>NW_027185759.1:27663513-27752692 GCF_028583685.1 Petaurus breviceps papuanus
AGGTAGAGGGATAGAAAAATAAAGAGACAGAAAGAAAGTAGATATACATTGAGACAGAAAGATAAGATGGATGGATGAATAGATGGATAAGATAGGTAGAAAGATAGAAGCTAACTAAATAGATGGCAGATAAATAATAGATGACAGAAAAAATAGAAGGTAGAGAAATAAAGATGATAAAAAATAAGAGATAGAAAGCTAGAAAGTAGATGGAGAGTAGATAGATAGATAGATACATATATATATATATAGACTGATACATAGTTGTAGAGATAGATACATAGATATTAAGTGATTACTATGTGTGCTAGGCTCTGAGGAAGCCAAGAGAAACAAACCAGAGCCCTAGACCTCCTGAAACTTGAATTTCATGGGTAAAGGCAACATAGAAAGGGGCTCTGAATAATGGGAATGGGGAAGAGAAGGCACACAAGGATCCATCTGGATCTCCAAGTTTTCTGTTTCAATTTTCCTTTTTTTCTCTTTCATTATTGCAGACAACAAATATTCGATTCTCTAGGATTTACAGGCTTCCTCACTATAATATCATTATGATACTTACAGTGTCGCAGTGGCTATGAATATGCTCGTGTAGTTCTTAATCAAAATGTAACAGACTCTCCACATGAAAGACAGAACTAACACGTTTATTCAAATGCCAGAAAGCTGAATCCCAACACCAGAAAGCCAATCCATCATAGCAACCAAGAAGTTTGTACACGTAACCGATGCACTGAGCACTGACGTCCCCAAACCTTCCTTCCATCAGGACTTCCAAACAAAACAGGCTCACTCACACAACCTGCTCTGCCTCTGCAGTGCCTGCTCCAAGCTCTGCCTGGTGCTTTCCTCTGTTCCTTCCTGTTCCCCGCTTTCAGCAAACTCCTCCCACCTGGGCCCCATGTGATTACATTTGGCCTATTAAGGACCTAATTCCCTTAGGTCTATTAAGGGGCAGGGAAGATCTTCAAATTCCCACCATCATTACACTCACTTTATAGAATGCTTTGCTCATGGATCTAGTTCCTCATTCCTTCATTTTTATAAATCAGGAAACAGAGACCAAGAGAGGTAAAGGTCATAGAGCTAGTAAGCAATACAACTACAATTTGATCCCATGACTTTTGACTTATTCTGGTGTTCTTACCACTAATACACATTAACAATAGCTAACTCTTAGAAAACATTTCAAGGTTTCAAAGGACTTTACACATGTTATCTCATCTGATCCTCACAATAGCCCTGTGCTATCATTATCCCCTTTTTAAAAATCAGGAAACTGAGGCTGGGAGGAAAACAAGGACTTCTCAAAGGGTTAAATAGTTGATAAAAAGGGAGAAGGTACTCAATATTTCTGGTTAAGGTAGTTCTACTGAGAAAATGCAGCTATTGCTAATTTCAATCTATTTTAGGTCGTGAGATATATGATACTGTGATACATTTATTTATGATATTAAGCACATACATCCTATGCATATTCATCCTATTTTATTTGAGATGAAGCAGTATGCTAATTACAAAATGCCCTTAGCTTTCTGAATAAAACAGAATGAACGAGTCTTTGATTTAGTAAATCTTTTACCACATTGCTCTTCAAGCTACATATAATAAAACAATGCAGAGCTTATTTAGAGAAAAAAACCTTGCCAGTTTCCATAAAGAACACTGACAAATATTTCACAAAACATAGAGGAGTTTAAAGGATACTTTACTAAGGGCATGCCCTTGCAAACTTGGTCAAGCTATTTCAATCTATCTTACCACACTGTAACGCTTCTATTTGAGATTCTTCAGAATGTGGTGGAGTCCCTGTTTCTTGTCTTCCTCCCACCCCAATTCCGTCATACTTACTTGGGAGATAAACAGGTAAGAAGAGACCTTCAAGTTGTCTCAGCATAATGGCCAGATAATTTCCATGGAGTTTGGACAATCTCATCTTTAGGTGAAATTGTGAACCTGGCACCTGGTGGTCAAGACTCTCAACTGGGACTTTCAGTGACTGCCAACTGGCTAAACATGCCCCAGAAGGGGGCATGGCCCAGACAAGGCTGAGAAGAGTTACTGGTTGGTTTTTGCTTGTTTGTTTGTTTTGTCTTATTTTGCCAAGGTTCTTGCACGATGATATATTGGTTAGAGGATGTTGTTTAGAAACTGTTACTATAAATGCTTTATTCAACACTTTTTTTTATACATGAGAGGAAATATGGCATAGTGGACAGAGACAGCTGGTCTTTGAGTCAGAAAGACAGTTTTCAGTTCAGTTCTCATTTCTAATACTGGATATGTGACCCAAGGTGAGCAGTTACTTAATGTGTGCCCTGAGCATTGCTAAAACTGGTCCTAAGCTAAAACTGTAGGCTGCAGAACAGATACTTATCTATATTGGGGGAAGGAATTTCCTCAGTTATTTACACCAAACAAATCTGAGACAACTCTGGTCAAATTATAGATAGATACATACATACATAGATGTGTGTACCTATAGATTTATGTGTGTGTATACACACACACACACACACACACACACATGCACACATCCAAAGTCTTAGAGAATTTTTAAGCTATCTTAAAACTGTATTAAGGCTTTTAGAAGACCTGTGTACATACCTTAACAGATGGAATGCCTTAGAATCATGGCAAACCTGGGTTCAAGATCTACCTCTGATACATAGCAGCTGTGTGACCATGCACAGGTCAGTTAATCACTGTGGCCCAGGCAGCTCTATGTTACACAGAAGTTGCCACATTGGGAATTACCTAAAGATACAAAATCAAAGACCTAGATAAGACCAAAATAGTCTCCTAACACTCATAAATAACTCATATTACAGGCTTGTTGGATTTGTTTGCAAGTATCAATGAATATGCATTTATTAAGTGCTTATTGTATGTGAGGTACTTTGTGTATATACATATATGTGTGTGTATAATATATATGTGTGTATATATACATATATAAAATCTCTGAGAACCCCACAAAGCTAAATGCTACCCTAGCTAATGAAACAAAGACAGAATAATCACCCTCCAGCTCCAATACTCTGGTCTTCCAACACCACTTCTGTCCAATAGTGGAAGACACAGAGTTTGAGCACATGTGCATGCTCACATACATGTACAGATAGGTGCATAGAAACAGCAAGGATAAGATAGATGATCAATCTCAATAAAAGCTCATGGAATTATATCTAGGGCTTAATGGGACCCTTGAGACCAGCTGGTACAAATACTTCATTTTACTGATGAAGATGAAGCCCACTAAGTTGAAGAAGCTATCTCAATGTCACATATGCAGTAATTACCAAAGCCAGGTAATGATCCAAAACTGGTCACCAGTACCTCTATGTCACCACTTGGCTACCTTTCAGAATCAAAATATAGTTTGCTTAAATTATACCCAAATATTTTTAAATAAAAACAATGCTAGTATTTCCATAACTTTTTGCAATAATGATACATTATTGAAGTCATATGTTCCTAGGAAGAGAAGTAGCCTGGTCATACAGGAGGAATGAGAGACATCAGACAGAGAAGCCCTATTAATGCCCTATTAGACATCCCGAGAAGTGGAGAAATGATGACACACAATACAAACCCTCATAATGTCATATATGTGAAGTTGGAACAGATCACAGCAGTCATTGAGATTAATCCTCTCATTGTACAGATGAGAAAACTGAGACCAAGAGAGGGTTAGCGACTCGCCGAGAATCACATAACACATGTCTGAAGTAGGATCTGAATGCAGGGCATGCTGATTTCAAGTCCAATGCTCTATCATTATACCACCTTCTCTCTTGGAGCTATGACTTTTTACAGTAGACTAGATATGAAAATACATCAGGTTCAATTCTCAATGCTACATGATCAGATCCATGGAGTTTCCATGAGTTTAAATAAAATGGGAGTAATTTAGCTCTTTTCGGGCTTAGTTATTAAATATTCATAAAAAGGTACTCTAGATAAATAAATGCCTTGGTTGAGGGGAGCAAGGCCAGGGTGCAGATGAAGGATTCCCTTCCTTGTCCGAACGTGCTCCTGTGTACCCCTTTCTGACTGTACCTTGAAAGCTGGGAAGGAAAATGTTTCCCAAATTATTCTCTCCAAATCCTCTATTCAGTCTGATTCTTAATGTGGGATAGATTGAAAATTAAAAGAAGGGAGGGAGGAGGGCTGTGGGAAGCATTTTCCTACTCTGAGATTGTGTTTCTCTAACGCCAGAAGAGAATCAATCAACATAATTTCTCTTCGACCAAATGAAAGCAGGAGACATTTAAGCTTCTATTTCCCTAAGCAGATAATACGAAAGGGGGGTGAGGGGAGATGAGGATGAGGAACGGGCAAAGAGGATGGAAAACTGACCCTGCTTATTTTCCAACCAAGTAAATCCAGTTTAGGTTATTAATGCACATGTCACGCCTTAGTAAATAAGAAATAATCATTCGTGAAACACATTTTTAAAATGAGCACATTCAAACGAATATTTCATCTTCTGATTTGCTTTATTTTTAATTCTTCCCTAACAGTGCAATGAAATCTGTTCCATTAATATCTCAATGTTCTCTAAAATAATTGGTTACAATAAACCTAAATCTTTGTGCTGTCTTAATATAATTGTTTCACACTTTGATAATAAACTATTCAACCCCAGTATAATGTTTATTTTGGGGATAAATGGTCCGTTTTCACCTTGGCATTTATCTGGTAGCAGGAGACATAGCTTGGTACAAAATTCTATTCTATTATCATTATCTCTTATTTTAATCACAAGCATCTGGTTCTGATTTCGTTTCTCTTCCATAACGAAGAAAATGGGAACATTCCAAGAATCAATAAAGGGGGGGGGGGAATGGGTGATATGGCTTTGACCTGCCATAATAATCATTTGCTACACTGTTTTGCAGGAGTGTTCTAAACATGGGCTTGATGCCCTCTTGCACATGCAGCCCCCAACCAAACAGTAACCTAGAAAAGTAGAAAGCACATTCTCGAGTGCTAATGTCACTCTTGTAAGGATCCTAGAATTTCCTCATAGTACTGCTGCAGGGGAATTAACTCAAACCTGAACCCTATAACTTATTTAATTTGCAAGCCATACTCCTAAAGCAAGAAAATTTTCATTTGCACTATCTTAATATATCCGTTGTAGTAGCTTGATGCATTATACATTTTAAAATGTACTGATAATGTTTATACTATTCTTTTGAAATAAATTGTACTTATACCTTATTATGTATTTATGTGTATATATATATTTACACAAATGTGTGAGTATATACGCATACATACATATACATACAAACGTGTGTGCATGCATGCTTTGAGAGAAGAAGAGTGATAAACAAAACACGGTATAGAATAATGTTTAGCCTTCAGCCTCAAAGAGAGAAGTCTAAGGACAAAAATTGGATTCTGTAATTCATAGAATACCTTTCAAGGAGTCCAATTGCAAAGTGACAAAACCAGAATAATGATTAAGGAGATGTTTATTTAACTGAAGTGAATTCTTTCAGGCTGAAACAAGATTCACAATTTACATATAGACTTTAGTGATTTTGATGTTCACACCCCTTCTTTCTTTGATCTTTTTAAACCTTAAAGTAGTGACTTGGCATGGCCCTGGGCTCCTGAGCTCTGATCCATGAGTTTTCATGCCCAGTCAGTCCCAGGTCTACCTTACCAATCTTCAGCCATCTCCAAGCCGTGCCCAGTTCTCTCCACTGCCCCATCCTGTCCTTTTCCCAAATCGTGCTTCCCTAGAAGTGTGTTCTTCCCCTATGGAGAAGTAAACTACTAGAGGGCAGGTGTTGTTTGCTTATATTTGTAGCCCAAGGACTCAAGATAGTGCTTGGCACATCGATGTTCTGAGCTAAGGCAACAAGCATTTATCAGGCCTCCATTTGTGCCAGGAACAGTGTTAAGCACCAGAGATACAAAGAAAGGCAAAGAATGAATGCTCTCAAGAAGCAAACATTTTAATAGGGCAGATGCTATAAAAATGATGAGGCACTTTTTTCATTCATTTATTTCACATTTCAAGTGAACCTACGTCATAAAAAAACCAACGTATTCTAGGTCACACGTTCCTTGTTTGATCTTTTCTTATCAGGCCTGAGGAGAAAGGTCCAAGCACCTCACGTATAATGTCCTCTACAAACATATTCTTCCTGAAAAACAGCGCTATTGAGAAGAAAGGGAGGGAGGTTAAAAACTATTCTTAGCAATGGGTGCATGCACAAAAAAAAAAAAAAAAACAACACAGATGAGACCTGAGTAGAATTGGCTCTAGATGGAAATCTATCAACGTTATCTAGCAGGGTGGCCAGGTGACACAGTGAGTAAGAGCACCGGCTCCAGCGACAGGAGACCTGGGATCAGTTCCGGCCTCAGATATTTGGCACCCACACAAAATAACTGGCCGTGTAACCTTGAGTAAGTTACTTAACCCCAATTGCTTAGGGGTGGCCAGGTGGTACAGTGAGTAGGAGAGCCGGCCCCAGCGTGGGGAGACCTGGGATCAGTTCCAGCCTCAGATTATCGGCACCCACACAAAAATAACCCCGATTGCTTAAAAAAAAAATCTAGCCATTGTTTAAGGTACACTGTGGCAGGTGAGGTCAAAATGCTGGGAAAAAAGAGTCTGGTAAATTTTGCACAATCCATAATTCCACTTCTCCTCTCCTCCTCCTCCTTCTTCAGTCATGTCTAGTGGAATGGTTTGACATTTCTTTCTCCAACTCTTTTTACAGATTGAGGAAACTGAGGCAAAACTGGGTTGTGACTTTGCCAGTGTCTGAGACCACATTTGAAATAGGGTCTTCCTGACTCCAGGCCCAGTGATCTACACACTTCACTACCCAGCTACCTGCCCATGCAACCCTTAGAGAGATTCTTATGAGAATGTCCTCGCAGACCAATATCTGCAGATGTATCAGGCCAAAACAATTGTCCCTTGGTCTTTCTCCCAATTTGCACTTAAATTTCTTAACCAACTTCCATTCCACTTCCACTAATAAATACTTGTTATTGGTTTAAGTATAGACTTTTTTTGAGAGGTGCCAGGGTAGGAGTTGGGGGGGGGGGAAGGGTCAGGTAGATGGCCAAATGGATGAAGTTCTGAGCTTCTAATCAAGAAGGATTGAGTTCAAAACTTGCCTTAGACTTTACTAGTTATGTAACCCTGGGCAAATAGTTTAATCTCTCAGGCTCAGTTTCCTCATCTGAAAAATGGAAATAATAGCACCTACCTCACAGGGGACTTGCAAAGATGCAATGAGATAATATTTGCAGAGCACTGTGAAAACATTAGAGTGCTATATAAATGCTAGCTATTAAGTCGAGCTAACTAGTATTTGACTTGGCATTGTTGTCCCTGCTTTGAGTCATTTTCAGTCATGTCTGACACTTTGTGACTCCTTTTGATTGCCATTTTCTTCTCCAGCTCATTTTACCAATGAGGAAACTGAGGCAAACAGAGTTCAATGACTTTCCCAGGACACAGCCAGTAAGTGTTTGAGGTTGGATTTGAATTCATCTTCCTGACTCTATGTCAAACACTTTATCCACTGCGCCACCTAGCGCCCTGGACTTGGCACTGCTATTGTTATTATGTTAGCAGTTTTTTTGTGTTTGTTTTTTGTTTTTCCCCCCAAGAGTAGAATGGGAAGGAAAAGTTTAGATGTGATGATCTTCAGGACTACAGTCCCAAAACAAACCAAAAGCAATTCTTACCAATCTACACACACACACAGACGCACACACACACACACACAAACACACGTATATATGTATTTGCTTATTTTCTGTATTTATTATATATTTATACATGTTGTATATACACACATGTATGTGCGTATATATGTATACATAGCCTAGAAGTTGTATGTGTGTATATACATATGTGTATATATATATTGTCTAGAACAAAAATTAGAAAATAACATTTTTTAAAATGTGCCTTATTATGTGTATGCCAGAAAAAAATACTGGGCAAGTAAGATTTCTTTAAATAGTAAAAATTAGAGGAGACATTATTATCACTTCTCAAAGAAGAATGATTTTCAACTGAAGTCTTGTTTTTAATTTAAGTATTAAATGTCTTGAACTTCTGTAAAAAAGGCTCTTAAACTCATTTGTCCCATAAACCCCTAGTCTAGTCTGGTATAGCCAGTAGAAACCTTCTCAGAATAATGCTTTTAAATACATTATTTATGTTTTAATATGGGATGACAAAAGAAATTAATTATGCCGAAATGCAGTTATCAAAAAAAAATCACAGAACTTAAGTTAACAGCTTTGTCCTATACCATCATTTGCATCTTGAACATGGTGGCTTATTATGTTCCCACTGAAATAAAGACAGACAATGTCACTGGTAGGTGGCTCCTGTGGATAGAGTGCCAAGTCTGGAGTCAAAAACTCATCTCTATGAGTTCAAATCTGGCTTCAGACACTTACTAGCTGTGTGACCCTGGGCAAGTCACTGAATTCCATTTGCCTCAGTTTCTTCAACTGTGAAATAAAGTGGAGAAGAAAAGGGCAAACATTCCAAT
Source organism: Petaurus breviceps papuanus (assembly GCF_028583685.1). NCBI lineage: Eukaryota > Metazoa > Chordata > Mammalia > Diprotodontia > Petauridae > Petaurus > Petaurus breviceps. The sequence continues at coordinate 27,672,066 of NW_027185759.1, forward strand.
ATCTCTGACAAAAAAATAAAAGCAAATTAGGTCAGATGTGACTGAAAAACAATTGAACAACAACATTGTCCCAATAGTTCTTCATTAGGGCAGAAGGGAATGATGATCCAGTGACTTTCCTGTCAGACTCATTGATGATTTGGCTATTTTGCATAATGGATAAAATTTAAGCTCTTGGAAAGAAAAGGGGGAGGGGAGGCACTAGTTGATTCTTGTCCTGGTAGCCCCAGAACCTTATACATATTGGGTGTTTTAATAAAACATTTTTGGTTGAATTGTAGACATTTCAAGGACAGGAAAAAATCCACTTGTCAACATAGGAGAGTGTTCAAGTTATCAACCTGGTATTTCTTGGACAACTCTGCCTTCTTTCTCTTTTCCTTAACTATAAAAGGCATTTGCATGAAAAGAGGAAGATCGTTATTTCTTCAGAGTTCATCTGCTCCTGCTGGTTATTCCCCGGCTCCAGTCATAATCCTGTTTGCAACATCATAATCATTTACACAGCAAACAATCAGGATGTGTCACAAACAAAGAATTATAACTTGAGATCGGGGAGGGGGATGAACTGCAGGAGCAGATGAACTCTATGGAAATAGATTGCTTTCCAAGCAAATGTAACTAGCAATAAATATGAGAGAGACAGAGAGAGAGAGAGAGACAGACAGACAGACAGACAGAGATGGAGACAGAGGCAGACAGAGACAGAAATAGAGACAGAGAGCGAGAGACAGAGAGAAAGGGAGACAGAGACAGAGACGAGACAGACAGAGAGAGACCCAGAGAGACAGAGAGAGACAGAGACAGAGAGAGACAGACAGACAGACAGACAGAGACGGAGACAGAGGCAGACAGAGACAGAAATAGAGACAGAGAGTGAGAGACAGAGAGAAAGGGAGACAGAGACAGACAGAGACAGAGAGACAGAGACGAGACAGAGAGAGACCCAGAGAAACAGAGAGATACAGAGACAGAGAGACAGAGACGAGACAGACAGAGACAGAGAGGGAGACAGATACAGAGAAACAGAAAGAGGGAGACAGACAGACAGAGACAGAAACAGAGATAGACAGACTGAGACGTATAGATGAAAAAATAAAATGTTCTATAATAATGTTTAATCATTCATCAAACATTTATTAATTGCTTCCTATGTGCCTAGGTAGTGTGCCTGACCTAGTGCATAGGTATATAAAAATGAAGCAAATCCTCCTCTTAAGGACCTCACACTCTATCTATGGAGACAACACCTTCATGTAGTAAAAACAAAGTCATGGGAAAGTTATTTTTAGTTGGGGGGCACACCAGCAGCTGGAGTGGTTTGGGAGATGTTTCAGGTAAGGAGGATAGACTTAAGCTTTGAAGGGAGCTAAGGATCCCGAGTCAGAAATGAGGAGGAGGTGCGTTTGATGCAGAAACTCAGTCCCGGCAAAGGCATAGAGAGAGACAGGAGATACAACAGCATGTGTGATGAACAGCAAGGAGAGGCTGAGGAATGTTTAATAAACCTGGAAAAAAGGCTTAAAGGGATTGAAACAGATGGGCTTGTATATTTATCTCAGAAGTAACAGGAGCTAATGGAGTCTTAATTTAATTTTTTAAAAGTAAGAGTTTCATATGATCACCAGACAGACCTGTGCTCTGGGAATATCGTTTTTGGCAGCTGAGCGGAAGCTGAATTGGAGAGAGGGACTTGAGGGAAGGAGGCAGATGAGAAGTCTGTCGCCATGATCCAGGTGAGGGATGAGGGCATGTTTGAATGAGGGCATTTGGTGAATACAGGACTCAAGAGAAGAGGACAGACTGAGGAATGTCATAAAGGCAGAATCTAGAAACTTGGGAAGTGGTTCGTTAATAAGGAGTAAGGAAAATGAAGAGTTATAGGTGATTCTGATGGGTGATTAGAAGCATGGTGGTGCTGACGCAGGGAAATTAAGAGAAGTGACAGATTTTGGAGGAAAGATAATGAGTTGAACATGCTGAATTTAAGGTGCCTATAGGACATCAAGTTGGAAATGGCCAACAGACGTTTGGTGATGTGAGACCAGAGCTCAGAATGACTCAGACTGGAAGATATATCTGGGAGTCATTGACATGGCAATGATAATAGAATCCAAAGGTGATAATGGTATCACCAAAGGACTGAGGCTATCAAGAGAAAAGAACCCAGGACAGAGGCAAGAAGATACAACCAAAGAGCCCTTTTTTTTTTCAAAATTCCCAAAGTTTAATCCAGAAAATCCCTTTACATATTGTATACTCTATATACCTCAGCTCCAATCAAGCATACAAGCAAAACTCAGATGAATTTTACCCAGTAACTACTTCAGAAGCAACGGAGTGGTAGTCACAGGAGTCTGCTGATACAGTAGGAAGCCTCTGGAATTGCACAATCAAAGGTTCTTGATGAGATTGTTATTGTTCTGGATCCCTCTGCATCATTCAATTTACTGAGAGCCTTCTCCTGAATGCTATCTCTAGGTTTCAATGACTTTATCCTCACTCTCTGCCTACCTGTATGCCACTTCTTTTCAGTTTAGTTTTCTGAAACTTCATCCACTAACCATGGGTGTCTCCCAAAGCTCCTCCTCCTCCTTTCATTCCATCTCATTTGGTAAACAAGTGTTCATGGGTTCAATTATAACCTCTTTGCAGATGATTCCCAAATGTCTCTCTAATCAGCTAGTCATGCATTGGATTTGTCAAGAATTGTATTAGTTGGGGCGGCCAGGTGGCGCAGTAAGAGCGCCGGCCCCACTGTCAGGAGACCTGGGTCTTGGGGTCTTCCGGCCTCCGATACTCAGCAACCACACAAAAATAACTGGCCGTGTAACCTTGAGCAAGTTACTTAACCCTGATTGTTTAAAAAAAAAAGAATTGTATTAGTCAAGAATTGGATTTGGATTTTGGATATCTTGAACTGAATACCCTCTACGCCTCTGAAATTTGACATGCCCACAATAACTCATAAGCTTTATGACCCCACCCCAACCTTCTCTTTTTCTCGACTTCTTACTAATGAGGGCACCAACAATTTCCCAGTTACCCAGACTCAATGGGTTGTTATATATAACTCATTATCACTTTACCCCATAATCCATCCATTTTCAAATGATGAGGTTTCTACCTTCACAATATCTCTTGGATATGTCTCCTCCTCTCCATACACAGTTATAAATGTAGTTTAGATTCCCATTACATTTCAACCGGAAGTATTATCATAGTTTTCTAATTGATTTCCCTGCCTCAGTTATCTCTGCATGTCAATCCATCTCCATTTATCTTCCAGTGTGATTTTTTGAAAGTATAGAAATATAGTATTCAATGGCTCCCTGTCACCTCCAAGCTCAAATATATATTCCTCTGTTGGGAATTTAAAGAACTCTATAGTCTACCCCCTTCCTACATTTAAAGTCTCCCCCCACCACCTCCATACTCTCTATGATCCAACTCTATTGGCCTGCATCTTGTTCTTTACACTTAACATTCCATTTCCTTTCTGCAGGTCTTTAGAATGGCTGTGTCCATACCTAGAATGGCCTCTGTCCTCAAATCTGTCTCCTACTTTTCCTGACTCCCTTCATGATTTAGTTCAAGTTCCATTTTCTATAGGATACCTCTGCCAGAATCTTTAGTGCCTCCCTCCCTGAGAATGGATACTACTTTTTTTTTGGTTTATAAGAATCCAGAAACATTATGTAATGATCAGTTGTCGAACTATGAAATATATGTTACTATATATCATACAGTTATCAGTGACTTATCAAATGTTTAAATCATTCAATTCAAGAATATAATTTCATGAAATACTTTCCAAAAGTACTTTACAAAATTTCATTAAGTTTTAAGTGTCAAGTACTATACTAGAGAGTGGTATTCAAATACCAAAATTGATGAGCATTTGCTGTGACAAATGAGAAAAATCTGAAAGTACATAGCATTGCACAGATATTATTAAGTGTTTAGTGTGTGTCCATCTCGAGATTGGAAAAAAATCAAATAGCATTAGGCAAAGCACAGGTATGTAGTACTTACAGAGAACTCTTTATAAGCTGACATCAAACATTAACAAATACTCTGTGAACATTCAAAAAACTCTAAATATATCAAACTGTACTGTCATTTTAGTCCATACTGGTGTATCCTTCCCACAAAAATATAAAAAGAATCTTAGTTAAATGCTCTGCTAAAATTTAAGGAAGATGAATATTCAGCAACCCATCAGTTTAGTAACTCTGTTAAAAACAAAAAATGAAAAGGACACAAGTTAAGGCTGGCATAACCTGATCTTGATGGAACCATATTGGAGCTGTGCGGTCACTGATTCCTTTTCTGCTTCTTAACTAACTATTCCTTTAATAATATATTCAAGTGGTCTTTTAGGAGTTGAAACCAAGCTCATTATCATATACATTGCACATTTGATTTTTTTTACCTTTTGTAAAAAAGAACAAAAAGTTTTAAGTATTATGTGAACTTCAAAACAATGTTTTGAATCTTCTTTGCTCTCCTAACAGTGAGTATGTTACTATACAATAAGCATTCAATTTGGAGCCAGATGACCTGGGCTTTAATTTTGATTGTTACTTACTATTGTATAATCTGGGAACAGTTGCTTCACATTCATGACCTCAGCCTCCTTATCTATAAGATTAAGTATAAGACAAGAAGTCTCATACAACCACAAAAAATATCACAAGTCCTCTCTGAAACTATAAGAACTCCTAAAAATAAAAACCAAGTCTTTTTTTTAACCAATAGAAAGACATAGCTTCTCTTATTAACAATGAATTCAGCTGAATTGAAATTGGCAAATTGCTGTGTTTGAATCAAATCAGTCTCTTCTGAAATGACAATGTCACTCAATGCTTAAAAATGTTTTTCAACAATAAATTCTTTATTGAAATGCTCCATTCTGTTTAGAGATACATACATACATATGTACACATGTATGTGTATATATGTATATCTATCTGTCTATCTACCTATCTACTTAACTAACAACCATGGTTTCTTCCTAACCTAGATCTTCTTAGTGAGATCTGAGAAACAAGGTGTATTTGGACACATTTCTCTGTAAGCCGTCAGAGTGCCATCTCAATATGCTATCATCATTGTCCCTACTGCTATTACTAGTGCTCTTTCTTCATCCAAAAGAAACGTCTTAAATTTATAACAATGTGAGCAACTTTTATTAGTATGCAGGCTTTGAAATGAGACGTCAATAATCCATCTTTTCATTTGCTAAGATCAGTATGTAGGTTCAATTGGTTAAATCTTGTCTCCTATTCGCTCTCATCTGTGAACACACAAATTAAAAATAAGTAACTGATCAGTCTCTTCCTCTGGGTCAGTGTAGGGCAACGACTTGTAGCTTTTCCAGAGAGTTCTCTTCTTCGTCATCTATGCTGCTCTCCGATGATGATAACGGACCATTAACTTCAGCGTCCAAGCTGGGGGATTCAAAACACATCAACAATCAACACAGTGAAGAGAAAATTTGGGTGTGAGGAGCCCTTTGAGACCAATTCTACACGCAAAAATAATGGAGGGCATGAAGCTGGTTTGGGATCGCCTGGAGCTTCCACTGTTAGCTCTCAGAAAGACTGCAGTTGGAAGCTTCTTGTTTCACCAAGGAAACTGCTTCCATCCATGCAGATCATTTACTCATCTGGAATGTACAGACTTAAGAGAAATGCCTGGGCATGGGAAGGTTTAGTGGTTTGCCTCTGGTCACAGAGGAAAGGATAGGATCTATCAGAGGCAGGGTTTTATATCAGGTCTCCCTGGATTCTAAGAAATATTCTCTATCCATTATACCATACTGTCTTTCACGGTACACATATCATGCTATTGTATAGTAAGCCACCATAGGTGAAAAAGTTAATTCATTAGCATTCTGAAAAATACAGAGTCCCTATCAACTGGTGCCTTGCTTGGTATATTGGTATAATCACTTTACTTGATGAATTGTTATAGCAGTTAAAATGTGGGCAGCTAGATGGAGCACTGGATAGAGTATTGTGCTTGAAGTCAAGAAGAATCATCTCTCCAGGTTCAATTCTGGCCTCAGACACTTACTAGCTATGTGACCCTGGGTAAGTCACTTAACCTTGTTTGCCTCGGTTTCCTCATCTAGAAAATGAGCTGGGGAAAAGAAATGGCAAACCACTCTAGTATCTCTCCAAGGAAACCCCAAATGGGGTCATTAAGAGTCAGACATGACTGAACAAGTTAAAATATGAATCTCTGAATGAGAGAGCCTCAATTTTCAAATGAAGAAACTCACTGCAGTTGGGAATAATCACAATTACTAATATCATTTATATATCATTCTATGTATCATGGAGAAATCAGTGCTGAAGAGTTTGGGATGCACTAGGGTAATTTATCAAATAGTCAACTATATTTACATATGTGCTACTTTTAGCCAATGCAGAAAGATTCCTAGAGGGTTCTCCCTCCAACACTGTCCCCTTGTTCTAGCATATTGTACGTGACACAGAACCATTTACCTGAAACAATGTAATACAATTTTATTTTATTTTTTTAGAGGGTAATTGGGGTTAAGTGACTTGCCCAAAGTCACACGACTAGTAAGTGTGTCAACTGTCTGAGGCCGGATTTGAACTCAGGTCCTCCTGACTCCAGGGTTGGTACTCTATTCACAGTGCCACCTAGACGCCCCATAATATAATTTTATAAAATATGACATTGCCCAACTTCCAGAATTGTTAGCCCTTTTTTCGAAACCTGATCTAGTGTAATTAGCCAGTGGCCTCAAAAATTTTTACAAAGAACAGCCATAGGAAGTACACACTCGTGGGCCATATATTTCGTTATGTTGCTCAGGACAGGAATTCGGCCTGTCAGCAATTTCACCATGTACCATTTGTTACTTACCTTGAAATGTCAAATCTACTGGAGTCCTTTAGGTCGGGTGTCTTTGGGACATCTGTCTTAGTCTTACTTATCTTCTCTGAATGTCTGCTGATGCCTGATAACTTTTCAGAGTTTAAGTTGTAAAGTCTTTCCGGATCATCTGAAATATTTTATGTGAGACACTGTCACTGTTCTACCTCATGACAAAAGAGTCCAGCACACTGCGCTGACAATTTACCTAGAATGGTAGAGGGTGGTGTATCATTTCATGTACACAATTAACTCTACATTCTCTGCACCAAGGAGCAATGGGGAGGTCAATGACAGAGATATGTAAAATGACGAGTGATAAAAAAATCAGCTAGTGGACACCTTTATAATTGTATTTGGAAAGGAATGTCTGATAGTCAAAAAAATCACCTAGTTTAAGAGAAAATGATAAAGCTCATCAATGAAGCCAGGATGCTGTTATATTGCTTTATATTAACCCCATATTCAACTCTTCCTTGTTCTTCTCTCCATAATTGGAAATTAGAGCAGCTGTGCTGAGATACTCTAATTAACACTGGACTAGATGACCTCTGAAGTCCCTTTCAACCCTAATATCAGTGATTCTAAAATAGAGCACTTCCTCAGAAAAGCTTCCCTTTCCAGGTAAGGTACCTTTTTCTATAGTTCAGATATTTTCCTCGGGATTTGAAAGGCAATTAAAATTCTGGGTTTTAAAGGATGGAACTTCAATTCGCCTTTGCTTCCAGACTATAGGCCATAAATCAGTGAAGGAATGAGTTGCTGTGTAGTGATATAAAGAAGTTACACAAGCCAGAAGAGGTCACAGAAAAAAAAGTCAAAAATAAAATTTGTCAATAGTACTTATAATCACAATTGCTGTTCATATCACGCTTTAAGGTTTGCAAAGCACTTTGCATATATGATCTCATTTGATCCTAAGAATATCATTAGATGTAAACAGAATCTCCACCTTGCCAATAGGGATAAGCTTATATAGGAAATAGAGCCTGTTGTACTTCCACATGGAGTTAAGACAAATCTATGATTTCATGGACGTGCATCTTCCTTCCACTTTTGCAGAAAGCGGCTCTTTGGTACCTTCTTATCCTATGGAATTCTCATCCTTATCCTTCCATATTCCATATCCATCTTCAAGGAAGATCTAGTTAACAATTTAGCAGCCTTCCTCTAGACGTCTTTTACCATCTCATGAATATGATGGCTAATTTGTCCATCTGGAATCTCTTGCTCTCACTTCATGATTGGCTATTTCAGTTTCTGTCCGTACATGTCCATAATGGCTCCAGTGGCAGCATGAAGGCCCTATGTGAACTGTTTATTGATGTGAGTGATGCCATTTTAGAATAAGCCTCCTTTTCAGCATCAATGGAAAACCACTTCTAACTGCTGTACCTTGACTCTGCTCTATCCCGGCCATTGTCAGGAGTCAAAAGACAGACAAACAGTCCTGTCTTGAATCACTAAGGATAATGACAGACCAGCAAAGTGGGAAGCTCTGCCCCCTCCTCTAGAAAACAATAAACTGACTCCAAGGTCAGGGGCTGACTGGGGTGTGAACCCAGCATTAGGATATGTTTTCTATGTAAAATAAATTTCCATGGGAAATGGCTCCTGTTCAGAGGCCCAGCTGGCCCTGAGACACCTTCTCTTCTCTCTGGGTTTCTTCTCTTGCTAGCTTAAAACAACAAAAAGTATCAAACTTTTTACTGACTCAGTCCCTAAATTTTAAGCAATGTGTCCTCTTTCCATGGCAAATTTGTTAGTGAGTCCTAAGTACAGAGGAGCGAGGAGACACTTCTTCTTCTTCCATTCTCCTCTTGGTGTCACATTTGAGGGAGGAGCCCTAGTCCTTTTTGATTTCCATTAGGGGGCTCAGGAGCATTGGCACCTACAGGCTCCATAGTTCTTTGAGGCTTAGCATTTCCCTTTTTCTCAGGTCAGTAAAAGCCTCTCTTCTCATTACTCTGCTTCGTTCTGAGTCTAGCTGATTCAAGTTCTCTGGTTGGCTCTAGGGTAGCAGAAGCTTAGGATTCTATAAGAAAGATTCTGTGTTCATTACCTCCAGAAAGTACGGTGGGAGACTTGGTCTGTTGAATATCTGCCTTCTATGTATATGTTGCAAAACGAAGCTGGAGAAAATAATGAAAACACGCTGCATCCATAACAAATTAACACTATATAACCTCAATTGGGCCCTCACTGTGGCGGACAACCCTTTTATATATGCCTGGTCAATGCGCGATCCAACTCACCACAGAGGTTTTTCCAAACATTTCTACCCCTCCCATGGCCCCCTCTCCCACAACTCTGTTAGCTGAGGATCTTGTCTCATACTTCACTAAAATAACGTTAAGTTACTGATTGGTGCGAGCTCCCTCTTCTCTCCTCCTCCTCATCTTGCATCACTCAAATGCCTTATGCCACTTTCTCAGCCCAGTTTCACATGAAGAGGTGGCCCTTCTCCTTGTCAAGGCAAACTCCTCTACATGAAGAGGTAATGCCATTCCACATAGTCTTCTCCAGCAAACTGTTGCCTCTATCCTTTCCATCCTCTCACTAATTATTGAGCTTCCATCCTCTCACTAATTATTGAGCTGTCCCCAGCATTTCCCCACTTCCTACAAAAACAAATCTTTAAAAATACTCACTTGATCCTTACCAGCTAACATCCAATACTGCCCTTCTTTCATGGCTAATCTCCTTGAGGATTAACAGGTCAATGGTTATGTCTACTCACTTTCCTCTCAGTGTTTTCTGAACTCTCTACAGAATGGTTTCCAACCTCATCATTCAATTGAAACTGTTCTCTCCAAAATTATTGTGATCTCTTAAATGCCAAAACTAATGATCTCTTCTGAATGCCCATCCTCCTTGACCTCTCTGCAGCGTTTGTGTCAATCACCCTCTTCTCTCTTAAGTTTTCATTTCATTACATTTCCCTTTTGGGTCAAAGGCTCTTTCCTGGGCCATGTTACCTTTTAATTCTATCCTATAATGGATTCAGTGATCATTTCAATGTAGATAAGATCCTCAGATCTATTTACCCAATCTTAATTTCTATTGTGAATTCCATTACAGAATCAACCTCAAACTGGATGACCCACAGACATCCTAAGTTCAACATGTCTAAAACAGAATTCATTATCTTTTCCTCAAAACCTTTGCTTCTTTGTAACTTCCTTATTACTACTGATAATATTAGCATCCTCCCCATGACTCAGGCTTTCAACCTTCATCCTTGACCCTTCAGATTCTCTTTCACCCTCTATATCCAATCTATCCCCAGTCAATCCCCGGTGGATTCTATTTTCATACCATCTGTGTTATGTGTCTGCTTCTCTCCTCTGACACCATCACCACCCTAGCACAGGCTAGGTGATAAACATCACCTCACACCTGGACTACTACAATAACCCATCCTAGGGTCTGCCTGCCTCAAGTCTCTCCCCACACCAGTCTATCCTCCACTGAGCTGACCAGGTAATCTTCCTCAAGTGCAGGCTTGATCACATCACCCTCCACCCACCAATCACTCAATTCCACTGGTTCCTCATTATTTCCAAGATGAAATATAAAATCTTCCATCTGGCTTTTAAAGCCCATCAGCCTGGCCCCCTCTTACCTTTCCAATCTTAAACTCCCTCCCTCCTCCATGATGTGCAATGCAGACAAACTGGCATCCTTGCAGTTCTTTGCACATAAGGCACTTCATAAATTTTCACTGGCTCTCCTCCATGTCTCTCCCTTCTAGTCTACACTTGCTGCCTCCCCTGACTTCCTTTAAGTCTCAGATGAAATACCAGCCTCTCCAAGAAGCCTTTCCTTCTCCCTCTTACTGCTGGTGCCTTCCCTCTGTGCTGACTCCCAATTTATCCCGTCTCTATTTGTTTGTACACAGTTGTTTGCATGTCATCCCCCCTTATCTTGTGAGTCCCCTGAGATCAGGTATTATTTTACCTTTCTTTGTATCTCTGACACTAAGCTTGATGCCTGGTACATGGTAGGTTCTTAGTAAATGATTGCTGATGTGTTCAAGCGGTGTGTGTCTGTGTGTGTGCCCGCATGCATGCGCGTGTGTGCATTTTAGGTCTAAGGGTGGTGGAAGTTTTTCCCTGAGAAAATGGACTTATTATTTGTCTGTTCCCAGCCCCCTGACCCCATGTGTTTATTTCTGGATTTTCTGTTCTACCATTTTCTTTCTTTTTTCCCAGATCTGCTGAGCTTTCTTGACTCCATGGCCGTTGAACTCCTTTGGAAATGTGGGGATAAGCTAATAGCTTCTCACTGCTTTTCCCATGTACTTTAATCTGTCTGAGGAAGTTCTATAAGGAAGGGATCACCAGTATTTCTATGATTTACTCTCCTAACATTTGTTAGGATGGTGCAATTAAGAAAAAAAAGCATGTCTAGATGTGAATCTATACCTTTTTCTAAGATGTCTAGTAGGTGAGAACTTAGGAAAATACTTGGTTTCATTTGTGTCTATTTGTACATGATAAAAAAAATCACCCTGAATTGAATTGTTACCCTATCTGGGTAGTTACCTTTCTCCTTTTGTCCTGGTTAATGTGGACGAAGAAGTATGCATTTGTGCTTGCTGTCATTGGTGATGTTTGTCACTTCATATAGCTTCAGTCTCTAAGTGTCTCTTTTGGAAAGTCAAGATTTGGTCAGTAAAGATTATTCTAAGCTTCCTAAATATTTAGTTTTAAGCTTAAGTCATGATGATTGTCATATTTGCAGGGACTCTCTAACTAGGTCTCCTTGCCCAAGACAGGTTGAGGTACCTGCTTTCATTGATGTTATCAGGACTCTCCATCAATCTGTTGCCTCAGACTTTCCCACCTGGAGCGATGGTAATGCAGTCAGAGGTATTCTGAGTCTGTGCCATTCCCAGGTACACTCAAAATGTGACCAGCTGTTAATCTCTCCTCTCTATTCTGAATTTGGTAATTTGTTGTGAAAAGGGTAGAAAATCAAAAGAATGGTGCGCAAGACAGGTTTCACTCTCTCCATTCTTATGAAACATTTTTACCATGAAAAATATGCCAGGAGGGATGTCTGTTCTAGGACAAGGAGAACATAGCCCCCAAGAAATTAAATATCTAAGGTTAAGTTTACAAATGTAATCAAACTTTGACTGCTTTCCATGGAATGGATTTCCTGATTTGTCATCTAAGGTTTAAAATTCTTAAGGTTGAATATCTGTAATTCATTTCTAGATCCTCTCTTCTGTCGACTATCAGAGAGAAAATTGCAGAATGCAGGTGTTCTTCTGCTTACACCTATGTAACAGACTCATATTTACAGTGTTCTTCAGGGTTGGGACAGTATTTTGTTTTCGAAGCAGAAGAACTGTGGTGGTTTTTAGTTGTGCTAGAACAATTCCTAAAACAGAAGACAGTAACTTTTGATTATTTTGCTATGATCAAGTGATTATTAGAGGCACTGGTGAAGCAATAATTGGTATGTAGGAGCTAACATTTCCCTAAAGTGACAGAGATGTATTTTATTTCAAAAGAAAAAAAAATCATTGCATTTCATGTCCTAAAATGTATGTACTGTAGTGTGATATTTCGACCAGGTTTGAAAAAAGGTCCACTTGGAAATTTCTGTTTTGTTTCTTCAAAAATATAATACTGACTGTGCCTTCGATTTGCAATGCTATAGAGAGCAATGTTATCCTGTCATTCAGTCAAGATATACTACAGTGGTTTGCCACTTCCCCCGTGGATTAGAAAAACAGAAGTTGAAGTGACTTGCCCAGGGTCACACAGCTAGTACATGTCTGAAGGTGGATTTGAACCCAGACCTTCCCAAGTCCAGACCCAGCACTCTCTCTACTGAGTCATCCAGCTGCCTCCATAAAGAGAAATATTCAAGCTAAAACTCTGAAAACGGCAAGTGTGTAGGGTTAAACTAATTTGAGCTTCTGATAATATTTTAAAATTCCATTCATATCTAACAATGGTATGGGAAAATTTGGAATTGTGCCATTGTAAAAAGCCCTTCTGGATTTAGAACAAGATAACAGAAGCAAAATACACACCTAGTTTTGAAAAGACAACAGTTTTCAGACTTAAGACTTCCGCCTCACTGAATATCTATACCAGATGTCTTCCAACTTTTAAGATACTGTCACAATATGTTAACATTTTGTTCTGAATTACTGAAAAGTCTTTTTCTTTAATTAGAAAGCTATGTTTTTATGACAATCAATAAGAAGAACCCTTACAACCCTTGGGTGTCAAAATAAGGCCCCTCCCCTTGAGAATGTTTTGTTAAAATGGTGTCAGATATTGAGCTATTAATTATATTAGTGAGAAAGTTTACAAAATAAAAGAATGAATGTTTTGGAAACATCTCCCCACACTGATAGAAAGATAATAAATGTGCAATACAGTCCCAACAATCTCAGAGAAATTAAGCCATTCTGGTCAATATAAATGAGTTGATTGCTGACCTAAAATAAAAGCCCCAATCATTTTTCTGTTTACTCTCATGTATTCTTTGTTTGTTTGTTTTTGCCTGGGAGTGGGGGTTAAAGTTTCACATCCTCACCTTAGTTTTGTGAATCTTAATTTCCACCAGTGATGCTGGCTTTGAACCATGTTGTGAATGAAATGTTACATGTAATATGAATATACTTTGGCCTAATAGTACAAAAGGAAAAGGAGTTAAATACTTCCTATGAACTCTGTGAGTATGAAATATACTTTCGCTGTTATATAACTATGAATTGTGTTACAGCCACAAACAAGTCCAATGTCTTCTCTTATCAGCTTTAACACAGTTAACAGCTAATACCTGATCCAAATTGTAAGCTGTGAAAATTACCACGTGAGACAGAATCTCTTATTTGCTTTTTGTCTCTGCTTCCTTTTGACTCGAGTGTTCCTGGTGCCATAATATCAGTCCATAATGTAAGAAAAGGTGCCTATAGTCGCTACAGGAAATGATGCCTGCCATCACCACCCAAAGGGTCAGACTAGCTCCAGGTGGATGGAGATTGTAGCCATTCAGACAAGAGCAGGGTCAGCCCAGTTCACCACCTCCTCTTTGCCCCCACCTCATTATTTTGCATCTTTCTGAACAAGAAAGCCTCCCATGTATGAAATCATGGGTCTGGTGCTTATAACCCTTGAGGAACATGGAGTTAGGAATTATAAGCTAGTTGTTCTAAATTGTTGTTGCTTTTAAATCTTTGTCAAAGATCAAACAGAGCTGAGAAAATTCTGTGTCAACTTGCTTAGTGAAAAGTCAGTCACAATTTTCAGACCCACATAGCAACACTGGAAGAATATTGGTATAAAATGATGGGATTTTATAGCCACGAGCCACATAAGCTCACTGAAAGTGCTGCACATTTCCCCCAATTCACTGATCTGGTACAAAATCTTCCGCTTCCAAGATGGGTCAGCAAACTTATTTCCTCTCTGCAGCACTGGTCTGAGGCAGATACATATTGCTGACTCAGCAGGCTATCTGTTGGGCTGCATGCCACGCTTGGGCCAAGGTACTTGGCTCTTCCTCTGAGGATTCTGAAACTTGAAAAGGCGCAGGCCCTAAAACGAGGAATGAGCCCACCTCCGAAAACACCTACTTGTGGCAAGTCTGCTGCTCTCTCAAAAGATCCCTTCTCTACAAAACTGAGAGGCTCACTAACTGTAGCACCTGTTTCACAGGTGACAAAATCGATGTTTCAGAGCTGGAAGGGACATGAGATGTGGCTTAGTCCCAACCTGTGCAAAAATCCCCTCTACAGCAAAGACATCAAACACATGTTCTGGGTCCAGGCACCAGGATCAGAATAAAATGTAATTAGAAAATGCTTAATAAAATGAATAAAACCACAACAGACCATAGATAATGTTAACATGTGGCTTTCTAAGTCAATATGCAACCTTTCGTGGGCCTCATTTCTATTTGAGTTTAGCAGCACTGGTCTACAACATATCCAACCTAAAGACCTCTAGTGAGAAGACAACCACTACTCCCACCCCTTTCCACTGACAAAGCTCTACTTTTTAGGAATTTTTTTCTTACTATCTTGAAGCCTCAATTTACATCTTTGCACCTCCTATCCATTGTTCCAAATTCTTCCCAAAGGGACCAAAGGGGACAGAGAGAGAATATTCTTTTTATTCCATGTGGAAACCATTCAAAAATATGAAAAAAATTATCATATCCCCTTACATCTTTAAAGAACTGAATATTCCCAGATTTTTTAACTGACTGAGGCCCTTTACCATCCTATTTTCCCTTTTAGATGAACTCCAGCTCATTAATATTGTTCATGAATTTTCATGAAGAGGTGGAGACTTTAGGAGAGGTATGCCTTATGCCCTCTGCCACTCCCAGGAGAGATTAGGCAGCAGACTTGGTACCTGTCAACTGGAACCCCATAAAACAAAGACATAAATACAGTTTCAAGAGAGAGACAGACAGACAAGACAGAGACAGAGAAAGACAGAGAGACAGACAGAGAAAAGAGACAGAGAGAAAGAGAAATTTTCCAAGGAAAATTATTAGGTTGACAAAGAAAGTACAAAAATACAAATCTAATACATGTTTATAGCTCTTAAGCATATCCACCAACAGGGGAAATTCCTAGATCCCTGCACGTACAACTATCAAAAATGCCACCAATATGATGAAGATACGATCCTTAACAATAATCATAAAAAGTGTGAAAAACTCCCTCATTCCTGAAGAGGACAGTGATGAGTTAAACATTTGCACCTGCCTTCATACCTCAGTGGAGCCTGGGTGGCCACAAGGCCAGGGAGAAGAGGAAGAAAAGCAAAAGAAATAGACTGCCAGTCACCCCTCTACCTCCTGTAGAGTATCTCTCTCTCCACCTCTCATTGCAGGAAAAGGCGAGTAGCCTCAAACATTTCACTGCTCCATTTTCCAGAAAAGACAATCAATAGAATGAGCCAGGAAAGAGCATAGGTAAGGGGTGGCCTCGGCTCTGCCAAGAAAGGTCCAGAGTGAAGATCGAAAAGACCTATGTACAATTCTGCTTAGACTTCCAGTCACACGTGGCCACAGCTCCTGGTCAAGTTTCTTCTTTCAAGGACTCAATGCTGTTACCCATCTCCTGCCTTCCCTACCACCCCCAAACTCAGGAGGAAGTGCCACCTTCTAAAGAAAGGCTGCATTCCAAATTGTGTCAACAGAAGAGTCAGTTTTCAATCCAGATGATCCAATAGTGTTCACAATAGAAAGTCCACCTTGAATAACTTAGGAACACATTTGAATAAGGGTGACCAACCACATTCACAATAAAAAGTTACCCCCCCCCATCACCAAAACACTGAAGGCTACCCCTATGTCTTCTAAAGCCAAGTGAAGGAGGGGACTCTTCTGCCTACAGACAGCTAAAGATCAATGATCAGCGATGCTGCTGCTGAGATGACAGGCCAGAAAAGCCCTCGTTACTCTTTCCTTTTTAAAATGTGGCAATTCAGAATTCAACAAGCTATTTCTGAGGCAGCCTGACATAGGGGAGAGTGCAAGCAAACAATGACCTCCCCAATCCTGGACGGTGTCACCCTTAATGTGGCCTAAATCCACGCTTATTTTTGAGGGGTCAGAGGAAACATGGAAGATACAGTGCTTAGTAATTCCTGAAGCTCTGGGTCAGTGTCACCTCTCAGCCAAGAATCAAACACCCCTGCAAATGACCCCTGCCCAGCAGCTCTCCCTTGTAAGGGAGAATTCCCTTGAAATTCCATTTCAGGATTATGCTCATTAGAATCACCTTTATTTTGTGAACTGTAATATGCTTCTTTATCACTTCTAGCCAATGGTCTTAGTTCCGTCTCAGTCAAAGAGAGCAAATTTAATCCTTATTTTCTTTAAACCTAAACACTTTCAGACAGCTATTTTGTCTTCCCTCCATCTGTCTTATTTCAGAAGAAGAATCGCTAATTCTCTCAACTGAGCCCATAACATGGCCTCTACCCCTTGGCCTTGCCCATCCGGATGCCCTATTCTGGATTCCCAGATTGTCAATATCTTCTCCAAAATGTGGCACCCAGAACAGAAACCAATCCTGAAAAAGGGTGCTGATGATGGTGCAGGACACAGAGGGCACAGTGTTCTTTAGTTCATATCAATGTAATCATACTAATAGCTGACATCTAAAGAGGGCTTTAATCTTTGTAAAGCATTCTACACATCTCAGCCTCACAACTATCATGTAAAGTAGTGGTCTATCTATTTTTCTGATAAACAAAAGTTGTCAGAGTTTTAGTGACTTGTCTAGGGTCACACAGCTCATAAGGCAAGATGGGATGAGAACTGAGGACTTACTGACTCCCAGTTAGGCCCCAAGACACCAGGCTGCCTCCCAACGTTATTCTGTCCTACAAGGGGAAACTGCTGATTTAGCTCAAAAAAGGCAATTAATTCACAGAAACCAACATTTTTTTTATGTCAGCATAATTTTCAAGTTTCCTACAGTCAATGACAGTTTAGCTTAGATAGAAAATAAGAACTAAGTTTGGGCATAGGTGAAGACCAAAGTGTATCACTCAGCAAGTAACCACACCTCTGGTTCATGGAGGGAATTAGGAGGAACACTAGATTTGGGGCTAGAAATCAAAGTCTAAATTCTAGACCAGACATATGCCAGGTGTATCAGCCCATGAGAGTATCTTAATGTCTTTGGGCCAAAAAAAATTTTTTAATAATTTTTTTAAGATAATGCCTGTACTCCCTGGACCTCCCAGGGTTACAGTAAGGCACCTTAGTTATTACTTAGTTAATTAGTTATTACTTAGTTAATTACACCTTAATTGTAATTAGAAGTACCTTCTAATTGCAATAGGTCTAGTAATTCCTTGTTGCCTCTAGGATAAACTACAAAGTCCCCTTTTAACATTAAAATATCTCCCTGGTTTCAAGCCAGCTCCATGGTCTGCCTTCCCAGACGCATCTTCTCTTACATCCTTTCCATACTCAGCAATCCCGTCATAGTTGCTTTCTGTCCACTGTTCACACACGGTAAATCCTGTCTCTGTGTCCTTGTGCTGGCTGTGGGTCCCTCATTGGGGAGCGCACTCATCCCTCACTTTTGCCTCCCATCCCTACTTCCCTCTTCCTTCACCTTTCCGTGGGAGGCCATTTCTGATCTCTCCACGTGCACATGCTCCCACTTTTCCTCCCTAACTAGTTTGTGCACACTGACATACATATATAGGTGTTGCCTTCTCACTCTAAAAGTAGGAATTACTTCATTCTCTTATTTTCTCTGCAGTGCCTAGTACAGTGCTTGAGGACTGATCTTAAAAACTGAGCCTTTTGAAATTAGGCAACCTTTCAAAGGTGTCTTCTGTATGCAGGGAATTAGGTCCACTTGCTCTGCCTAATCCAGCTTCTTATGCAGTATTTTTTTTTGGGGGGGGTGAGGCAATTGAAGTTAAGTGACTTGCCCAGGGTCACAGAGCTAGTAAGTATCAAGTATCTGAAGCCACATTTGTACTCTGGTCCTCCTGACTCCAGAGCCAGTGCTCTGTCCACTGTCCCTCCCAGCTGCTGCCCTTGTGCAGCATTTTCATGCACTTGTATAACATAATATATACTGAGCTATGGAGTCCAAACAGAGCTCCATTTCCTACCCATCTATGACATCTTGCCTTGAAACCACCGAAAACTGTTTCATCTATATTTGTCTCTGTTTCTTTCTGTTTCTCTTCTCTGTCTTCAAATGCCGGTTTCCCTATTTCTCTCTTTTCCTTTCTTCTTACTCTTCTTTTTCCATTTTCTCCTTTTTTTAAAAATCTTGTCTATTTCCATAAACTGGCTACAATAGGGGATTGTATGCACTATTTACACCTCATTTGTGGTAGCACATTCCAAGCTCACACTGGTCTACTCAGCGACAGTTGGACTCCCTGCACCTTGACTTTGACATAGCGATGTCATTTCGGTTCTCTTCCAGAATGAAAGATAACAACCAAACAAACAAACGATAATACAGAATCATTATGGGGCAAAGAACAAATGACTTCAAGTCAAAGGACCTGAGATCAAGTCCTGTGCCATTTTCTATGGAACCTTGAGTAATTTACTTGGACTTTTCATCATTTTGAAAATGGGTGTTATAATACCATCTACTCTCTCATGGCAGCATTAGACATCTATAAGGCACTTTGTCAAGTTAAAAGTTTCATAAAACTGTTAGCCAGTATTAGCTGTTGTACTGTTTCATGTTTCCTGGTTTTTAATTTGTAAAACAGTTAAGAAGACTTTACATTTCTTTATTTTTAAAGATGCACTTAAACTAAATTAAGTTTTCTTCTTTTAATGGCAAAGGACTCAGAGGAAGACCTCAAAGATGCTAGGCAGCTCATTTATAGCAGCATGAATGAGTAGGCATAGAGGAATTACTAATGGTGGGGTTACACACACACATACACACACACACACACAGAGCAACCACAGCAACCTAAGTCCAGGTCTGAATGGTCTCCTCCCTCAAGTACTGGGCACAATCTAATGTGTAAATGTCAGAAAAAAGACAAGGATGTATGGAAGGAGATGTAACAAGCCATCTGCTTTGTCTTTCTCCAAGGACCTCCCTTGTGGGATGCAAATTTCTTGGGGACAGGGACCTTCTGACTTTTCTCTTTTAAGAATTTTCACTCAATGGCCTTCTATAATAAAGAGTCACCTACTCTGGTCATTTTAGTTATGAATACCTTATTAGAATGGCCATTTAAATTTTTATACACTGCATTATGATTAATATTAACGTACAACATAGAACTCGATCTCTGATGAAGATATGGCTTCAATGCTTTATTTCCTAAACCAAATTGCTAAATTTGTCGATATTCAAGAATTTCTTATTCAGTTTTATTATAGAAAAAATATTTTCCTCCATTTATTTAGCTCATTTAACTATATGGGAACCTTTTACAGGCTTTCATACACCATAGGGGTTTACAGCCTCTATCAATATGTCCCTAGTTTCAAACAGTCTCTTAAATTGAAAAACACAATCAGTTTCAGGGAGAAAAATCTTTTCCATATAATTAACAAAAAGGGGAATCCTTTAAAGTATAGTGTTTGTAACGTTCAACTTGATGTGTTTTCCTTCATGATGTGAATCTCTCCAGGCTCTGATGACAGAAGAGAACTGAAAAGATAACTTTTGTTGTCATTCAGTAAACTGAGAAGTCATTCTTCTTTTTATCGTCCTTCTTTTCCAGTCTCCTAGGTGGAAAGGAATGCTAATATAGCTCAACTCAAAATGTCCCAGGGTGGAGGGGGCAGTGAAAAAATGGAGGAGAGAAGGGAGCCCCGTGTGTTTAGAGAGCACTTTTCTTGGAAGGGTTCCTTATGGGAAGTACCTGTTGGTGGTGGTGGTGAGGTGGGGTGGGGTGAGTGTGTGTGTGCATGCGTGTGCACGTGTGCACACATGGAGATGTGTGCATACTAATGGGGAATCTACCATAGGCTGCCACTTTTCCCCAGTTAGGGTCTTTCTGAAATGATACTGTCAGAGAAGCCGTATTCATTTGGACTAAGGGTAAGGCCAGGGATGGTAGTATTTATTATCCTGATGCTATAGTATTCCTTTTCCCATGTTCTTATGTTTCATAAGAGATCTACATAGGAGGGAAGAAGATCTAGCCTAGGACTCACAGAAAATAAGATGAGAAAAGCTACTGACAGAAATGCTTCCCATGAAAGAGGAATGGGTTTATGTTGGCACATGAAAGATCCATAGTATTTTTTTTTAACCAAGGAGGGATTATGATGGGAAAATGTCTGGTACAATTTGCTATGGAACTTTGAAAATTGCTATCAAAAAAAAGGAGATGGGGGAAAGAAACTAAATCATTCAGTGGATCATAAACTTGGACATAATCTTAGAGAGTCAAAGTCTTTCATTTTACAGATAAGAAAACTGAGGCCCAGGGAGCGGCTAGGTGGCGCAGTGAGTAAAGCGCCAGCCCCAGAGTCAGGAGGACCTGAGTTCGGTTCCAGCTCCAGACACTTAACACACACACACACACACACACACACACACACACACACACACAAACTAGCCATGTAACCTTGGGCAAGTTACTTAACCCCAACTGCCCTCCAAAAGGCAAAAAAAAAAGAAAAAAAAAGAAAATTGAGGCCCAAAGAGGTTAAACTGACTTGCTCAAGGTGTACTAGTCAAATCTGATTCTTCAAAGGTTCGGTATGCATATGTCTGTGTATCACACATATGCACACATACATATATACACACTTGTGTGTGTACCTGCATATCTATATAGCCACAGAGGTGCATATACATAAACGTATCTCCCCCTCTCCCTCTCTCTCTATATATATGTATACACAATCATATATGCCTATATGCATACACACAGTCCTACATATGTATGTATATATGTGTATGAGTAAAAAAAAAAATGTTTGCTGTGATCTAAACAAAGTATTCAGACCATCTATGAATAGGGATTTTCTGTTTGTTTTTTTTCAGACTGACCTACTAGCAGATCCACTAGAGGGGGGTATCAGCCCTGGTGAGCTTTTCTTTACAGCGCTATCTAATAAATAACACACCAATTAGATGCAAAGCAATGAGAAAGCTTTTTCGTTTGGCTGGTTTTGTTTTTGTTTTTTTCATGAGCTCTGGCAGTCCATAAGTGGGACTTCCCTGAGTATATTTGTCATTATATGTGTATGCATGATAATGTGACTATATCACTAAATTCATGGGTGAATTATAAGTACAATTAATAAATGGAACTTAGACTCCAGAAAAATAGCAGTCAATAAGAAGCCTTGGCATAGGAGAATATAACTCCTTTAAAAACTCCTGAATTTCATGAATCCAGGTAATAAATGAACTTATTGACTATTAAGTTCCCTGAAGACAGGAACTGTATATATCCTCAGGGCCTAGCATAGGGGTCTGGATATAGTAAGTGATTAATACATGCTTATTAAATTTAATTGAATTCACAATACCTACATTTCACAAGGTTGCTGTCAGCAAAGCATTACATAAACCTTAAAATAGAGATATAAATGTAGGCTATCAATGATTTAGTGGGGAACTTAACTGATTTCTCAAGCAGAAAATTGATAGCTCTCCATTACCATAAACAATGATGTTGAAGGAGAACTGAAAACAGATAGCAGAGGCAGTAGTCTGTCTTCAAGGCCGTTATCCCCATTACTGAGGATGGTATGCACATGTTAAAAGAATGTTCTCATCATTTACTAATGAATAGATTACAAAAAGAAGACCTTCTCTAGCTCAGCATGTGTTATTTTCCCATACATATGTACATAGATATTTCCTGTGCACACCAGATGGTTATTTCCTTGTATAAATTTTACCACCTGGCCTCTAAGATGCTGATTATTACAAAACTTTTTTTTAGAGTCTTTTAACATGGAAACTTATTTAACATTAGGGGACTGTGAACTTGAACCACAGCAGGTATTAGGAGATGCACAGTTGCAAGAGGCAAGGGATTTGGGGGACTTGTGTACATGAAGATGGCTTCTACGTTCTATAGAGTATAGTAAAGTACATTCTAACTTCAAAAGAAAAGAGAATCCTTCCCCAGGTTTTTGTTTTTTCAGTTGCTTCGTTACAGAACAGGAATCCTGCAGACAGTATGAGTGTGAGTATGGTTTACTAGACTGCATTCATGGACCTTGGGAAAGCAGAACACTCTAAGTTCAAATACTCAGAATAAACAGCACAACACTGAAGCAAAGGCAGGCTGGAACAGGCTTTCATAAAAGATAAAGCAGCTAATACATGATCATCACAGTCTTACAGACGGAGGGAATCTCAGCGATCCCTTATCCAGGATGCTCATCACAGCACTACCAAAAAGCTGACACTCGTCAATAGCTTAAGGACGTCACAGCTCAGGGGAACCCATTACCTCCACCCCTCGCTGGGACAGTCTTAATTGTTGAGAAAGTTCTGTTTACATGGGAGCTACACACGCTTTTCTGAAATGGCTACCACTGTTCCTAATTCTGCCCTCTGATGCCAAAAGGAACAAGTGTGATCCCCTTTCCATAAGAAAGGGAAGAAAATCTGGTTCAGTCCCTGCCCTGAAGGAGCTTACCATCTAGTCAGGAAAGACAATATAAACAAATATAGGGGGATGTAAAAATAGACAGGAGATAATGGTAGGGGAAAGGTTGAGAACCTGGGAGTCTGAAAGGATTGTGATCACCTCAACAGTAAAGAGGAAGTTTTAAGAAAAGAGTTTAAGATGCCTTTGCCCAGCTGGAACTCAGGAGAAAGGCTAGGGATGGATATACAAATCTGGGAGTCATCAGTATAGAAAGAATGAATGAACTGATGAGGGTGGAGACAGAAAGAAGAGAAGAGGGCTAAGGCTAGAGCTTCACATGGCATGGTCTTCATGTCCTTCAGTAAATTTTCTTGGAATGTTCTCCAACTTCCCAATGTTACACCTAAAATGTGGAAACTAGGACTGAAGACAAAGTTAGCTATGTTCTATAACAGATACCTTTCGGGCTACTCAATTCCCTTGTGTTTGATACTGTCTCTCTTAATGTAGTCTACAACTATACTAGGTTCTTATTGCTCATATCAATCTTGCCAAAAATCAAAACCCAATTTTTTTTCAGATGACCTGTCATCTAGCTACATCTCTCCCTCATTGTACTTCTAAAGTTAATTTTTTGAGCCCAAGAGTAGTATGTTATGTTTATTAAATTTTATCTCATTAGAAATGGTTTATTCTTATCTGTTGAGCTATTTTTGGATCTTATTGCTTAGTACGTTAGTTATCCCTCCTAAGCTGGTCATCTGAGAATCTGATAAAGATGTGATTTATTTCTTCAGATAATTCATAAAAATGTTCAATAGCACAGAGGCAGAAAGAGATCCTTGGCGCCGTCTATCAGACAACCTATTCCAAGTTAACATCGGCTCACTAATGACTAGTCTTTTGGTCCAAATATTCAAGCAGTTCAAAATACAACTAAGTGTCTTTGAGTCCCCACTTTTCCAATCTTGTTAGAAGGATAGCTTATGATTTTATCCAATGCTATCCTGAAGTCTAGATAAACTACACAGCAAATGTTCCCTGTCAAAGAAGAAAACATCCTGTGAATGGCACATCAGGAAAATGAAGTCTGGCTGGCTTGATAGAGTAATATGGCTCTTGGTAATCTACAGTTCTCTTTCTAAATACTAACAAACCATTCCTTCATTAAGTCCTATAATTCTACCAGGAGATTAAGTCAAAATTACTGATCTATATAGTCAAACTGCTCCCTTTCCTTCCCCCCTTTTAAGGTGCATAAACCTTAAGGTTTATAAAAAGGGAAATAATGTTTCCTCCTACATGAATCAGAAGAGAGTAATTTCACGCAATACTTTCACTTCCTAGTCCATTCTGGCTATGTCAATCAGGGCAGGCTCCTTATGGCGTGTAATGTCAGCTCTGCAACTCTACAACTTAGTTCTATTACTACCTCTCCAGTCATACAGGAATGTAACAAAGAGAATAACCATACAGGCAGGTGATTTAAGCATTTTAGGAATGGAAGGATTCCCTACCCTGTTTAGTGACAGAAGGGTATATAATCAGAATGTAATACAATCTTTGTTTAGAAATAAGAAGAAGAAGATTTTTGCAGACTCCACCCTTTTCTCTTTTTAGAAAGATAAACCTCTATGGGTCCATGGAAAGGGAAAGAATATTTTCTCACTGACCTATCAAAAGAGCAGATTTCAGTGCAATTCTTTCACCATCTACCACGTGGAGCATGAAGATTTAGTGATGGTGCACCTCATTTATCGGCTGTTGTGTCAACAGTACGTCAAGAGAAGCCTGGTTCTATTTGTATGTCTCCTACTGCCTACAAGGGCTTAGAAGAGCATGTCAGAGAGAAGGGCAATATAGGCTGGTGGCACAAAATGGGGAAAGGTCAAAAGGAAGACTTTTCCCTCACCTTGGAGAAAGAAAAGTTGAAATCAGAATGAATGCACAATATAATCTTAAAATAATTCAAATTACCTGAAAGATTCTTCAATATATTTAATTCTTTTTCCAAACTGTCTAAGGTTCGATTATCAGCAGCATCATCAAGAAATGGTTCATTGTGGTCAGTTACGTCAATGTATTCAATTTCTGAAATTTCTGAAGTAGCTCTGGATAATGGCCGAGAAATGGCACTTCTTGGTCTTTGGTACAGAGATGTGTGACTCCAGGAGCCATTAAGAATTGTTTTACGAAGTGGTATATTTGCCGATGATGGTCTCTTGGAAATGAGCCCTAAAATGCAATCCAAAGAATTTGAATATTATTATTATCATTATCAATAAACATCAGAGGATGCAAATAAATAAACATACTACCTGTATAAGCAATCAACAACAATTCAATTTGGACAAATATTCATTAGACAATCATCTGTTAATTGCTAATTTTGTGGTTCACTACAGTATATATTTCACATGGATTCTCCTACAATGAAGCAGACTTCTGGCCTATATTTTCCCCTCACTGTCAGTTGGTATGAATTCATAGAAATCAAAGTTATTTTAACATAATTTTTTTTAATTCTTACAATTCTCCAGTGCCACATACTGGCTTGGAATATGGCTTGGGTTCTTAAAGACTCAAGCAGTGGAATGAAAGCTGTGACAGCTATGCCAAATTGGAATCCTCAACCCCCCATTTCTAATGCCACAAGCATTTATCTCCATTGGAAAAGGCTCATTATGCTGTGGGCCTCAGGGTGGTTTAGTTTTCAGACCAGATCTTAAGGCATTGGGGAGACCTACCAGCACTGGTGGCGACCACCCCCATTCATATTTGCTGGTTGCCAGTTCACAACTTCGTTCCTTTTGATAAAAAAGAGTCACCACCAACCCTTGCCGTCTGTACTGCTTCTCTGCCCATAATCCCCCCCATCATTGTCACCTGACTGTACATAGGTAATGTGAAGTCCTCTGGGCTTAGTCATCTGCTGATCTCTTACAACCTCTGGGCTTTTTCATCGACCCTCCAACTGGAACTTTCCTTAATGTGAAGTTTCTCCAAATTAGAGAGCGAGTTCCTTGTGGGAAGGGACTGTCTCACATTTTCTTTCTGTGTCTCTGTTGTTTAGCAGTGTTTGGTACACTTGGCACACTGATGATGTTGCTGTTGTTCAGTAATTTTCTTGGTAAAGATTCTGAAGTGGTTCGCCATTTCCTTCTGCAGCTCATTTTACAGCCGAGGAAACTGAGGCAAACAAGGTTCAGTGACTTGCCAGGGTCACATGCATAGTAAGTGCCTAAGGCTGGATTTGAACTCAGATCCTCATTCCAAGTCCAACACCCTATCCACTGAGTCACCTAGCTACTACATATAGCCAGTACCCAGAGAAGAATTTACAAGGACTAATTATACATACAAATCATGACTCATATGACTTCCAATACAAACTAGTTTTGATGAATGTTTCAGAACTTGATTTTAAAACAATCTTTATGAAAATGTAATTGTATATGGAAAGTCTTTTAAGTGTTGTATAAGCGTTAGCTATCATTTTCCTATTAGTAAATATGAGACTAGCCTTTTGGGGAGAAAAAAAGGGAGGGAAGGACTTATGTGTATAAAAAGATACAGCAGCTCTTTCTGTGGTAACCAAGAGCTGGAAATAGAAGGGATGCCCATCGATTAGAGAATGACTAAACAATTTGTGGCATGTGATTGTAATGGAATATTACTGTGCTGTAAGAAATGACAAGTGGGATGATTTCAGAAAACCTGGAAAGACTTACATGAACTGATGCATAGTGAAGAGAACAGAACCGGGAGAACATTGTACACACAAAAGCAATATTGCCTGATGAAGAACTGTGAATGACTTAGCTATTCTCAGAAATACAATGATCCAACAAAGGACTAATGACAAAGCATGTTATCCACCTCCAGAGGAAGAACTCACATTTTAATTAACTATTTTGGTTTTCAACATTCACTTTTAGAAGATCTTGAGTTCTAAATTTGTCCCCATTTTTCCCCTCCACCTCTCTAAGACAGCATGCAATCTTATACAGGCAATACATGTACAATCATATTAAACATATTTCCACATTAGTCATGCTATGAAATAAGAATCAGAGCAAAAGGTGAAAACAACAAGAAAGAAAGAAAAGAGAGAGAGCAAACAGTATGCTGCAATCTGCATTCAGACTCCATAGCTCTTACTCTGGTTGTGGATGGCATTTCCCATCAGGTGTCTTTTGGAGTTGTCTTAGATCATTGCATTGCTCAGAAGAGCTAAGTCTAACAAAGTTGGTCATCGCACAATTGCTATTACTATGTTCAATGTTCTCCTGATTCTGCTCACTTAACTCAGCATAAATTCATGCAACTCTTTCCAGGTTTTCTGAAATCTGCCTGCTCACTATTTCTTAGGAAATAATAGTTTTCCATTACATTCATGTACCACAACTTGGTCAGCCATTCCCCAATGGACAGGCATCCCCAATTTCCAATTCTTTTCCACCACAAAAAGAACTGATATAAATAGTTTTGTACACGGACATCTTTTTCCCCCCTTTTTATGATCTCTTTAGGATACAGACCTAGTAATGGTATTATTACTGGGTCAAAGGGTATGCACATTTTTATAGTCTCTTGGGCATGCACTGGTATTTTTTGAATACATTCTCAAGCATATTATTTTTCACTTTCATTCTTTTTTTTCTTTTGTTTGAGTCTTCTTGTACAAAAGGACTAATATTGACATGTTTTACATGATTGCACATGTATGACCTATATCTGACACATAGATAAAATTTGGAACTTGAAAGTTTAAAAATGGTGAAAAATTGTTTTAATATGTTACCAGGGGAAAAATAAAGTATGCATTTTTTTAAAACATGAGACTAGTCTTTTTAAGAATACTTACAGAACCTAAAGAAAAGCTAATCCTTGCAATACTGAAGTATTACTTGAATTCTCGGAATTTGGTAAAGGTTAGGATTTCCTTGGTAATTTGAAAAAACTCAGAGTGTTCTTGGAATATGCCCAAATTCTAGCTAATTAACAATTAAAAGGAAAAAATAGCAAAGAGAAATTCTCAATTGGGCATGTTATATATCTTTTTTCTCTGTATGAACTCAGAATTATATTTATTTACAGAGAAATTTTACTTAATATTGTTACTTGTGTTTTGACAAAGACCTAATTTGTGAAGGAAAAAAAGAATAAAAATAAAATTAGCCAAGGAAATATCTTAACATTTCTGGAGTTATTAATTGGTGGGTATGAAGAACCAATGGTTCATGCTATCAAAAAAAGGAAATATTACCATCTAGTGGTTAAGATTTGAAAAACAGTCAGTCAACCAGAAGTGTACAACAGTCTCAGAAAAGCTATGGGAAGTTAGATGAGTGTAGACTTTAACATAGTTGGCTGCTCATGTCAAAAAATCAAGGTTACAAGGTAAATGGCAACTACTCTATGCCTTAGTATGAATCACTGTGTCTGAAATAAGTGCCCCTGAAGGAAATAACCCTGAACCAAGTTCTGCTGGCAAAGCATTTCAGAAACCAGGTCACCTCCACACCAGGAGGAGGCATTGGAGGAAGATTGCAGTGAAAGCTGATAGAGTCATGGTGATAAAGGGCAAATAATAATAATAATGGGAAATTAGATATAATATCCATATTAATTTTTTAAAATATATGTATCACTTGGGCGACCAGGTAGCACAGCAAGTAAGAGCACCGGCTCCAGTGTCGGGATGACCTGGGGATCAAATCCTGGGCTCAGACACTTAGCACCCACCCAGAAACACCTGGCCGTGTAGTCTTTAGCAAGTTACTTAACCCCAATTGCAGGAGAGTGAATCAATAGTAGCTTTGGCAGGTTCCAGACTTCTCAACCCATAAACACCAAAGGCAAAGTAAAAGGTCAGTGCAGAACTCTGCTACAACAGAGAGGGACTGAAGAGCACAGTGCAGCCCCTGCCCCAAGGGCGAGAAGTTGGGGAGGCATGGTGGCTCCAGCGGCTGCAGCCTGGCTGCTTCAGGAGCTCCTGGCCTACAGGTCAGAGGTGTACCAAGCAACCATTCTGGACGTAATCACTCTTGCTTTAACCTGCTTGGATCTGGATTGCAGTCTTGGGTGGTTGTCCTGGGGCATATGACCAGTGAGCTCTCAGAGCTTGTGGGGGCTGTAGAGAGGGTGGCCAACTAATAGTTCCAGCAGCTGTGAAAACCCAAGCATTTTGGGATGTAGCTCTCTCCATTCTGGAAGCAGAGTTCTACCATGGAAAAGAGCTCAAAAGTCAAGTAATTGGCTGCCAAGATGAGCAAGCAAAAGAAAGGAAGTACAAACAGACCATAGAGTCCTTTTTTGGGGACAAAAAGGATCAAGGCATGAAGTGGGAGGAAGACAGCAAAGTCATAACTCCTGCATCAAAAGCCTCCAAGAAAAATATGAATTGGTTACAGGCCATGGAGGAGCTCAAGAAGGATTTTGAAAATCAAGTAAGAGAAGTAGAGGGAAAATTGGGAAGAGAAATGAGAATGATGCAAGAAAATCATGAAAAGTGAGTCAAAAGCATGCTAAAGGGGACCCAAAAATACACTGAAGAAAATAGCACCTTAAAAAATAGACTAGCTCAAATGACAGAAGAGGCCCAAAAAAACAATGAGGAGAAGAATGCCTTAAAAAGCTGAATTTGTCAGATGGAAAAGGAATGTCAAAAAATCACTGAAGAGAATAACTCCTTCAAAATTAGATTGGAGCAACTGGAAGCTAATGACTTTATGAGAAATCAAGATCCAAACAAATGAAAGAGAAGGCAATGTGAAATATTTCACTGGAAAAGCTACTGACCTGGAAAATAGATCCAGGAGAGAAAATTTTTAAATTATTGGACTACCTAAAAGCCATGATAAAAAAAATTAGCCTAGACACCATCTTTCAAGAAATTATCAAGCAAAATTGCCCTGATATTCTAGAGCCAGAGGGCAAAATAGAAATTGAAAGAATTCACTGATCGCTTCTTGAAAAAGATTCCAAAAAGAAAACTCCTAGGAATATTATAGCCAACTTCCAGAGTTCCCAGGTCAAGGAGAAAATACTGCAAGCAGTCAGGAAGAAATAATTTGAGTATTGTGGAAACACAATCAGGGTAACACAAGACCTAGCAGCTTCTACTTTAAGGGGTCAAGGGGCTTGGAATATGATATTCTGGAGGTCAAAGGAGCTAGGATTAAAGCCAAGAATCACCTACCCAGCAAAACTGAGTATAATGTACAGGGCAAAATATTGTCATTCAAAGAAATAGGGGACTTTCAATCATTCTTGATGAAAAAAACAGAGCTGAACAGAAAATTTGACTTTCAAATACAAGAAGCAAGAGAAGTATGAGAAGGGAAACAGGAAAAAGAAATCATAAGGAATTTATTAAAGCTGAACTATTTACATTCCTACATGGAAAATGATAATTGTAACTCATAAAACTTTTCTCAGTATGAGGATAGTTGAAGGTAACATTATATTATATTAATATTAGTATTATAGGAGGGTATATTATATTAATATTAGTATTATAGGAGGGTATATGTGTATATAAATATGTTTGTTAGTGTGGGCATATGTATGTTCATGTATACATAGACAGAGGGCACAGGATGAGTTGAATATGAAGGGATGATACCTAAAAAATAAAATTAAGAGGTGAGAGATGAATTTATTGGAAGGAGAAAGGGAGAGATAGATTAGGGTAAATTATCTCATATAAAGGAGGCAAGAGAAAACTGTTACAATGAAGTGAAAGAGTGGAAACATGGAAGGGAATGGGACAACCTGATTCTCAATGAATTTGGCTTAAGGAGGGAATAACATAGAAATTTAATTGGGTACCTTACCCTACAGGAAAATAGGGGAGTAGGGGATAAGGGGGTGATGATAGAAGGGAGGGCAGATTGGGGGAGAAGGTAGTCAGAAGCAAACATTTTTGAAAAGGGATAGGGTCAGAGGAGAAAATGGAATAAATGGGGGCAGGATAGGATATAGGGAAATATAGTTAGTCTTTCACAATATAAGCACTATGGAAATGTTTTGGGTAACTACACATGTACAAACTATATTGAATTGCTTATCTTCTCAGTGGGGGTGGGTGAGGAGGGAAGAGGGGAAAAAAATCTGGAACTCAAAGTTTTAAAGACAAATGTCTAAAAATTTGTTTTTGTACATGCAGCTGGGAAATGAGATATACAGGTATTGGGGTATAGAAACCCATTTTGCCCTACTAGAAAGTTAGGGGGTGATAGGGGAGGATATAAAAGAGAACAGATTTGGGGGAGGGGTATTCAGTAGGCTTTATTTTTTTTATATAACAGAGTTATTGCTACTTTGGGGTGGAGGGTAGGTGAAAGATGGGGAGAAAATATTATAACTCAAAATCTTGTGGAAATGAATGCTGAAAATGAAAAATAAAAGTAAAAATTTTTTAAGAAC
The DNA here is from genome assembly GCF_028583685.1 of Petaurus breviceps papuanus. NCBI lineage: Eukaryota > Metazoa > Chordata > Mammalia > Diprotodontia > Petauridae > Petaurus > Petaurus breviceps. Next base: position 27,703,478 of record NW_027185759.1, read on the forward strand.
ATTAGGTGGCACAAAGTACATTGGCCATGTAACTGGGTAAAATGGGATAAAGTGTGGAATAGTAAATAAATATTACAAATTAGACTTGGAGGCAGGAAGATCCAGGTTCAAATCCTGCCTCAGACTCTATAGGTGAGGACAAATTGCAGATTTCTAGCACTGCATAAAGCTATATTCATCCATTCACACCTGTGTGACTCTGGAAAAGTCACAGCTTCTAGTAGTTTCAGCTGCTCATCTCTGAAATAAGGGGGTTTATAAGGAGCAGAAGTGTTCTAGGAATCAAGTGAGATGTCATCCGTAAGAGATTCATGCAGCTTGACATATAGTAGATGTTTCATAATGTCTATTCTTTTCCTTTCCCTAAGGTCCCTCCCAACTCTAAATCTATGATTCCATAAAGTCCTGGGTAGGTAAGATTTTTGTGATATAACAGGGAGATTTTCATAAAAAAAATGATTAGCTTAAGTGGTATGTAGAATAGATTAAGAAAATAATATAATGAGAAAATATAATTGGTTTCAGTAGTATGGAGATTAGATTAAGAAAATTAAGTACATAATGATTAAAATTAATTTTCTAATGTCAAATGACTTAAAAGGTACTTTCCTAAATGACTCAGGAGAAGAAGAAAAAGAATATTCAATCTTGAAAGCTGATCTAAGTCTGAATGCTTTTTTTTTGTTTTTCTTAATTTGGACCAGTGATTTTAATCTGGGATGGGTACTCCTTGGTGGAAGAATCCCTCTTCAGGAGATCTACAAAGCATTTCTGATTTAGTGTTGGAGATTTCCTTGGAGAATGAGCAAGTATTTATTACAATGTTGTTGTTTTTTTTCAGGTGCTCACAAATGTGATGCAACAGCATATACTCAAAAGAACCTAACATTCCAAGTGGAGAAGAAAACTGAGGTGATGCAGTGAGGGAAGAGGGCAAAAGGTCCCAGTAGATGTGCTACACAGTTATCAGAGATGGTGAATTCTGGCATGGAATTTTACATTTAGTTATATTTGGTTTATATCAAGTTATGTTTATATTTGGCAAACACTCCATCGTATCAAGTAGTCATTTTGATTCAGTTTATTAGAAAGCGAATGTATTTTGGAGGCTCATAATACAAAATCCAATATGTGGGAAGTTGAGGTGGATTTATTATTAGATATACAAAATGTTGTTTTATAAAGAATAACTGTGTAATAGAGTTTTATGTATAACAGAGTTATGGGCATGGATAGGTTCCAGTGTATTAATGACAGAGAAGTACGATCTTGAAGGGTTATGGAACATTAGTTTGTTTTGAACATCTACCTAATCAGTCTCAGGTCACCCACCAGAGAAACAAAGAGCAGGGAGCTTTGCACGGGAACAAACTTGTTGATGGTCAGAGGCCCCTGACTCATTCATTTTCCCCAATGTGTATTTGATGATTCTTAAGAGGCTGGGCCGGGGGCTTCAGCACAAATCTAGCCACATACGTGTAATGGGAATGCAAATTTGGAAGATCTTCCCTGCCCCTAGGCTAAAGTGCACCTGAAGCCTGGGGTGGGAGGCTTGTTTTTCAGTAGATACTTTTTGATTGGCCAGTGGGTCAATAAGGTTGTTACATTCTCTGAGCCAGGAGAAGGCTATATAAGCCCTGATGTGAGGCTTTGTTTTGGGGGCTCACTTTGAGAAGTGTTCTGTGATTTCATCTGGATTCTGGGAAGCCGTTGTCCAGGGCTCCCCCGGCTTTGAAAAACCCAGATGTTGATTTGGTATGGATGTAATGGTTGGACAGTTTGGAAATCTGTCTACTTGATCTGTTTCTGTCTTGATAATTCTGCCTGTATACTTTGAAGTTCGGGGTGCTGACCTTTTCCCCTGAACAAGGTAAACGATATATGTCTGACTGATTAAAGTAAGCTTGTTAACCCATTTTGAGTTGCTTTCCTTTAACAAAGCAGATCCAAGAACCTGTGGTGAGCAGCCACCCTAGGGACGCCAGGGTGCTTGCTGCTACAATACGCAGGAGAAAGAATTCAAAACTGCCAAGAGTGAATCAGTGGCATCGTATTTAGAGACAAAAGCCAGCACAGTGGTGGACCATCTGAGCAGCTACTGAAGTGGGAAGGATTCTTGGTAATGCCATACAAAGACAGCCATGCTTTTGAAGTTCTTGTCTCTATCTTCTTCCTCATGATCAGTGTGCCAGTTAGCCTTTATAACTAGAATCAGTGTCCCTGTAGATAGGAGTCCTCTCCCCTCTGATCCACTGTTTCTGATAGGCTTCAAGCTCAGACATGTAAGAATCATGACTGTCAGAGCCAAAGTAAGAAGTAAATATGGAGGGAGACCTCAAGGGTTGCTCGCTAGCCATGGTCACAGGCATAGTCAAACAGCATTTATTAAGTGCCTACTTAATAAATTGTATTAAATAAATAAATAAATCTTGCTGTGCCAAGATGCAAAAAAGGCAAGCAGCAGCAAGAACAGCAACAGAAACACTGGTTTAAAGGAGCTCAGGGTCTAATGGGGGAGACGGCATGCAAACAGCCATGCACAGGCAAATGGTTTAGCTAAAATGAGGTTAGTCTCGGAGAGAAGGCATGAAGACCAAGGAGGACTGGGGAAGATTTCTTGCAGCAGGTAGGAAGGTGCCTGAGATTTGAAGAGAAGCCAAGAGAGAGAAGGGAGAGCATTCCAGTCATGCAGGACAGTCAGTGAAAGCTTTCAATTGGTAGATGGAGTGATCTTTGAGAGGAACAGAAAGGAGATCAGTGTCCCTGGATCACTGAGCACATGGGATAAAGTGTACGCAAAAATTGTTGTCCTTCATTCTTGTAGAGGACCAATGACTTCAGGAAGGTGATGGCTTGACTTACAAGTGAACTGAATCTAAGTAACTCAGAGCTGTGCAAAGTCATCAGCCTCCCTTCTTCAGAGTCACTGGAGTCCAGTGGCAAGACATAGATCAGGACGACTGGTCACGGCACTGGATGCGGCAGGTGACCCTGGTCTTTTTAAGCTAAGGTCTTTCCCATATCTCAGTTTGTCCGAGGCAACATCCACTCAGTGATTAAAGTCTAGGTGAGAATTGAGGCAAAAAATGGCCAAGTTTGCCTTCTCAAAAGAATCAGTCTGGGAGAGAAAGACCCTCAGAGTTTCTAGCCAGAGCAGAACCAATTGCTGTTTACACTCATGCTGAGGCACCAAAAGTCAAATAATAAGCAAGTGAGGCTTGGGCTGGGACCTGCTATTGGTTAATCAGTGAGAGCCAGTGATTAGGGTCTAAAGATCCAGGCATGAAGGGATTTAAAAGCCAAACAGAGGATTCAAGATTTCACCCTGGATGTAACAAAAAGCCACTGGAATTTACTGAGAAGGGGTATGCGGTAGTCAGACCTGCCAGTCTTATGGGAAGTTCAATGTCATCACTGGGCAAGAGGTCTACAGTAAGTAGAGATTCAAGGCAGGGACACCCATCAGTAACTTCTGCAGTGGTCCCAGGTAGTGGCAATGTCAGAGGAGAGAAGGGGGCATAGTGGAGAGGTGCTGCCAAGGCAGAAAGACAGGACCCAACAGCTGTTTGGGAATGGGGAGTAAGAGAGAGGGAGGGGTCCAGGATGAGCCTCAGCTGTGAGCCCATGTGCCTTCAGTACCTGGACTTTCTGGCACTTCTTTTCTGTGCTGAAGCACCCTTTTTGTGCCTATTTGCTTCATCTGGGAGTGCTGAGGTTTTCTGTGTACATGTTTTATTTCTACTACAATGCAAGCAATGTGACAGCAGGAGCCATGATTCTGCTTTATCCCCAGACCTTCTAAAATATTACTTTACTCATAGTAAATTTTGAAAGATGTTATAAAAGGTGTTCATGCTCCAGAAGGGCTCAATGTTTAGGTTCAGTGGCCTCTAAGACACTTTAAAATCTAGAATTCTATGATTATATGATAGAACTAGCCAGCTATGGGTTTATATGCCTTATGCAAACTTTGAACTAGAACGTTTGACTAGAATGTAAGTTATTAAGGACAGGAACGATTTCCTCTTTCTTTGTATCCCAAGTATTTGACATATGGCAGATGCTTAACAAATGTTGGATAATATGAATTAAAGGGACAGTCCAATGCTCTCATTTTATTGATGAGGAAAAGTAAGGCCCAAGGAAGCTAAGGCTTACGAGGGAGTTAGTAGCAAAACTGGAACTACAATTCAGATTTCCCATCTCCTATCAAATAAGTGCTCCACCTAAGCCAATAACATAATTTGATCCAACAAACCTGTATTAATCAGATGACATATGCAAGGCATCACAGTGTATGAAATGAAAAAAAATTACAAAGCCCCTCAAGCAGTTTACAATCTAATCCTAGAGAAAAACAGTATGAAAATAAGTGAGTATAACACAGAGTGGAAATCTATATGAAACAAAGGAAAAGGTGAAGAAAATTTCAGGAGGAAGACTATCATGTTCAGTTTATAGGTATGAAGAAATACTCCATGGAGGAAATGGCAATGGACTTGGATCCTGAAGAAAGAGAACTGTCGGATGAGGTAGAAATAAGGAGAGTGTGTATTCCAGGCCTTGAGGACGGTGTGCTGAAGATACCGACTTAGAGTGTAAGATAAATCTGAGAGAAAGCTAGTTGTCAGGTCTGACTACGACACTGGCTACATAAAGGAAAGAATGTGTTGGAGGCTAACGAGTCTGTATTTTACCCCCAGCATCATCGCTCTGTTGTGTATTTGTTTTTCAAGCAGAGGACTAGCAGGGTTGAACCTGCTTATTGGGAATATTATCTCAAGATATTATCAATATCTTCAATATTATCTTATTGATCCTCCCTCCTTATTGAAGAAGAAATCAGAAAAGGGCAACAGTAAAGGCACAGAGACAAGTTACTACTATTATTAAAGGAGAAAGGTAACAAGGGCCAAAATTCATATTGTGAGCTGGTGGGGCATGTTTGATTGACAGTATGAATGTAAAATTCATGAAACTTGTCATTGTCACATCACATTGGATGTGAGGGGTAAAAGAGAAGAGAGTTTCAAATTTGAGAAATCTGGATATTTGGGTGGTTGGTGATACCATTAATAGGGGAAAAAAGAGTGAGAGGGGAATCTGGAAGTAGGGCTAGATTTAGGAGGAGAAGTGATGTGGTACATTTTAGATATGATAAATGGGATGTGACAGGGGACATCTAGGATTGCAACATAGGGGAGAGACATTGAGACAAGAGATAAAGATTTGGAAGTCATTCTCAAAGAACAATTACTGAAGCAATGGAAGTAGATGAAATCCCCAATGCAGAGGGGATAAAAAAAAGCAGTCTGAGGGCAGAAGCTTGCATAGCGGCCAAATTGAGGGGCCAAGAAGAAATCAAGCCAGTGAAGGAGACTGAGCATGTGTCAGGCCAGCGTGAGGAGAACCAAGAAACATCAATGCCCCCAAACCCAAAGAACGGTTGAAGATCCAGAAACACGGGGTTGCCAAGAGAATTAAATGCTTCATAAAGGTCGAAGCAGAAGAACATTTAAAAGAGGTGACCGGATTTGGCAAGTAAGAGGCCAAAGAGTATGTATGGAATGATTTCAGCAAAGTATGAATTCAAAAGTCAGACTGCAAAAAGCTAAGGATTGTGCAAGGCATAAGGAAATGGAAGACTATAAACTATTCTTTCTAGAAATTTAGCAGTAAGAGGAAAGAGAGATATAGAATAATAGCCTGGAAGAATAGGTTCCAGAACAGGAATGCTTGAAAATGACTGTAAATTGCTATGGGAGGTGAGGACAAAGAAGAGAGAGAGAGAGAGAAGCAGAGAGACTGAAGGATGGAGAATGAATTCTTTACAGATGAAGAGCTTGGCCTTAACAAGGAGGAGGTCTCTTTCAACATCTGAAGCTAAAGCAAGTATGGATACTGTAGTAAAGATATAGAAGTCCAGAGGTGGGAAGGATGGGAGATGGAGTTCATGAGTATGATCTTAATTTTTTCAGTAAAACAATCTGCTGACATACAAAGTAATCAGCAGACAAAGATGGAATAAGAGGCCCGGGAAAAGAGATGAGAAGTGATAGGACGTCAATGGGAAGTTAATAAGAGAAATGCTTCGTGGCAGTGAGGCCCAAAATGGCCTTCAGAGCACGGCTTTATCATGAGTCAAGCCATCACAGTTTTGACATTCTCCAGAAGAGCTCTGTTTCTATGGCACAGGAGCCACAAAGCGTAGATGATATGAGAGGATCTGGAGTGAGGGGGTGAGAGAAGGGCAGAAGGACAACCTCCCATGACGGGAGGTTAACAAGAAAGAAAAGGTGAGACAAATGAACATGGTAGTCAATCATGAAGTATAAGTGTCTGGCTTAAATGGCTACCATAAAGAGAAGATCAGGAAGAAGCTGCATCCAAAACTAGACAGAGATTGGCACGATTGATAGTAGCAGATTCAGGAGGAATGAGACAGTTGGAGGGGAAAAAGGTCAGAAGATAATGATCAGAGGGGGTTGTAGCCTTCAGGCTTTGGGAGGTTGAATTGTTTAAGGTGATGGCAAGGCCTAGGGTATGACTAACTATGGGTGGCTGAGGTAGAATGGAGAGGGAGATCATGGGACCCGAAGAAACAAATGAACCAGAAAGCCAGTATGGGTCATCAGTGTGAACATACTTAAGTCACCAAACTCAGTAAACTGTAGTGATTCCTTCCTATGACCAGGATCAAATATAAAGTCTTCTGTCTGACTTTCAAAACTCTTTGTAACCTGAGCCTTCCTAGCTCTCTGATCCTCTTGTACATAACTCACTTCCTCACACTCTCCATGCCAGGGACACTGACCTCCTTGATGTTCTTCACATATGACACTCCACCTCTCACCTGTGCATTTTCACGCATGCCTGAAATTCTCTCCCTCCTCCCCATCCATCCACGTTTCCCTAAATTCCCTCAAGTCTCAGCGAAAGGCCCAGCTTCTACAAGAAGCGTTTCTGATCTTTCTTAATGCTAGGGCCTTCTTTGCGAGATTGCAATCTGTTTGAATACTGTCTGAGCCCTTAAATGTGAAACTATATGAAGGCAAGAGCTCTTCTGGCCTTTGCCTGTATCCAAAGGACTTAACACCGTGCTGGACACATAGCAAGTGTATAATAAATGTTGTTGACTTGACTTGAATAATTCCAAAATACCCAGAAGAGAAAGCTTCAATATACAAGTCATTCAATCCTACTTCACCACCAACAGATGTTGTTTATGTCTTAGAAATGTCCTTACCCCTTTGAGGATGCAGCACACCTGATACTTTTTTCTGGTTATTCCAAACAACATCCTGAACTATTGAGTCATCAGCATGTTCACTTAAACTACTCTCAGATATCCACTGTTGATTTCCTGAAATCAAAAAGGGCAAAATACAAATCTAACATGAAACACAGAAAAATACTCCACTTTCTGGATGTTTGCTATATAAGAGTTGCACTTTAAATGAAATATGTACCATTGTAGCACAGTTGATTTAGCTGTAAAAAGGGTATTTATTTATTGTATCATTAAATATATTTCTTTATTGTGTCATTAATCTATTTATTGAATTATTAAATATAAAATGACATAAGCATACACTAATAAAAAATAAGAGTAATGTTTTTACATTTAGGTATTCCCTAAATATTTAATGAATTTAAATGGAAAATAAAAAGATAATCATTGAGAAGTTATTTGATATTTAAAAAATTATTGGTGATAAGCATTTCAAAGATAGGTATTTATACATCAAGGTAGTTGTTTGTAAGAGATAATAATAGATTAAAAAATCCATATTTCCAGTACATGGAAAATTTGAAACAAAACTTTTAAATTTTAGATTCTAATACACATCTTAAATCATGGCAGAGAGGTAGGGCACAGCCAGGACAGAATATTTTATACATTATTATAAAAAGTCAGGGTATCTTGACTTAATTGTTTTTCTTTGTCACAAAGGAGGTCTCACTCTGGAAAAGAGGAAAATGACCATCATGTAAAGACATAAGCCATGAACAACATATTTTATTTTGTTCTACTTTGTTTTTAAAGAGAACATGTAAAAGTTTTTCAAGTTTCATGATTCTTAAACTTGTCTTTTGAGGTAACCTTAGAATAAGCGGAGTCTTTGATCCATTAATCAAATTAATTAATAAAACATTTTCTCCTTTTAAGATACAAGAAATAATAGTACATGAAAATGCTCTGATTCCGAAGTTTGCTACTAATCTACAAATTAAAAAAATAGGCCCTGAGTTAAAATGTTCTTTTTACTTTTCTCATGGAAAAAATTCTCAGATTCAGATTTCCCAGATAACAGCATCAGAATAATCCCACTGCCCTTTGTATAAAATTAGTAATAACTTTTGACAGTTTGTTGTTGTATTTGTCCTTAGTTTTCACAGAGGACCATGACATCGGGGAAATGATGGCATGGATTGCTTGACTTTGATTTTAGTGACGGAGAGTTGTGCGAGGTCAACAGTCTCACTTTCTCCTCCAGAGCCATCTGGGTCCAGTGACCAGATATTCATCAGGATGACTGGAGATTACCAGTGGGAGACCTTGGCCCTTTTAGGTTAAGGCCTTTTCAGGTACTCACTTACAGTGAGGTAATGTTCATTTAGTGAATAGGCTTCTTTGCAAAGTGAGTCACAGGCTGACACCTTTAATTAGAAAAAGAAAGCAGGAAAAAAAATTGGAGGGAGGGAGGGGAGGAAGGGAGGAAGGAAGGGAGGGAGGAAGGAAGGAAGGAAGGAAGGAAGGAAGGAAGGAAGGAAGGAAGGAAGGAAGGAAGGAAGGAAGGAAGGAAGGAAGGAAGGAAGGAAGGAAGGAAGGAAGAGGCTGGTGGCCTTGCACAGTCCTACCTCACTCAAATCAAAGTCAATTGCAAGTCATGTCATTGTTTCCTCTTCCAAAAAGGACAGACACAACCTGTGAGTAGACCAAGCTGCCTGAATACTCAGTTAATTGGGTAACTCAGCTCCTGTTCTCCCTCTCCCTCTCCCTCTTCCTCTCCCTTTCTCTCTCTCTTTCCCTCTCCCTCTCCCTCTCCTCCTTCTCCTTCTCTCCAAAGGAAGGTAAATTTTGATGGCCAGGATCTGCCCACTTAACAATTTCTGACAGGCAAGTAGAAAGGAATGATTTTATTCATTACTCAATTCTACCATAGTATCTTTAGTAGGGAAAGTATTTTAAGGGGAAAATGGGTAACATACAATTTATAGCACTCAAATGCACACTGATTTGACAGTCTTACCTGTGAGTGTAATCCTGTGGTTAGAAGGGACGGCCTCTGATTTCATTGCCAGGTTTAACCTGAACCTTTCCTTAAAAGGGTTTTTCCCAAAGACGAAGAATTTCTCAAGTCCTTGATATTGTTCCGTTATGGGCTTACTTCTCAGGGCAACTTTTTGTAACTAGGAAACAAAACATTTAACTAAACTAACTTGTTCACTTTGAAGAAATATATTTGAATAATAAACACTAAAAAAGGCATAATTCAAAATAGCAATCATTTGGAAATAAACATGACATAACCAAACATTATCTACGTGGGGATATGAAGACTCAGAAAAGAGAATATCCATTTCTCTTCTAATTATTTTTCTTTTCTTTTTTTTTCCTGTAATGTTTTTTTCCTTACCAATTACCAAGGAATTATGGGAAATTATCTTCTAGAACGCTATTCTATATACATTTAACGAATACCTATAGAGAAAAGAACTTTGTAGATTTTCTAAGATTACTAGTGGGGACAGAGCTTGTCCTGCATCTGCTGCTTTTCCTGGCTTCAACTCCCTGGAAAAAGATACTGCTCCCAAGTTAACTTCATCACTTCTAATTTCATCACCATGCTGCTACTTGGAGACCGGCAGGGCTATGGAGAGCAGGGTCTCTTCCCGGTGCCTTCCTTTATGGAAGGCAGAAGCTGGACTCAGCTCTCTCCCCTCTGCATATGCTCTGCCTGGTTAAAACTCCATGGCACAAAATGTCCCCTCCCCTCCCTAGGGACCCCCTGGTTTCTTCTCCCCCCTCCCCACTTTCCTGCCTCCTTTTGTGTGTTGTCTTCTGCCCTCTTCTAATTAGATTATAAACTCCTTGGGGGCAGAAACTTTCCTTCAGTAACTGCATCCCCAGTGCTAGCACAGTGCTGACACGTAGTGGCCACTTAACAGGTTCACTGGACTGAACTGGATTGGATGGTTACCACATATACAAGTGATAGAAGTGAAACGAACGAGAGGCCTGGAGGAAATCTTCTCGGACATTAGGACTAATTCCTTTATGCTATGAGTGAGAACCTGTTGTGTGTCAGGCACTGTTCACACAGTGCATGAGAATACAGTGGGAGCCAACCCATTTCCAAAGAAAAGTAACAGGGAAGACATGTGAATTAGCTACGATGCAAAGATCCGGGTTTTGTGCTGTGCAAAGTCTGAGGGAAAGGAATGGGGAGGGTCTAAGAAAGCTTCCTGGAGGAGATGGTGCCTGAGCTGGACCTTGAGGGGCAGGGACTTCAACAAGCCATTCTAAACATGGGGCTGGCCTGATTCTCGTCAAAGGCCTCACAGACACAAAAGAGGATACAAATGGAGACAAAATAATGGGGGCTTTGATCTTTCACAAATACTTGGAAATAATTTCAGAGAACAATGAACACAAAGTTAAAGTCATCTCATATTTTAAAATTCTATGATCACATGAAAAAAGAATACTTTTTCCATAACACTAATGTTTGGCTGTGGTTTTATAGAACTGTTTTCAAATGAGTCCATCGGTCATAAATTGTATCTTTATGGCAGCCAAAAAAAATGCCTTCAAAAAAATCATCCAGAGACTCAAAAAATTCTGTTTTAGCCACATTCATCACCTATAGTTTCAGCCACATTTTGTCTATATGCTTAGACAAACACTCCTCACTACATTTTTTCTCCCTTTTGGCCTCAGGCTTATTTACTTATTGACTGGTGACTGAATTCCACTGACAGATGGCAATGTAAAAGCTAAACAAAACCCACTATGGCAGCATTTTGTAAATCTAATTAGACCCTATGTAAATTTATTGCTTGTGCCAACCACTGAAGACTTCAGTTTAAGATGCCCAATGTCTAAAGCTTAGTCCAAGTACAAATGGGAAAAATTACTGGATTATTGTGTACAAAGGTTCATTTTCAGAAATGGTGGCCTCTTAAAATGGCATTCTTGTTTCTGGGAAAATGGAGGTCAAAGACACACATCTGATATTGGAGGCTTTTACTAGAGGCAGCCTTGCTGTTAATGAAAAATAATTTATTTCAAAGAAGTTGAGAACTTCAGAAATCAAAGTTTCAAATAACTTTAAGAGTACAAAAAATGATGCCAGAATTTGATTAATTTAATTTGTAGTTGATTAATAATTACAAGTTCAATGTTCTATTTTCTGTGATATATGGAATCAGAATCTCAGAGGGACTTTAGAGGTCAGTAACCATTATAGTAATGATCCTCCTCCTTCTTCTTCCCTTTAAAGTCCAATCCATCATCTTTGCATTGTGAGTGCGAAAGCGAAACAAAAGCAAAAGTAATAGAAAGTAATAGAATAGCAGTCACAATGATGCTCAATAGTGCCTTTATCCATCCTAGATTTTCATTATAGATGAAGATCATGAGACCTGGAAATATCTTATTTTCCAAATATCTTGGTCTCTATCAAATATAAACCCATGAAGAAAGATATATTTAAGAGACTTGCCAGCATCCCAAAGTCAAGATACATAGGAAGAACTTGCTTAATTAACATCTGCAGCAGAGCTCACCCAAGGCACACAAAATATATATACACACATACATATGTACATATACACACATATATGTGCATATATAATGTGTATATAGATATATATGTATTTGTATAGATATCTATGTGTGTGTGTATATATACACACACTTACTTGTAGCCTTCTTTAGGGAGGTGGGGGGAAGAAAGGGAAAAATAAAATAAAAATGGAACAGAGGAGAATAAAAGAAAGGTAACAAGGAAGGAAAGAAAAGCTGGACAGCTCTGAAAACAATGTGCAGTATTTATTACATAGGTTTTCTTGAAATGTACATTTATTGTTTTATATTGAATCCTCTCATAGTCTGCTGTGCACATGGCAATTTTTTTTTCTTTTCTCATTTTGTATTTAAGTTTAATTTGTTTTTTAAATTACAAAAAAAGAGGAAAGGTTCGTCACCTTTTGTTTAAAGCTATTAATCCTCTTTCTGTTTCCTAGTGCCACTTTCTTTTCATTTATACTCTCTGAATTCATTTTTCTAGGTACACTGATAGTTCAAGACATTTTGTTCTCTAAGTCTCTGCTTCTAGCTGCACATGTATTTTCTTGTTGGTTTTTTTTTTTTGTACTTGGAAAATTCTTAGTTGACCCATGATATTTCTTCATTGTGTTTAGTGCCTTCCTCTATTTATTAACATCAAGTGAGGCATAAAATAGAGAGATGTATCCTCATAAATAGTGTTCACCATCCTTTTAATAGAGAACTTCCTATCAAGCATCTGTCTAGATAGCTTAGCATCCTATCTAGAAGAGCAATTATTTACAGATAGAGTGGTCTTTCAGGTCTTCCTGTATGGGAATGACATTGTAATGACTATATCAAGATATGAAAAGATTTCCTCAATGAGATTCATCATTAGTCAGGCTAATAATTCACATATGACAAACTAAATAGATGAAAAAATGCTCTGACATTCAGATGGATGGCCAACACATCTATTGATCTATCTATATCCATCCATCTATCTGTCTGTCTGTCTATCTGTCTATGAGAGGTATTAAGGATGGACATGACCTGGCCTACCTGAATTTCATTTGGAAAATTATGCAGGACTTTTAAAGATTCCAAGCTAAAATTCTTTGTTGTAACATGAGCATTCTTTCAGGGATGCCGTGTGGCAGCAAATCTTAGAACAATCTAGAATGCATCAAAATTTCAAATAACCCATCTACTGTCTAATAGAGAGATATTCATGGTGAACTATACAGGTTGTTAGCACATTCCAAATGGTGATTTAGATGTGAGAAGTGAGTTAAAGGATTACCATAAGGAAATTAGAAGAAAGGAGGAAGGCTAGTCATGCAGTGGAAATAACCGATAAAAGATGGGCAACCCAAATGCTACACCATTACCCATAAAAGCTAAAAGGTCCTAGAGGAGAAAAGCTAACCCGTGGAGGGGGTGTTCTCTGGAGGGACTGTAGAAGAACATGAATAAGAATATCACCTAGGAGGAAGAAAAAGAGATATGCATGGTTTTTAATCTGCATGATGGAAGGGGATATTTACATCAATGCAGCCACTGATCCAATGATGGATCGAAGCAAACTTAACAGCTTTAGTCACTGATTTAGAACAAATCTTGGGTAGAGGAGAAAGAATGCTGCATGTGGAGTCAGAGAACCTGGATTCAAATCCTGCCTCTCCTACTAACTGTGGATTACCTTGGGCAAGTCTTTTCACTTCTCTTCTACCCTCTCAGGCTCAGCCTCCCAACATTTAAAACAAGGGGTTGACCTGGCCCCCTTGAGATCCTATCCCTGCTCAGAATCTGTGACCTTAATTTTGTTCTGTGATGGTATAATCCTGTTGTGGTTTCTCCCTGGCTTAAGGACACTATAAGACATGGGTGGCCAATGCTGGAGGGAGTGGGGGAATGGTGGCTAGAAGCCCTTCACACTCTGGCTTCAGCCTATCTATGCACAATTCTCCTTCTCATGCATTAGACCCTCCCACTCCCACTCCCACACCTTGCTGGCCTTCTACATGGTCTAAAACACTCTTCCACCTGATGGCAACTTCTGAAAGCCCTTAATTCCTTTTGAGATTTTAGATCAAGAACCACATCCTTCCAGAGGCCTTGCCTGCCCCCAGTGGGTAGCACCCCTCATGTTACTTTCAATTCCTCTTGTACAGACACTGCCCCCACTTATTTGTGTGTATTGTAACTTAACAGTACAAAATAAAGTCCTTGAGAGTAGGACCTGGGGTGTTTCTGTCTTTGTATTCCTAAGGCCTAGCATGGTACCTAGCACATGACAGGTTTTCATTGAATGCTTTTTGAATTGGAGTATGGATATATATTAGGCAGCATCAAATGAGCAGAATGGGGGAATGAAAATGGTGAAAATATTAAAAGTTCTATTACTAATAAGAGTACTGACTGATAATTCACCCATTTTTCCTCCACAGCTACATTGAAAGTTTCCTAAATGCAAAAAACATTACTTATACTTCTATATCTCTCAGAATATCTGGTAGTCATAAAATCTAGAGCTGAAAAGAACACTAGCGGTCATTGGTACAACTCCCTGATTTTACAGATGAGAAAATGAAGCTCAAAGATGTTAATTGATTTTCCCAAGGTCACATAATTAGCAAGTGACAGAGCTGGGTTTTGAACCCAGATCCTTTGATGCCAAATTCAATATTCTTTCTACTTAACCATAGATACCATATGTTCATAAATTAATTTATTCAGAAGCATCTGAGATTCTGCTATTTACAGTCTCTATGTTTTTAGAATGAATCATTTGAAAAGCCTCTTTTTTCCTGAAACAATATCATAGAGATTTAAGGTATTAAATTGTAAACTAGGTTAAGCACCCCTGCTTTTAAGAAATGAATATAAAGAATATGGAGAAACATGGAAAGATTTATATGAACTGATACAATGTGAAATAAGTAGAACCAAGAAAATAATATACACAATAACTAAGAAATGTAAAATAAAACAACTACAAAGAAACTGAACACTGCATAATCATAATGACCATCCTTAGTCCCAAAGAAGAAAGAGTCTCTTCTTTGCAGTGATGTGAGAATATGGGGGAGGGAAGAAGATAAGCATTTATATAGGACCTAATATGTACTAGACACTATGCTAAGCCCTTTATGAAGACTTGTTTTTATTTCATTTGATCCTCACAACAACTCTGTGAGGTAAGTGATGTTATTATCTGCATTTTGCAGGTTAAGAAAGCTAGGCAGACAGAGGTTAGAATCACACAGTAAGTGTCTAAGACCAGATTCTGAACTCAGGTCCTCATGACTCCAAGTTCATAACTTTTTCCCCTGCACCACTTAACTGCCTCATGGGTATGGGGTCCCATAGAATGTCGGATATTCAATATAATGTTAGTTGTGATTGAAGTGGTTAGTTTTGCTGCTGAATTTATTCTCATTTTTTTATGCCTTGGCATAAAAGATATCTCTCTAGAAGGAAAAGTGGGGAAGGATGTATTGATAAATAAAGGCGATATATAAAAAATTAAGAATAATTTTAAAATGAATTGTTACTCAGAGTCAAATACAACATATAATACTCTTTGAATGTTTTGCTGTTTGATATTAATTAATTTACTATGCCAATTTATAGACCAGATATAGCATACACATGATAAGGGATGGTAATCAATACTTTCTTTCTCATATTTTCTCATTAGAATAACTAATTCACTCACTGTTTTCATCTCCCCTTCAAAATAAAATGAATTTTTTTCATTTATTTCCTTGGTTCACTGAAAAAACTTTTTTTGCTATGATTAAACAACAATGCATTTTTTTCCTACTTAAACCAGCACATGCCACAGATTCAGATACTATATATATTGTGTAAATTCATGTATATAAAACATATACATATATCCTTTAACAAGATACTTAAGTAATAGCTAGATAAAGGGATTTTTCTACTAAATTATTATTCACAGTAGTGAATTTCATCATTCAGAATGCATAATATACTATCACAATGTATCAGTTATCGTTTTCTGATAGAGACCTTTATGCCCTGATGTATTCACTGTAACAAGATCTGACTTTTAATTCTTTATCATTCACCCCCTGATGAGTTAGTTACTAAGCTGCTATTAGATCAAACTGCTGTCTCTCTATAATAAATATTAATCCTCTTTCTATCAATGTGAAATTCACTGGTCAAATTAAAGAGTTTAATTAGATTGAGGGAACAATTTTAAATCATTAAACAACATATTGCTTTACCTTGGAAGCCTTCTTAGATCTGGGTTCTTGTGAGCTGCTGTTCTCATGAAGACTGTTCCCTTCCAGGGAACTTTTGCAATTGTATGTCAGTCTGTCACCATGGGAATCCCCTAAATCCACATTATGGTGGTAAGGGGTCCTTTGATGTGAAGCATGGATTTTCTCATCAGATTTTATATTTTCCAATAAAAAGCTCTTCTTTTTTGTTACATTTTTTTCACTAGAAACAGCTGACACTCTTTCTGTTATTCGAGAAGAATCTGACATGGAGTTTTTTGATAATGAAGCTACAATAAAAACAAGCAATAGATGATTTGTCCATATCGTTCCAAAGTTAAATCGGGCGTAGATCTATAAAAAAAAACATGCCATAATGGACTTCTATCAAACTATTTAAAAGTGGTTTGGTATAATTTTGTATAATATACAAAAGTGGTTTGCTATAATTATAATTATAATAATAATTGGTATAATTTGCAGGCATGTATTCCAAATGTGAGATGTGTATGTAGACACGTATCTACTTACAGATATTGTTAATATAAAATGCTCCAAGAGGGCTATTGGGAAACCAAGAGCCCTGGACTATAGCCCAAGTTCTGACATCAACTACTTGAAAAGCACCAGAAAGGCCATGCTCCTTTGTAGTCACTACAGAAGGAAGGGTGTGGCCTAGATGATTTCTAATGAGCCATCAGATCCATTTTAACATCATAGATATAGAAAGGTCCAGCTGATTCAGCTGAGGAATTTTTCCCCCACTCAAACTTTACAAAGGCACTATTAATGAGCAGCGGAGTCATCTCCAGTCGCCCTGATCTATATCTTGCCACTGGACCCAGATGGCTCCAGAGAAGGAAGTGAGGCTGGTGACTTTGCACAGCCCTCCATCACTTAAATCCAATTCACTTGCAAGTCATGGCATCACCTTTCTGATGTCATGGTCTTCTTCAAGAACAAAAGGCAAATAGCAATAATAAGCAGTAAACTGAAGCAATTTGAGTTTCACTCTTCTTTAAATGCCCATTGATGAAGAGTGGCCAATAGGCATACAACAAAAGGGGCAAGGAAACAGGGCTCAGTGGGCAAACCTGCCTCTAGGTACCTAAATTATGTACATGAATGATATGAAAAGCTGGCAGCCCAAGGAATTACCACTGCATTTGGTTTCAGCCTTCTTGTTTTAATTTTTTGGGAAAGAAAATTTTCTGATTTTTTTTTGTGGTTTTTGTTTGCTTTGTTTTGTTTTGTTTTTGCAATGCAATGATGTAATGTGTCTGGTCTGAATGGAGCAGCCAGCTGACTGTCCATTCCACTAAAGTGTCATAAATAGGAAGTCCCTAAGAGGCCATGTCTTGGGCTACTTGTTGTGCTAACAGCTTCCACAGGAGCCTGGCAAACATGCAAAGCATTTAGACCTGCACATGAAAGAACTGCTAGGTCTTTTAAAATTAGCCTGCAATTTAAATTTCAAAGAGGGAAAGGGATACCCAAGTGTCTGTGCTATCAATAACAGAGGGAGATCTCTCCATGAGAGATACTTTACTGAGGATAATCAAATTCACAAAGCTCTTAGAGGTTAGACTGATTTCAAAGCATCATCAGCACTCAAAGGTAGAAGAAGCTTCAAAGTCTCAAGAAATGGCCCCTTGTTCCTAAAGAATTCCCTTGATCCACACTCAGTATGAGGCAGGGGCACTCCCATCAGGGGCAGCACAGTTTTGGACAGTTCTTTTTCCTGATGTGAAGTCCTAATTTCCCACTTTGTGCCATCCACTCACTACTTCTAATTCTATCCTCAGGGCACAAGTAGAACCAGTCAAACCCCTCAGCCTTGGGACAAACTTGATTCAACTTTTGTCTTTATTCAATACCTTAATCCTGAGGTTGCTATAGGCAATGAACGCCATTTCTGCTGGAGAAAAATAGTTGAACAGGACACATATGGTATAAATATACATAGCTATAAATATAATACAAAAATTCTCTGATTTCATCCTGTACATGGGCTGTTTGCTTATAAGAATTAGTAGATCATAGAAATTAAGCATCTTACATGACTACGGTCTAAGTACCTGTATAGACATACAAATATCACCATACTTAAAAAGAGAGTGACATATCAATTCCTTGACCTAACCCAAGGATGAAGGCCTTTTCCTTCACCAGGTCCTGAGGTCTGCAGCATATATAAGGCCGATGGAAGACTTTGATGGTGTTAATGGGAAGTCTCACTAAGCCTTTTATTGAGCATTAATATTCTTTGATTAAGGGGACTTATGCTGTGAAGTTTGGATTCAGTAAAAGTATTGTCCTTGAGGTGGCCCTCGAGGCCACAGGTTCTCTGCCCCAGATCCAAAAGCTCTACTAATGAATGGGTCAAACCATAATGTGGGAAGAGAAAATAATGGCTTTTAGAGAAGCTCTCTTTGGTGGTTTTGGTCTCACAGAGATAATACTGTTGAAGTTAATGGAAATTTGTTAAAATAGTTATTTACTAGAAGATTTCATATTTGTCATTTTCTTTTTATCATTATATTTTTCTATTATTTATTTTTTCATTTTATGCAAATATAAACAGATGTAGATGAAACCTCAGAGGCAATCTAATCCAACCTCCTCATTTTACAAATGAGGAAACTGAGGCTTAGAGGGGCTAAGTTATTTTTCCCATGCCACAGAGGTAGTCTTAGAAGCAGATTTGAACCCAGGTTCTCTGACTCCACAGCCAGGAATCTTTCCACTGTACATTGTCTCCGCCTGTTTTTTTTTTCTTTATTTGTCTTTAGTTCTTATTTTAACAAATCCAGAGGTAGGATTTGTTATTTCTTTATTTATCAATCTGTTGATTGGAATTCTAATAGAAACATAATTGTGATTTCAGAACAGACTGCATAATATTACAATTTTACAAATGTAAATTAGTATTAGTTTAAATTATATTAACATTGACAGTGAGGATTTTCTTTAATCACACCTTTCAAAGTATCTTTGGAGGCTGAAGAGATTATTCTGCTGCACTGAGAAAACAGGTCTTTATCAGTAGCTGAAAGTCCATGCTGCCAAATGGCGTCAGCGGTTTTCATCAGTGAAAGGGGTAAGTCTTTTCCTAAGTGAAAATCATTCTTCTGATATTGATGAACTGCCCAGCTTCAGTTCAGAGACAAGAAAAAGAATGTGGGTAAAAAATGAATCATCAAAGAAATTTTAGAAAAAAATTCAGTTTAACAAAGCAAACACAAAAGAACCTCAATTTGCTTTAATATTTAGAAAACAAAGCATTCTGTTTAATATTCTGGTTAAGTTCAGTTTTGTTTTACCCTTACAATTGGAACATTTTTAACTTAAAAAAATTCTCTCCTTCCCATTATATATCTCCCAATTAAGAAAAGTAAGGGAAAAAAAGAAAACTTTAAAAAGAAAACTTTTCAGAAAACTGCAAGTTTAATCATTTATAAATTAGACTCGACTAGTAAAACACATACAACATACATCATCAATATACATGAATGTGTATATCATTACCAATAAGCACAGCTAGAATGTTTTTCATTTTAAGATCTCAAAACCCTATCATTTTCATAAATTGAGATATTTGTGTTAATTAGTATATTGAATATAAGTGAAATTGATGTAGAAACTCACCTATAATTTTTTTAAAGTTTTCTTTAGAAACTAACACCACTTAATTTTTTAATAAACAAACAGAGAATTAAGAAATTCTGATGCTGGTATTACCATTTAATTCCCTATCCATCCATTTTCCCAACAAATTATCATTAAGCACTGACCATTTGCCAGGCATGATGTAAGATGGGGGTGTCAAAGATGCAGGCCACAGGATGCACTGAGGTCTGTAACACTCCCAAGTGTATCCTGATACAGATTAAAATGGAAATGGGGAATATTTTTAATAAGTAAAAATACACCAGAATTTAGATAATATTACTATGTAATTTTCTGGATCAATGTGTATCCCACAGAGATTTTTAGGCACGGTTTAGTGGCCCCCATTTTATCAAAGTCTAACACCTTTGGTGTAGGTACTGCAGATAGGAAGACAAAAACAAAAGTCTGTGCCCTCAAAGCCAGCACGATGTTGAGGGGGAGAAAAGAAAAAACTCCACTGAGATGATCGTTTTGTCAAGCCAAACCGAAAGGTGCCAATTCGATAGTTTTAGGAGTCAGCTCAGGTGAGCTGATGTGGGTACAGTTCCCTGACCACTCCTTGATGATGGTGCAGCCGAGTGGCTGAAGGATAGAACTGACACAGAGTCAGGAAGACGGGAGTGAAAATCGTACCTCAGGGGCATGGTGACATGTCACTGAAACCATCCCTTCAACATGATTAAAGAAGAGTACAGAGACCATAGTAAGCAGAGCAAACCTTGAGAGCACCTCACATCCAGGAGGTCACAGTAGGCGTTCTCTCCTTCTGCAGAAAGTGAATCTGATTCGTGTTCCATAGGTGGTGGAGGGAAGATGGCCTGGATTTGTCTTGGGGGATAACTGAGTTCAAATCCTACCTCACACACTCACTACCTATGTAATTCTGTGCATGTTATTCAACCTCTATCAAATGGGAACCATAATCACAGGGTTTGTGAGGGTTAATTGGAATAACATATGGAAATCACTTTGCAAAGCTTAAACCACTATATAAATATGCCAGGTGACAGTGGTGCTGCTGCTGATTATAAATCAGCTAAATCACATGCAAATTTAAACATGGCTTAAATAAAATATTTTGCAAAATTCAGTTGAACGATTTAGTCAGCATGCATTTCCCACCAAAATAGGCCGATAATTACACTTTTAAAGTACTTCCTTCTGTAAGCAACTAAATTATACGAACAAAGAAGAAACTTAGACACAAAGTGGGTGCCCATTGATTGGAAAGTGGATGACCAAATTATGGTATGTGAAAGAAGCAGCAAAGAATATGAGGGATTCTAAGAAACCTTGGAAGAAACTTGGGAAATGAAAATGACACTTAGAGATACAAACGAGAGGGAACATGTGATCTTGGTCCCAAAGAACAAAGGATGATGCCCATCCCCCTCCTCCATAGAGAGGAGAGCAGTGCCTCATTGGGGACACTGTGTGACGGGCTGTGCATGTGGGGTGAAAGCAAAGGGAACAGAAACCAGTACCGAAATCAATCTGTCTCATCAATGACCTCTTACCTTTGTTGATTATCAGCATCAGCCAATTCAACTTTGTAAGGCACAAAATCCCCTGATTCTCCAGGTTCCTCTTCATAATTCTTATCAAAAATAGGTTGCAAAATATTAATATAATTCAATGTGCTTACCATAAACAAAGCAATTAACTTGGGGGATGTACATATTTCATTTTCATTCCAATACTGACCCCAAAAATTCTGAATCTTGGGAGTTATAAAATGTATCATGATTCTGCATGAAACAAACACGAATTTAAGTTGCTTACTAACTGAATATTCTGGCTTCCTTTACCTAGTAAAATATCAATACATGTATTCTATTCAATAAAAATCAAATGACAAAATGAGGCAAAGAAAACCAGAACAAAATCTATATGGATCACATGTCACCAAATGGCTTACAAAACTGGGCTATACTATGGTAGAACAGGAAGACACCTACAGAGGGAGGTGGATAAAATCATTAAATATATAAAGTAGTTTAAAATGTACTTTCGCCATTCTAGTGAAAGCTCTCCAGCACGTACTATTAATAGATATTCAAGGCGGAAAGAACACTCTCACTGAACACAGCCAGCTTACCAAAATTTTAAAAAATAGATTTCTTTAAAAAAATCAATTTATATATAATTTATATAGTATATAATTATATATAATTTATAATTATATATATATATATAATTTTCCAAGAGCAATATCCCTTGCATAACATTGAGTGAGGGGTCCACATTATACTATCATAAATAACTGCCAATTTGGGGTGGCTAGGTGGCAGTGAATAGAGCACCAGCTCTGAAGTCAGGAGGACCCAAGTTCAAATCTGGCCTCAGACACTTAACACTTACTAGCCGTGTGACCTTGGGCAAGTCATTTAACCCCAATTGCCTTGCCCTCTCACCTCCAAAAAGCAAAAAAAAAATTTAAATAACTGCCAATTCTAAGGGAGGATAAAATTAATTTATAAAAAGAATTTGCTTTTCTACATACATGCTACAGCACTGATACTAAGTTAACTGTATCTTAAATAAGCTTTCAAACCCCTGAAAAGTTGAAACTCAATCCAGCTGGCAAATTTGTCCTACTCTCTGGAAATGTGTCACCTGGATTTTTGATCTACAAGTATATTAAATTCCATCCATTCCACCTTTCCTCCTTAATGACCTCTAATTTTTCATCCCTGAAAATGACTTTCTGTACTTTATTATATATTGCTATTTACAGAAGTAATGTCATTCCTTATGAGCCACTCACATCATCGAGTTCCACTATCCTCACAGATGATTCAATGTTCTCTAATTCAGGTTGTTGTGGTAGGAAAGGATCTGGATAACTTTCTTTAAGCTCTTCAACTAAGAAGTAAAACAAGAAAAAAAGCATAACTCATCAAAGAAAATTTCTTACCTGTTGATTTATTTTCTTCAAAATAGTATAACCATTGGCACAGAGATGGTATTCTCCTTTATTCCCATGAAGGTATAAGGGCAGTCAGTTTCCACAAGTGAAATAAAAATTTTAATTATTCAATTAAAACTATATTTTCGTGAATGTAAGAGGGTATGGTTCTCACAAAAGCTCACAAGTGAAATATAATTTTAGGTATATAATCAAAATATTGAATTAATGCAAGATCATTTGTTCCTTCTCACAAAAGCCCATGACAGAAGTGAAATAATTTTAAGTTTGCAAAGTGTGATGAAGCGGATAGAGAGCTAATGTTGAAATCAGGAAATCATGGCTGCAGGTTCAGCCTCTGCCACAGACTGGTTGTGTGACCCTGAGCAAGTCATTTAACCTCAGTGCACTAGACCAGAGGGACCAAACATGATGTCATGACCACATGTGATCCAAATGGATTCAAATATAATTGGAAAATATTTTTAAAATAAATTCTATAAAATATAGATATTACATTTTAAAATAAAGTCAATGTGTTGCCTACAGGGATTCTTAGGTATGGGTTAGTGGTCCCCATTTCTATCTGAGTTTGACATCAGTGCTCTAGACAACTCAGTAAGACAATGAGAAGATGCCAAGCTATACTGGTGGGAATTTCTTCACTTGAGAGCTCCCAAGGGCAGTAAAATCATAGGTACAGTCCCTGTCTCTCAGCCTTAGTTTTTAAAATTGCACTTTAATTAAGAGATGAGGGCTTTTTCATCCCATAAAAGATTAAGAGCCTTAAAAAAAAAAAAGAAAGCAAGCATGTTTGAGGGATCTAGTAACACGACTGGCCATTCTGATTGAGGGCAATCTACATCCAAGAAAAACCAAATGCACTGATAGCAGCTCAATGCATTCAAGTTAAAATCATATATCATCAATATGTTATCAAATTTCGGTGCACCTTCAATACTATCATCTTTTTCACTTAGTGTCATGTCTTCAATAGGAGCTGCTAAAGGAGTAGATAGTTCATTAATGGGTACAGATGGACTTAGCTCTTTCTTCAGCGACATGTTCTTTGCACAATGAAGAGGGGTCCTATGAAACAAAAGAGTAATGAAAGTCTTAGAAAGTGATTAAAAAAAACCTTCCTATAACCAAATCTTGACTTATTTATTTCACAATATATTACAAAGAAGAGAGATTATGCCTAATTAGGAAAAAGAACATGGCCATCTAAGACAACATCAGGCTATTGACAAAAAGTTCACAAGATGCCTTTGCACTGAATAACAATTTCTTTACAGATATATCCTGCAAGAAACTGGCTGAATTTCTCAGTTAAGTAGTAGGTCCATTGGGCCAATTCTCCAGACATGGCACTCATTGTACTATGCCACTAAAATTTTCATGTTGACAAGTTCAGACCAATGGAAATTTTGTATACAGCACTTGGATTCACTGAAAAATCAGAATCATATGTATCTGGTTTGGAATTTCCATGATAAGAAAGTGAAAGGTTTACTCACAGTCATGTAATTTTAGGCCAGAAGGAACCTTATAGATAATATAGTGCAAGTCCTTCATTTTAACAAGAATATAAACTGAGGCATACAAATGCTAAATAGCTTGCCCCAAATCAAGCTGCTAAGCAAGAGCAAAGAACAGAGAATACCCTGTGATTTGTGTCTGATAATTAATCTCCGGCAATCTCTCCTCCATTCCAACCTTTCCTATAATAGGAAGAAGCCTAAGTCTGCAGGAAAGAGTAACTACAAAAGACAAGTGCTTTGAAAGCTTTTGGCAGAAATACAAGCTCAATGTGAATCAGAGGTGCTGTCTTCAGCAACTTTAAGAGCCCCGTGTGCTCTAGGAGGAGGCTCGAAGGCTCTGTGTGCTCTGCCCAGACCACAACACTGCCGGACCCAGACTACTGGGCCCACTTCTGGACCATCTTTAGAGGAAGGCATTCATAATGTGGAATTCATTCAGAGGAAGGAAAACAAGATGGATAGTCATTGAATGAGTGTGGGATGAAAAAGTTTGAAAACGAGAAAATATGAAAAGGCCATGCATGATAGCTGTCTTTGAGAATATAAAAGATCCCTGATGGACCAGGGACTAAACTTGTACTCTCCCACACCTCACTCCCATCACACCAATGAACAATAGGGGGAACTTGCGGAGAAACAGAAACTATCTCAGAATTGAAGAAGGCCGAGAGGCGGCACAGTGGATAAAGACCTGGGCCTGGAGTAAGGAAGACCTTCGTTCAAAACTGGCCTCAGACCCTGGGCAAGTCACTTATCCTTGTTTGCCTTAACCCACTGGAGAAAGAAATGGCACAACACTCCAGTATCTTTGCCAAGAAAACCCCATAGACAGTACTGGGGTGAAGAGTGTGACGTGAATAAACAACTAAGCAATGATAACAAGAATGGAGTGGCCTTTAAGCAGAAAACAAAAACAACTTCATGACTACTTCTGTATAGCGGATTTGTAAACAGGGTTCTCAGGAAGATGCTGGCTATGCTGTATGGCCTCTGAGGTTCTTTCTAACTCTGAGATGCTGATTTGCACCATGACTAAAACCCACTCGACACTAATATAGGACAATAAGTCTTTGTCTCTGAAAAGTGATGTTATGTGATACCTGTTAGGAGACAGAAAGGCTGGGAACTTATTGCTTAATCACTGTTCTTTAACGCTGATATGTAAATGTAACTAGATAGTGAAACGACAGGAATACAAAAGCACATATACATATAAATATACACATGCATAAGTGACAAATATATTAAAGAGAGAGAGAGAGATTTGTCAGTAGATTCTGAACCTACTTTGGACTCTTTCTCTGATAGTAAAAACAAGGTCTACTAAGCTCTCAACATTCTTACCAGTTCATCCTTGTGATCAATGGAACACATTTTTGAGGCAGATCACCACAACAAGGGTAGAGTCTGTGATAGTATCATAGGTTTTTCTCTATTAAAAAAATCTAACAATCACTACAGAGTCATTGAAAGACTGGCCTTTACCTAAGTATTATTACATTTGCTCTAGTTGAGCTACCTGAATCCTAACAGGGAAATTCTTTTTAAATGTCAGTATTTGGGGACAAGAAAAAAAAAAAGATCTTGGACCACAGAATGTTCAAGGTAAAGTCTGCAATGACTTCAGGTGATGCCTCATATGACATGATCTCGCGGCTATAAGGCTGTCAAGTGACACAAGCAGAATGAAGACACAGTTCTTTGCATTCCTAGCCTCAAGTTTTCTTTTGTTTTCCATTATGAATGATAACTCAAGCCACGAATCACCTTCTGTACTTTACAATGCATTTGAGAGAAATCATTTGACCAATAATATAATATAGAGAACTGTGTCTTTTGAAATTATTATTACAATTATCCTGTCTAGCACAAGAAGATGGCATAATAACCAAAGGGTGAAAGTTTCAGGGATTCAGATAGCAGGAGGAAGATCTTTGATATTTATGAAGAATTCAAAATACAATGAAATGCTTTGTAAGACTGTAAACTCCCCATCCTTGGAAGTGCTGAAACAGAAGCTGGCTGACAATGTGAGTAGACAGATGGTCACTTGATTTCAAAGATGTCTTACAACTGTGATTAAAATGTCCAAAGGCATTGCCCTTTTCATGTTGGGGAAAGATGAGGTGTTGTTAAGGCTGGGCCTAAGGAGTTTGTCTAGTTCTATTTCCAAGCTCAAAACCAGAAACATTTCAAACATAATTCTAGGTCTAACTTTTGGTCAGATTGATAGGCCTCTCTGATCTACCCAGGGTTACAGTGACAGAGATCTATAACAAAACACAAAGGAGTGTGGATCATAGAACCAAAAGTTACAACTGACATTATTCTCAGAAATATTTTGTTTTTGAATTCATGTGTCTCAGCACTACATACCAATGCAGAGTTAAGTGGAAATGTAATAAAATATTATTTAAATGATCCTACTATTTCTTGGGTTTAAAGTTTTAAACACTAAGTATGAAATTGAGGTTAAAAAAAGCCTTGGTTGAAGTAGCTAAGTTTCATTCAAAGTCTCATTCAAGTGAATGAAACTTTAGTCTATTTCTAACTTAGTGGTTTTCTGACCTCTTATGTCAGATTTGTCTTTTTTTCTGCATAAAAATTTTATTCTCTAACACTGGGTCCAAAATAATGACCTGTCATGTCAACAAATGGAATCAGAATTCTCAGCAGAAAAACAGGAGTTTCATAGTGATTTAATCTTGCCTTCAAATTATTATTTATTCAATTATGAAGAGAACAGATATGTTAGCTGAAGAGAGGCACTTTACACATGTATAGAATGTTAATAGCTTTTGTGTTGCTTATTAATATTGTATAAATTGGGTAAATACCTTCTATGCTTCTTAAGCCATAATCTTTCCATATAAGTCAGGCTGTCATCTTTAAATTCGATTTGAAGAGGTTCTCTCCAAATTTTAAGATTTGTCTGTACCTCAGATGCTTCCATTTGCTCTAAAAAATAAATTGTTAATCTATCATTCAAAACTAATTTATTAATTACCACAACTCATCAATTGCTGCTCAATTCAAAGAGCATGTATTCACTTTGCCTGTCATTGTGATCAATAGGCTTAGATTTTAAAAGAATCATCAAATATTCTACAAAACATATGGAATTTTTAAAATCCAAATAAAAATTCAATTTGCAAAGTGATATAAACAAAATCATTAAGCTTGAAATGCATATATTATTTTATTCAATTATTTCTTGACCTGCAACCAAATCACACTTTCTATGCTTGCCCTTTTGAGCAAACTGATTACTGTGAAGGAGAAAGATAAAGTAAATAGATGTACTGCCCATCTATCAGCCATAAAACATTAAGATTCTAGGACACGGAGTGAAGAAATATTCAACAACGACACTTGCAGAAGACAACTGCCTGCTGGAATTTATATCCCTAGGATATTCTCCAAGCTGATGCTCAGATATTACTAAAGGAAAAACTTTCACTTTAATCTGATGCATTTTTGCACTATAATTTTTAACATCAAAATTAACATTTAATAATAATAATAGTAATAATAAGAGGTAACATTTGTATAGCATTTATATGTACAAGCCCTGGGTTAAGTGCTTTACATATCTATCAAAAAATAAGTTTACCAACAAAACTCAGATTTTTTGTCAATAGGGGCACAGTCATGTTTTTGGAAGTTAAGAAGCATCCATCAATCTGTTTTTAAAAATATTGGCTACTTAGTCATAAGAGAACATCTCAGAGAGGCAAAATGGACAATTCCAAAGGAAAAGTATTAAGAACTGAGTTTTGTTTGCATAGCTATGGTCTTAGCTAATTCTCACAAAAACTGTGAGGTAAACTTGAAGGGTGGGTATTACTGTTATCTTCATTTGACAGAGATAAAAGTGAAGTTTAGAGAGATTAAAGGACTAGGGCTCATGGCCACACCCTCCATTATTCTTTCTTCTAGGCACAGTTTCCCAAAGTGAACAATATCATCCCCAGGGGCACTGAAACAACTGGGGTGGGGAGAGGCACAGTAGCTTCCAGTGCAATTGTGGGGCATTGGGCATTGAATTTATTAAAATAAAGGGCAGTGGAAGCCTAAGACAATAAGAATATTTTTTAAAAAACCAGTTCATCTAAGTTTCATCTGTTGCATGACAGAGTTAAAGTCATTGAGATTACATTGTTTCCAAATAAACACAAAATGCAAGTTACAGCCCATCAGTGGTCAAGTCTTAACAAGCAAGTGTTGTCAGGTGAACCAGTGGCACATGGTCAGGAAGACCAGCATTCACAGGCAGTAAAATGGGCCTTGTTTACAATGCAATACTATACTATATCTTGATGAAATAGTTCATCATTAAAATTTCAATGCAGAAAAAAATATAATTTTACAATAAATTATTTAATTTAAGATGCATTATTTTTTAATTATATTTTCTGAAATTATGTAAATTTCAAAAATAAAGGGTTAAAGAAAGGAGATTTCCATAAAGTCACTGGGTAATTTTTTTTTAAAGGACGGTAGTGGGGGCAGCTAGGTGGCACAGTGAATATAGTGCTGGGCTGGAGTCAGGAGGACCTGAGTTAAATCCAGCCTCGGATACTTAACACTTAACTAGCTGTGTGACCTTGGGCAAGTCACTTAATCACAATTGCTCTGCTTTCCCTGCTACCAAAAAAAATGAAAAAAAAAGGTAAAAGGGCAGTAGGCTAAATAAATTTGGGAAACTCTGTTCTAGACTCTATCCTTTAAATGATTATGCCCCAATAGAAAAGAAAAAAATATAAATATAAAACATAAAAAATATTAATGAAGGAAACACAAAAATGCCATGGACAATGAAAAATATCTAAAAATCCACCCACTAATAAGCTTCTAGTACAATTGTAATGGCCACACCCACAGCTCTACTCTTCAATTACAAGGATGAGTAAGATATAATCCCTAAATTGACAATATTCAGCTGATATCTTGGGCTTCTTCAGGAAATGAATAAGTCTTTAGGAGATCTGGTGTAGAGAAAAAAATTCAGTGGCAGTGTCAACAAATGGGAAGTGGCATGTAGAATGCATTAAGGACAGAAAAATTTAAAAATCAGATATGGGGATGGTGAGCAGGTTCCTTTGGCCAAAAGAGAATAGAGTAGGAAAGTAAAGATTTCAAAAGGGATAAATCAGTGAAACTCATGATCAGGAATTTGACTGATACTTGATTGGCAGCCACTGAAGGCTTCTAAAAAGAGGGAGATTAAAATGGTGTACATGATGCTGGAAAAACAACAGCACTTTAAAATAACACAGCACATGAAGTTTTACAGTTCGAAATAGTATACCCTCCTAACAACAGTAGGAGATAGGTCCTATTATTATCCCCATTTTACAGATGAGGGAATGGCAGCAGGAAGCGGTTAAATGTCCTGACCAGGGTCACACAACTAATAAATGTCTGACACTGTAATTGATTTCAGATCTTCCTGACTCCAGGCCTAGCACTCTACTCCCCGCACCATCTAGGAATCTCATGTTTATCTGTTTGTCTTTCCAATATACTTCAGATAGAGTGGGATTTGTGAGAATGAATAAGTAACAATCCACAAAATAGTATTCCAAAAAGAAGTAAAATAACCACACTTCTGGGCCTGTAATTCTAGAGACTGCTGAGAGATCTTTCCTGTGTGAGATTGTTCTCCTGATCTGAGCTGAGGCCTTTTTAAAAATTTCAGTTGAAGAACTCCTTTATTCTTATGTATTTCCTATTATACTATAATCTGTAGAGCTCCAATTTATGTGTGCTTTATTGTTTGGATAAATGTATTTATTCATTAAAAAATTAAATAAAAATAACCACACTTTCTTTAAAAAAACACATACATATAAGCATACTTTCTTAAAAATAAAAAATGCATGAATGTGTGAAAACCAATCTCTACCTTGGGAAGTTTCAGAGTTCTTTTGGATATGTTTCTCTTTGTCTTCATGACTGCCATTTCTCCACTGAGTTAAAATTTTTTGAAAAGACCTTGCAGATTCCTCCTCATCAAATGAACCTTGAAGCAGGAGCCCCCCAGTCTGATTTCTTGGGTCAGCCTTTTTAGATGGTATATAATTGACCTAATTCAATTTAAAGTATTAATCAAAGATGTTACACAAAGTTTTATGATTTTAACATCTTAGGTATTATATTATGACCTAATGAAATTAAATCCCATGTTTATTAACTGCCAATTATGAACATTAGACTGAAAATTTCATCAAAACCTGCCTGTTTCTTATACTTTCCAATATTCCCTATAGTTACTCAGTATTGTGAGCATTCAAATCAGAATTTGTGAACGTATGAAAAACTATACTAGATAAGATCAAGCAACAAGATTTGTTGTTCTACATGCAACTTAAAGTCCAGTGACAAAAGTCTAAACAGATTCACCAAATATATATAAAGACTTTGCCTCTGCTTACATATGTACAAGAGAAAAACAAAGGAGAGATGTTGCAATCGTTCAGTGAAGGAAATCACTATAGCGGGTGAAACTGGATAATTCAAGTAAAAAATAATAACAATTCTTTCCTGGTGCCTACATTATTCAAAATGGCTTTCTACAGCAATCAAACATTATGTATTATATATTATTATATCAAATATTGTATCAAAATTATAACAAAAATTCTATAGCTGTCAAATATCAACATTGTCCATGGTAGACAGAGGAACACCCTCTTATTGTGCATAATTTAATTTATTATCCTCAGTTTTCAAGCTCCATAATTATAGTATACTATGTGACTTTAAAAAGTTAATTATTACATATAACTATTAGAATTATACTTTCTCATTATTACAATTAATTGGGGAAACCCATTTTTTTTATCAGAAAAAATCAAGAGATAAATATTAAAACATCAGCCAATACTATGTGGGCCTACATTAAGAGAAGAACACAAGTGCAAGCAACACAATCCAAATCGTTGCTTGTTTATTCCAGGTCTTTGAGCCTTCTACAGTGAAATTCTGTAGCACAGAGAGTCATTTGACTGGTTCATCAATGCAAACACTTTGGATAAAAAACTGTAAATATATAATGAGAATTGGGGCCAAAAATAAATAGTAGGAAGAGAAAGGGCTGTTTTGCATTTGAGAAACTGCATTACCCTTTGAATCATCCTAAACTGTTATCATGAAAGAAAAAAATCACATTTTCACTGCAAAATTTTCCAAGTTCTCTATGCCTGTGAAAATATGATTCAATCACTAAGCATGAAATTATTAAGCACCAGGAATATACTAGGAGAGGACAATCAAAATTTTAAAATATCAGCCTCCTCGGAACATACATTCTTTTAGCGTGACAAGGTGTGTATATGTTTGTGTGTGATAACTTTACTCCTTAAAAAAGAAATGCTAAATTTTAATGCAATAAAATAATTCCAAAATAATCATAGAGATTTAGATGAATGTGAATTATAACACATAACACAAAGTTTGAGCTTGTTTTACTTCCCCTTACCTCAGAGTTACTGATCTGCACAGACAGAGTTTCTGAAGCATTTCCATTTTTATCTATCTCTTTTTTTGAATTCTGTTCCTCTTGAGATTCATCAGGATAAATTTCCTTTAAAAATCGATGGGCAATATTCAACCTGGATAAAACTTGGGATCTTGTCTATAAAAGAAGAGCAACATGTGACTATAAAGTCAAAAGTACACGCATATATGGAGCGTCCAGGTGGCGCAGTGAGTAAGAGCGCCGGCCCCAGCGTCGGGAGACCTGGGATTGGTTCCAGCCTCAGACACTAGGCACCCACACAAAAATAACTGGCCGTGTAACCTTGAGCAAGTTACTTAACCCCAATTGCTTAAAAAAATATGTACACACACATATATATGTATGTATTGCTTTATGACAATATGTTTACTGCTTGATGTTGAGCTTTGTTTTAACATACATGCACAGAAATATGAATTTCAGTTAAATATCTATATACCCCAACCATGAAAGCCCTACTCTGAGACCTCGTCTTAGTATAGATGTAAATCAGACTTTCCAAGGGCCTAAAACCAGTGGCTCACATAGTCTGACAAGTCTTACCACGCTGGAAGGGCTTTGAGTACAAAGTAAACAATGGAGAATATATCTGTCACCCAAGCAACAGCCTATCTCCAGTTATAGCTCCTCACCAGCAAATAACTAGTTGGCCAAATGTAGGTAATGATTTAATTTGGAGCCAGAACAATTCATTAAAGTGTCTGAGTCTATACCCTGGGGTGTGTGTGTGTGCTGACAGGGGTGAGGGAGAAGGCTGAAATCTAAATCAAGAACGGGAGCACACATATAAATCATTTTATTATATCAAGATATTATTTTGTATTAATACATTTAAGGCTAAACCCTGATGTGTGTACGATCTGTGTATCCTACTGAACCCAATTAGTAGCTAGTATTAATTTGCATAAGAGGAAAACATTAGCAAATTTATTCAATTCAAGAATTCAATTCAACAAGACTCAGTGGAAAATATATCAATGCTAATTCTTTCCTCAATTAATAGTGTATGGATGATTATAGGGCTCCAGCAACCAATGATAATAAATACTGTTTTAACTTCCCTGCTATCTATTGACAAATACATGCAAATATTACAAACCTGCATTATTTCACACAACGAAAACAAATTCAATCAACATTTTCATATAGTTATATCATTAATTAAGGCAGAGGTATTGCTTTAAATTAACCTCTTTTCGGGGGTGGAGCCAAGATGGTGGAGTAGAAGCATGACCCTCCCTCGGCTCCGGCTTCCACCCTCCCCAATCCATGAAAAAAGGGGACTCTAAACAAACTTTGGAGCTGCAGAACCCACAAAATGACACAGAGAAGCTAACCTCCCGCTGAGAACAGCCCGGCAGGCCGGCAGGAATCGGCCAGCGCAATGCTCTGGGAGCCGAGCCCAGCACCACATCGAGACTTTAGCCCCAGGGCGGGCCTTACCAGCTGCCAGCCAGAGGGACTCCAGATCAGCAGCAGCTGTGGCCTTTTCAAGATTGATCAATACATAGATGTGAAGGACAAGGTGAGAGGCCAGTGCATTCTGGACTTTGGGACCCAGTAAGTGGAAGTGCGTGGCTTTTACCCCCAGGGCGAGAAACCGCTGAGACGCTGGCACAGCCTGCCAGCTCCATGTGGTGGCTTCAGCTCCTGGCCTGCAGAGTGCAGGGGGACCAAGCACCAGTCTGAGGGGTAATCGCTCTTGCTTTAACCTGCTTGGATCTAGATTGCAGTCTAGGGTGGAGGTCCTGGGGTGTGTGTCCAGCTTGCCAGAGCGTGTGGAGACCTCAGAGAGGCCACCCATCTAATACCTCCAGCAGCTGAGAAAACCCCAGCGTTTGGGACGAAAACTCCCCTGTCTGGTGGCAGAGTCCTACTGTGGCAAAAAGCCTAAAAGTCAAATCATTGAGTGGCAAAATGAGCAGGCAAAGGAAACAAAGCAGACAGAAGATTCCAACATTACACTACTATTTTGGGGATAAGAAGGAGCAAGGCATGGAACAGGAGGAAATCAGTGAAGTCAGAACTCCTGCACCAAAAGCTTCAAAGGAAAATACAAGCTGGTTACAGGCCATAGAGGACCTTAAGAAGCAGATAAGAGAAGTGGAGGAAAAATTGGGAAGAGAAATGAGAACAATGCAAGAAAATTATGAAATGAGAGTCAACAGCCTGACTGAAGAAAATAATACCTTAAAAAACAGACTGACTCAAATGGCAAAGGAGGCTCAGAAAGGCAATGAGGAGAAGAATGCCTTAAAAAGTCGAATTTGCCAGATGGAAAAAGAATCTCAAAAGCTCACTGAGGAGAATCATTGCTTCAGAATTAGATTGGAGCAAATGGAAGCTAATGACTTTATGAGAAATCAAGATGCTGTTAAACAGATCCAAACAAATGAAAGAA
This sequence comes from Petaurus breviceps papuanus, assembly GCF_028583685.1. NCBI lineage: Eukaryota > Metazoa > Chordata > Mammalia > Diprotodontia > Petauridae > Petaurus > Petaurus breviceps. Next base: position 27,737,560 of record NW_027185759.1, read on the forward strand.
TAGAAGGCAATGTGAAATATCTCATGGGAAAAACCACTGACCTGGAAAATAGATCCAGGAGAGATAATTTAAAAATTATTGGACTGCCTGAGAGCCATGACCAAAGTAAGAGTCTTGAAAGCATCCTCCAGGAAGTTCTCAAAGAAAACTGCCCTGATGTTTTAGAACGAGAGGGCAAAATAGAGGTTGAAAGAATCCACCGATCACCTCCTGAAAAAGATCCCAAAAAGAAAACTCCTAGGAATATTATAGCCAGGTTCCAGAATTCCCAGATTAAGGAGAGAATATTACAAGCAGCCAGAAAGAAACAATTTGAATATTGTGGAAACACAATCAGGATAACCCAGGATCTGGCAGCTTCTACACTGAGGGATCGAAGGGCCTGGAATGTGATATTCCGGAGGTCAAGGGAGCTGGGATTAAAACCAAGAGTTACCTACCCAGCAAAACTGAGTATCATGTTTCAGGGGAAAATATGGTCATTCAGTGGAATACAGGACTTTCAAGCATTCTTGCTGAAAAAACCAGAGTTGAATAGAAAATTTGACATTCAGATACAAGAAGCAAGAGAAGCATGAGAAGGTAAACAGGGAAAAGAAATCATAAGCCAGTTATCAAAGTTGAAATATTTTTTTTAAAGCAATCGGGGTTGAGTGGCTTGCTCGGGGTTGCACGGCCAGTTGTTGTTTCTGGGTGTAGTGCTGAGTGTCTGGGCCCGGATTTGATCCGGGTTGTCCTGGCACTGGGGCTGGTGCTCTTGCTTGCTGAGCCACCTGGCCAAAGTTGAATTATTAACATTCCTACATGGAAAAACAATAATTGTAACTTATGAAACTTTTCTCAGTAGTTGAAGGGATTAGAAATACATATATTATATATATATATATATATGTCTTTATATGAGGGTATGCGGGCATATGAATACATATGTGAATGTGTGTATATATGTTTACAGGTATACATAGATAAAGGACACGGGACCAATTTAACAGGAAGGGATGATACTTAAAAGGTGAAATTAAGAGGTGAGAGGAATATAATGAGAGGAGATGGGGAGAGACAGAGTGGGGCAACTATCTCATGCAGAAGAGGCAAGGGAAACTGGTTACAATGGAGGGGAAGAATAGGAAGGCAAAAGGGAATGGGTCATCCTTATTCCTATTGAATCTGGCTTGAGGAGGGAGGGAAATACACACTAAATAGGGGATCTCACCCTCCAGGAGAATGGGGGGGGGAAGGGGATGTGAGGGGGGATGATGGAAGGGAGGGCAGGCTGGGGGGGAGGGAAGTTGGAAGCACTCACTTTTGAAAAGGGACAGGATCAAAGTAGAGAATAGAACAAGTGGGATGTGGGATAGGAGGGAGGTAAATATAGTCAGTCTTTTACAATACATCTACTATGTTATTGTTTTGCATTAGCCGCACATGTACAACCTATACTGAAATGCTTGTCTCCCCAGTGGGGGTGGGTGGCAGGGGGGGAAGGGAATGAATCTAGAATTGAAAGTTTTAAAATCAAATATTCAAATATATGTATATATGTGTGTGTGTGTATATATATATACACTATTATTAATACCATCTTACATGTTATTAAGAAAAAAAAAGATATACAGGCACTGAGGCATAGAGATCCACTGGAAAAGTTGAAACGGGTATGGGAGAAAATGTGGGAGAGAGCAGATCGGAGGTGGGGATATCCTGTGGGACTGCTGCTTTGGGGGGATGGGTGGGGGGAAAACGGGGAGAAAATTTGTAACTCAAAATCTGGCAGAAACGAACGATGTAAATCAGAAGTTAATAAAGCGTTTAAAAAAAATAAATTAACCTCTTTTCAAAAAGCTGAATTTCCAATTGTCACGTGAACAGAAGTATAATTCAGGAGCTCCTGATTTTCTTTGGTACTGTCATTAGCCAATTTTTAGCCACAATATATGTAAGTAGTAAAAATTCATTTATTCATTCATTCAATCAATCAACATATTTATTAAGCATCTATTAGGTCCAAAACATTGAAAACAACTCGAAATAATTCAATATAACACAGGAAAAACATCCTCTGGCTATTACTACTTCCTTACAATCTCTCAGAAAATTCAAACTCAGTGGAAAATTTTAATGTAGGAAACTGCCAAGGAATCCTACCTTGGAGTTATTGGCAGCCTGCTTGATAGGATGGTTATGAAAGACATACTAACACCCTGGTAATAGTGCAAGGCCCTGCCTGGCCATAGACAGGACTATTATAGATAGACCACACATGGTATGAAAACATACCACAGGAACTGAAAATAATGTAATCGTATTTTAACTAAGACTAAAACAGCGTAAGAAGAATATGGGCCCAGAAAACAGCTCTACGGGCGCAATAATTACCAGAAGACAACCTACAAGAGATCACCATAGATATTCCGCCTCTCTCTGAAGAAAACAAGGATGATCCTTAAAAAATATTCAAATATTGCCAAGGGTGGCACAGGGTGAAAGCATTGGATGTCATGCCAGAAAACCCAGAGCTTGAAGCCTACCTCAGACACTTAGCTCTTGTGTGACTCTATGCAAGGCATTTAATCTCTCAGGCTCAGTCTCCTCATCAGTAAAATGGAGATAATAATAGTGTCTACCTCATAGGATGGCTGTGAGTATCAAATGTCAAACGCTTTGCAAATTTTAATGTATTATGCAAATTCTGACTCTCAGTAGTAATATTTAGGAAAGAAAGAAAAGGCTGCAAGGCTAAAATGAATGATAAAGATATAGGATAAAGCCTCTAGAACAAAGACCATTTATATTCTATGTGCATTTATGTGATGAGTCTATATTTAATGGGAAAGCATTTAAATAGTATGTGTCTCCACTATGGGAGGGCAGAAGACGACAAAGATGTACCTGACTGACATCTGAAATTCACACACACACACACACACACACACAGATCCAAAAACATACACTCACAAACACACACTCACACACAAACATGTAGAGGCAGCCTCTTTTTGGAGTAGGACAGGTTTTTCTCCTTTTGCTGGTAATTTGTATTTTGGAAATTTAGGTGATAGGGTTTTTTTGTTGTTTTTTCTCACTCTCTGGTTTGGAAATGAGTTAACAAGGTGCTCTTTTCCAAACAATCCTCCCCCTTAAACTTCACACACACGCACACACGCACACACACGCACACACACGCACACACACACACACACACACACCCCACCTCCTCCATGTGATCTCTCTTCCTAAAAGCTTAGCGGCTCCAACACACACATAACCAGCCATGTCCCAGAGCCAGTGAATGTGTCCTTATTGCTCTTCCTCCCTCAACAGTATCTTGACTATGGCCTGCAGCTTCCACCCTTCTGTACCCCACGTTGTGTGTGTGTGTGTATGTGCGTCTTCTCCTTCTCATGAACCTCCCATCAGTTCGTTTCCCTTCTGTATGTGTCTATTCTGCTTCACTGTGGGATGTATGATTTACTGGAAGAAGACACTAATGCTACGTTTCCATTGTAAGGCAATCTGATAAAGTTTGTTCTTAGTTGGATGAGCAATTATCACTTATTTATTTGTCTGTGGGTTAAAATTTCCCCAAAATGATCGATGAGTATTTTAATTCTGAATGCTTAATAAATTATACTTCCGAGACAGATAATGGAACATACCTCCTTTCTCACGGCAGAGTGGAGAAATATCATGAGAGTAGAATATACAACGTCATATACGATATCTTTATCAAATATTTTTGCTTAACTACTTTTCTTATTCATAAAAGGGGATCAGATCTAGAGGAAAGGGTGGGAAATGCTTTGGTATAAAAACAAAATGTATCAGTATACTATATTAAGAAAATTAATTTACATTTGAATGATACAATGAAAGATACAAGAGATTGTAACTTTCACCGCACAAGCCATTATTGCTAAAGCTCAGATATCCCAGGTTCCTGTGAGTCATGGGACATGTCAAAGACCTGTCTATTTTACTTCTTAGATGGCAGGACAACATTACAGGACAAAGCACTGATCTAGCAGTGCCAGGCAGGTTCAGTACCTGATAAGCACTTTCAGGAGAACAAAATGCCATTGCTGGAAACAAGAAGAATGTAGTCGGAGTCCATCTGCCTAAAATGAGGTTCTTAGAACTAAATAAGCAAAACAAGACCTCTAAAGCAGAACTGACACCATATGTTTAAGGGCGCTTCATGGGCATCCTGTACAAAGCATAAATTTATAAACCAAATTTCAGAATAATTAAGAGATATTTATAAAATATATCAGAATTTTGAATAAATCTGGATATCTAACATTTAGAGGCAGGAACTTCTCATATTCTTCCAGGATTCTGTCAAAGAAACAGGAGCTAATGTGTCCTGTGATGGCTTCAGTCACTGTTAAGGTCTGGCAGGAAGCCTAAAATGCCAAACAATTGGGTGCTAGTGATCCTACAGATCACGTTAGCACCCCAGTCAATGCAATGTAGCTGCTCTTAAGAATCTAAGAGATCGGGGTAGCTAGGTGGTGCAGTGAACAGGCCCTGAAGTCAGGAGGTCCTGAGTTCAAATCCAACCTCAGACACTTAACACAAAAACTAGCTGTGTGACCTTGGGCAAGTCACTTAACCCCAAATGCCCTCCAAAAAAAAGCAAAAAACAAAAAAATTTAATTAAAAATAAAGAATCTAAGAGATCGGTGGGTGGCACACAGATGCATGCTGCCCCTAGCCAGAAGTATCGTAATGATAAGACAAGCAGGATTCCATCATGTCTTGGTATAGTAGAACAAATCAAAACTACTAACACTCCATGGGGCAGTAATCCTTCAGTACATACGGCACTGACCACTCAAGCAGGCAAACCCTGTACAAATGAAACAGACTATTCGAAGATGCATATGCTTTAATTATGTGTCAGGGCTACATCATAACAAAACTGGGAAAGGTTTGCCCCAGTTACAGGCAAGGATGCCATCTTGCTTTTTCTCAATGATATGCTTAGTTCTAACCTATACAATGATGCATTGCTAATCACTTGTATTGTAAATCACTGTAATACAGGACAATCATAAGAATGAGTGCCTTCCTTAGCACAAATTAGAACAAATAAAAGCAGAAATCAAAGTTATTTACAGCTGAAGGTACTAAAATAATACATGTAAAACAAACTCCACAAGTGCTACTGAATAACAAAACAGATGGCAAGAATGATGCAGATGTCTGGAATGATTTTGAAAGGGAGATGGACCTACTTTGGATGGAATCCTTGTAGTTCTAGGGGGATATTTTTTGGTGTCACAGAATGAATCCAACTAATAGACCACTTATGCCAAACAAAGATGTGTAAAACACTGGAATTTGCTATAAACATTATGAACAAATGCATTCTTGCAACAATACTCCAGAGGAAAATATAAAAACATTCCAGAAATTACATGCAGCAGTATATGCTGTAGCTGTTGCCACAGTTAAGAGGAAAGGTAATGCTGTGTGGGAATATTCCTACAGAAAGGTGTCAAACCCCACTATAACCAAAGCAGCTTGTCACAATATCAGTGGAAAAACAATGCAACATTACATCATCATCTAACAGCTATGCTCAGTAAAAGCTTGAACACCATCTGTCATTTATTTAAGAAAGCAAAAAAAAAAAAACTACAAAAGGACCTTCAAAACACAGAACTATTTCAGAAATGCCTGAAACCCTTAATCAAAAACTGAAAGTTAAAGTCCAAAGTTTAAGGTCACATGAAATCAAGGCAGCAGAAAGATCAAAATAAACATTTCGACATCAACCCAAGGCTCTAAAATACAAGCTTGAGAAGCAAAGAAATTAGAAGGACAACCCAGACAAGAAGAATGTAAGAAATACATGATCATCTATTGGGGCACAAAACATCACTACAAAAATGTAGGACATATAAAATGTGACAGAAAATTTACACACCTTTAACATAAGGAATGAGCAGTTACGTTAAGAGAGGTAACTGAACCTTGTATTTCTCTTCAAAAGGGGAAGACGAAAAGTCAAAGTAATAATAACAACAATAATAGTGATAGTTATAATGACTAACATTTACATAGTGTTTACTATGTGTCGGTGTGAGAAGAAACTTACAATTATCACCTCATTTGATCTTTACAACAACCCTAGGAGATAAATTGCTACTATTAGGCCCATTTTACAGATAAGGAAACTGAGGCTGACAGAAGTATCACAAAGATAAATCAGATTTTCTTTTTTTTTTTTTTTTAGCAATCAGGGTTAAGTAACTTGCTCAAGGTTATATATAACGGCCAGTTATTTCTGGGTGTGGTGCTGAATGTCTGAGCCTGGATTTGATCCCCAGGTCATCCCAACACTAGAGCCAGTGCTTTTACTCACTTAGCCACCTGGCCTCCCCTAAATCAGATTTTCTTGATTCACTTCCTAGTGGTGTATGATGTAATAGCAGAATACTTCACCAGCTTCCAAGATGAGAACACCAGTGACCCCTTCAAATTATTTATAAGTTTGTATGGTTTACACAAATTATTCCTAGTTTGTATCAATTAAAAAAATCCATGAACACTGAGAAACCAATATGTTGCCTGAGGAACAAAAAAAAAATACAAAAAGACCAAAGTATGTAAAAGAGTGATTCATAATCTATTTAATGATTAGTGAACAAGAAATCTGAAATCTCTGTAACCTTTGTACTATCTTTATTAATTATTGAAGTATTTGACTCATGCATCCAAAACTAAGCCATGCACAGAAAGTTTTTATGATGAGCCCAAACATCGGGAGAACACTGAAGTACTTGATGGCCACGTTCTCTATTTAAGGCTTGCCAGTCAGAAAACATTTGTTAAGTGCTACTCTGTTCAGGTGCTATGCTGAGCACTGTGGACAAAAAGAAAATGAAAAACATGGTGTTTGCATGAAGGAGCTCACATTTAAACATGGGAGCCAAGCTGCAGAAAGAGAGAGAGAGACAGAGACAGAGAAAGAGAAAAAGAGAGACAGAGACAGAGAGACAGAGAGACATAGACAGAGAGAGAGAGACAGAGACAGAGACAAAGAGAGAGAGACAGAGAGACAGAGAGAGAGACAGAGAGAGAGAGAGAGACAGAGACAGAGAGACAGAGACAGAGAGACAGAGACAGAGAGAGAGAGACAGAGAGAGACAGAGAGACAGACAGAGAGAGAGAGAGAGAAGGAGAGAGAGGGAGGAAAGAGGAAATGGAAGGTAATCTCAGAGGAGAGGCATAAGCAGAAGGGAGGACCAAGAAAAAGTTCCTGCAGAAGATGGGATTTAAGCTGAGTTCTGAAGGAAGCCAGGAGGTTAAAATAAAGAGGGAGAATGTTCCAAGTAAGAGAGTGAGTCAGTAAAAAGGTTCAGGGGCAGGAGATGGGATTCAATGTAAGGTACAACAAAAAAGTCAGTGTCATTGTCATATAGGCAAGGGAATGAAATTTAAGAAGATGGGAAAGGTAAGAAAGGGCTGGGTTATAAAGGCATTTAAAAGTCAAACAGGATTTCATAATCAATACAGAACAGGAAGTAACTGAAGCTTACTAAGCTGGGGATGGGGAGGTGATATGGTCTGACTTCACTTTGATAGCTGAATGGAAAATGGATCAGAGCAAAGGGACTTGATGTAGGGATTCAAACCAGCAGGAGAGTGTGATAGCCAAGGCAAGAGGTGATAAGTGTTTGCACAGGTTGGTGACCGTGAGAATGAAAATAAGGGTAAATAGAGGAGATGCATTATGAAGGTAAAAGCTACAAGACCTGGTTACAGACTAGAAATGTGCAAAGAGGAGTCAAGGGTGACAGCAAGGTTGTAAGACACAGGTGACTTAAAAGATAGTGGTGCTCCGGACAGTAAGAGAGAAGTTCTGAAAAGGAGAGGGTTTGGGTGGCAAGCTGATGAGGTCTGTTTTGGATATGCTGAGTGCGAGAAGCCTAAGAGAGATCAGGTTCAAGGTATCCAAACCACACCTGGTGTTGCTGGAAGAGAGCTTACCGTGTTTCCCCGATAATAAGACCTATCCCGAAAATAAGCCCTCCCCTTACTGTGTAAGATTCCTCTAAAATAAGCCCTCCCCCGAAAATAAGCCTTATTGAGATTGCTACTGTAGTGAAGGTGATCCCCTGCACTACATGCTACATTACGGTACCCTCTGTATGCACCGCCACCCCCCCCCGTGAAACGCATGCCACTCTCCAAGCTGCATCCAATCAGAGCTGCAGCAGTGAGCACGTCATCCTGTTCTTCCCCAGTGATTTGCTTGCTGGTACATTTTTTTGTTCACATTTACCTGTTTATTAAAATTGCTGTCAATGTTCATTAAAATAAGCCCTCCCCTGAAAATAAGCCCTCTGGTGTTTTTCTGTCCAAAAACATAATAAGACAGTGTCTTATTATCGGGGAAACACGGTAGGAGAGAGGGGATATCTAGAACCATCTGCATAAAGATGATAATCAGATCGATGAGAGCCAATGGGATAACCAATTGAGATTTCACATTGGGAGAAAAGGGTCACCAAAAGAATAACATGAATAACAATTTATAGAAAATGTGTCGTCATACCTAGTGACAACTTAAGCTCCTTATGGTTCTACCTAACTTTAACTTCTCCTGAATAGAAGTGAATATGGCTTTCACGTTATACAACTTGGTCATACCGAAACACCATATTAAGTACTTGATGTATTTAAATGACATCAGTTGTGCGGCTCTACTGAGAAGAACATTATGCACCTCACGTAGTAGAAACTTTCTTCAACAATATCAAAATATTATTTTTACTCAACAAGAAAAAATCATTAACATATATAGGGACTGAAATCTTTGAGCCTGAATCTGGAAGGTAATTTGAGCCAATGGATGAAAACAATAGTCACAAACACCTTGGTCTTCTCCAGGATAAACAATGGAGCATAAGGCTATTAAGGATGGCTTGGCATCCTGAAGTCAAAGCTTAAAAGGAAGAACACACTTAAAGCAATTAACACCTATGCGATACTAGGCTTAACTCAAACTGTTGCCATAGTAAAACAGACACTGGCAGGTCTAAGAGGTGGTCAAAAGAGTCTAGATTAGAATGACACATTGAGGTTATATATGTTTCTTGGACTAGCAAACAATAAACGAAGGTCTCCAAAAAGCCTTGAGAACTCAAATTACAAATTGGTCTGGCAGCAGCACATTATCCCCTACCAAACTGTGGCCCGTGATCATCATCATCTATAACATTCATCCACGGAAACTTAAAAGCAAGTATTCATAATCACCAAGCTGCCCAAATAAAACATCAGAGCTAGTACATGTACACATACATGAACAGGATGAACTGCCTTATGAAGAAGAGCAGCCTTTGTGAAGCAGGGCTCCATTCTCCTTTCCACCAGTAATACCAACTGCCACTGTCAGGACGGGCAAGCCAGCCTGGCTAACAGCAGGAAGACATCCCAATGGAGCATCAAAAGGAGAATGTGTTCTCAGGAAGGTCAAACGGCCGCCATTCCCAGCCCCCTTCAGACCTAGGCAGTGACCGCTGAGGATCTTGCATCAAACGGTCCCAGAAATAGTCGTTTCACCCAGACCATGACCCTACTTCCAGCTTGGTCTCTGCAGCCATCATTCAGGAGCCACTCTTGTGGAGATGTCACCGGGCAAATATCTACAGGTACTTAAGTTTCCACCTGCCTTCTAGGTAGCCACTGCTGCTGAAGACCCAGAAATGAAAGCTATCTCCCCTAAGCTCTTCTACTATAGTTCAATATCAGAAACAAATATAGTGTCTATCAACAGAAGCAACATAAATGAACATACCTTGTCATCTACTCTACACGTAGCAATACCCTGAGGACCAACATAGCCTTTCCATATGACCGACAGGGGAAACTTCCATCTATTTGATAGGAATGTCTTCTATCAAAATGTGATCCCCTAAAGAGCAGGGACTGTCTTGCTTTTTTTCCCTCTATTGAGATGCCCATGACTTAGTACAATGCTTTGCACACACTAAGTACTTAAATGTTTTTTCATTATCAGCAGCATTAAAAACTACTAAGAGTGGAATGAAAAGGTGAACCACTCATGACATTCACATGAATTCTGCCAACAAAATATCAACAAAGAGCTGAATAGGGAGCTGAATTGTGGAGTCTGGTTTATAGAAAAGGAAAAGTTTATACTTATTGATCAATGCAGATTTTGTGAAGAAGCAATGGAAACTGTGCAATATTAACACTAAAGGCTATAAAAAAATTGGCATCTACAAGACACCTAAAAAAGAAAAGAAAGAATGGCTAATCTTTCAAGACAAAGTCACAGTCATTAACTAACCAATGACTAAAATGTAAACCCCAACCTAACCTTAAGACTGTCAAGTTCACCTTAAAGTTAAGTAAGGACTAAGCTGCACGGGAATCAGGGCATCTGTACAAATGGGACTGCTCTCCATGAACCCTCCCAGGTCAGAGACTGAGACATAACAAATTTAAAAATATTTTACTAGATAGATAAAACTACATCAACTATGGTAAGGGCAACCACCCAGGCATCCCCAAAATGGCTGCTAGTACAGATTCTTAGACCTGCTTTACTAAGAAAGATAGCTGTTTAAGGGGTTGGCAATCTTTTTTTTAATTACATTCACCAGTTCAGGGGAAAAGTCAGCACCCTGAAATTTAGAGAAAATCCAAACAAATAGAAAAAAAATGCACGCAGAGAAATAAAGACCAACAGACAGGGCTTCTAACCATTTGAGAAATTAGCACAGATCCAACTGTCTGACCAAGGCAATACATACATAGTTATCAGAGAGGGAGGCACCAACCTCTGGGTTTTTCAAAACCAAGGGGCTCCTTAACAGCTACCTAGAGTCTCATCTGGGTCAAATCACAAGAACATTCTTCCAATGAGTAGCCCCAAAGCAAAATGCTAACCTCAGAGTATATATACCCTTTTGAGAACCAGAGGGCATCCCGACCCTCATGCTAATTAGAAATTAGCAAAAGTTGTGAGACTTCTCACAAGCAAGCCTCCCCTAAGCAAGCTTCCCTTAATGGATTCCAGGTAAGACCTATTAATGGTCGGGTAAGATCTTATATCCCATTAACATTATGACTACTTGGGCAGCACAGTGGATACATGGCCAGGCCTGGAGTCAGGAAGACTCTTCTGTGTTCAAATCTGACCTAAGACACTAGCTGTATGACCCTGAGTAAGTGTCACTTAACACTCTTTGCCTTAGTTTCATCATCTGTGACATGAGCTAAAGAAGAAAATGGCAAACCACTTGAGTATCTTTCCCAAGAAAACCCCAAATGGGGTCACAAAGACTCTGATACAACTAAACAACAAAAACATCAACTATTCAATCTTCAAACTACATGGAAAGGAAAGCTTCGGAAAGATAGAGACCAAGTGGAAAAAAAAATGAAAAACATGGGAACAGCCTGAGAGACAAAGGAACCTGCTCAGTCACCACCGGACAAGTCATAAAAATGACTGCAGTGAGTCCGCAGAAAATGATCTCAGATTCAGTTACAACAGGCAGTCCCTGTAGCCACTTCCATAACAGTCTCCAGAACAATAAACATGCAGACAAAGAGCAGGACAGTGACTTGTTCTTGGACCTTTTCTATCTGAATTCCATGAAAAAGACGGGAACAAGAGAAAAGTAAAAATATTAATAGGAGTGGTAGCAGTGGAATTGTGGTGATGGTGGTGGTGGTGGTGGTGGTGGTAGTAGTAGTAGTAGTAGTAGTAGTTGTAGTCATAGTCGTAGTAATAGTAGTAATAGTTTCATGACGCCTGAGTAATCTTCCTTTCCTCACATCTCACATTTCCAAGTGTTTTTCAGACATCCTGAACTGGATGTCCAGTAGACACCTCAAACTCAACATATTCAGAAAAAGATTCATTATCTTTTCCTCTGAACCCTTCCCACTCCTACAAATCCGACCTCCCCTATACTGCAGACAGCAACATCCCTGTCCTTAGGCTTCCAGCCTAGGCATCAACCTGGACTCCTCACTATATCTCAGTCCCATATCCAAGTTACTTCGAAGGCCTGCCAGCTTGAGCTTTGTGACATCTCCCCAATATGTCCCCTTCTGCCCTCTGATCCTGCCCCCATCACCTCAAGCCTGGATCACTAAAGTAGCTGCTGGAGGGTCAGCCTGCCTGTAATGTTAATGGGAGTTGAAGATCTTCCATGCCCATTAATAGGCCTCAAGTGGAGCCCAACAAGAGAAGCTTGATTAGGGGAGGCTTATTTTTCAGGAAGACCCATACCTTTTGTTATTTTGTAATTAGGCAGAGGGTCAAGAGGGCTGTGATGCCCTCTGACCCTGAAGAAGGGTACATATATCCTGAGATTAGCATTTTTGCTTTGGGGCTCACTCATTTAAGAGTGTTTGAGTGACTTGGCCAGACTAGACTCTGGGTAGCCGTTAAGGAGCCCCCTGGCTTTGAAAACCCACATGTTGGTGCTTCTCTTTCTGGTAACTGCATGTATAGCTTTGGTCAGACAGCTAGAAGCCCTATCTGTTGATCTGTGTTATTTTCTCTGTATTTATTCTGCTTCTAATTTATTTGTATTTTCTCTGAAGTTCAGGGTGTTGGCATATATACATATATAATATGCATATACACATACATATATATGCATATGTATGTATATACATATATACACATGTATGTGTGCAATTATACACATATATGTGTGTCTATATCTATCTATGTAATTAAAGTAAAATTGTTGACCCCTTTAAAGTTTTCCTGGGTATGCTAGGGTATTTGCTGTTATACTGCCTCAAGTCTATCCCCACTCCAGTCCACACTCCACTGGGCCATGAGGTGATTTTCCTAAATTGCAGGTCTTATCATATCACCCCCCCTTCCACTCAATACACTACAGTGGTTCCCTCTTGCCTCCAGGAGCAAATACAAAATGATCAGTTTGGCATTCAAAGCCTTTAAAACCTAACCCCCTCGTACCTTTCCAGTCTTCTTATATCTTGCTCCCCAAGATTTTTTTTCTCCAATTCTTTTATTATGAAAAGTCATTGGTTTCTACACCCACACAATCCTTCACCAAAGATTAAAGAAGGAACAGCAACTGCCAGAAAGCAGCTTTTCCTAAGAGCACTTCTATATGAGCTCCATTGAAAAAGAGAAGAATAAGATAATTAACAGCAACAGAAAGCAAAAGTTAAAAAAGTGATACAAGCAGTCAAAGCAGTACAAAGGATGAAATAAACAATCCAATCTCAATGAAAAACCTATTCTAGAGGTTTGGGAAGTAATTAAATTAGAAGAAAAGAGAGAATCTCCAAAGAAAAGGATAGGGAAAATCTCTGGTCATCTGTATTGGTGGTTTCCAAACTTTTTTGATTGTAAAACCCTATCAGTAGAAGCACATATTCCCAATATGTGTATATTTACTCATTTTGAAATTAATATGCATGTTACTATTCTAATAATTATCATTACAAAACAAGCAAAAATAGAAGTGAAGGGGCGGCCAGGTAGCACAGCAAGTAAGAGCACCGGCTCCAGTGTTGAGAAGACCTGGAGATCGAATCCCGGGCTCAGACACTTAGCACCCACCCAGAAACACCTGGCCGTGTAACCTTGAGCAAGTTACTTAACCCCAATTGCTTAGGGGTGGCCAGGTGGCTCAGCGAGTAAGAGCACCGGCTCCAGTGTTGAGAAGACCTGGAGATTGAATCCCGGGCTCAGACACTCAGCACCACACCCAGAAATAACTGGCCGTGTAACCTTGAGCAAGTTACTTTACCCCGATTGCTTAAAAATATAAAAAAAAAAAAAGAAGTGAAAAGGGATGGAAAAAAATTAAAATTATATTTGATTTTTTGATTCAGTGGAGAGCCAGTTGAATATATTTAATGAGTAAGGAGGTGAAAGAAGAGAGACAATTGTCAGACCAGTGAATTTGGGAAATCCCTTTGGCAGGAGTCTAGAGGATGGTAGGGAGGTGGAAGAGAATTGAGGCATGAGATCCAATAAGGAAGTTATCACAATAGTCCTGGAAGGGTGAGTGCAGAGAAGGGAACACATTTAAAAGATTCAAAGGTAAAACCAACAAGATTTGGCAATTGACTGAATGCGTGGGTATGAAGTGACTAAAAGCAAGGAGTCAATGATGACACCAAGGTGGTGGTGAGCAATGGAGTAGCTGGAAGGATGTGGTGCCCTCAGAGGGCATCAGGAAGGCTGAAAGGGTGACTGTGGGAGAAGAGAAAAAAAAATATCAGCTGACCAAACCTCAGACTATCCATACCAGTGTATCTTGTTTGATTCTGCCTCACATTCCTTAAAACAAATAGGGTTTAGAAAGCAGGGTGCTTACTCACTGCCCCTACCACAAAACCCATGGTTCAAGGGGTATGCAAGTGATCTGGGAGACAGGGAGTAGGAATGGAATCTTACTGATGGCTCCTGCACAAGTTTGGTGAGTAGCAATTACAGTCAATCCTCAACTTTTGTGGGGGAACATTCCTAGAAAAGGGTGTGAAAGTCAAAACATGAATGTTGATACACTGAACCTATGAAAAACAGGGGGTTAGGTTCCTGAGACCACCCAAAACTGCTCTTTTCCACTAGAAATTGCTGAAAATACCCTTTTCTGAATATAATTCTTTACAATAAAATATTAATTCTAATAATATGCACATTTCCTAACATAATAACCATGAAATAAGCCATAAGATGTTGGAGAGAGGAGAGGTGATGTCAAACAGGAGGGGGAGGGGGATGTCAGAAGAAGGCCAAGGGAAAAAAGAGAAAGGGGCAACACCTGCTACCTCTAATCTCCCTTTCCACGGGGTGGCTGAACTGGCCCCCTGTGAATATGGGGTGAGTCCCAAGTGGTCCAACCTCAGAGCTCCTATGCTGGCTGGCTGGACTAGGTCTGCAGACCTGCTCCTCCACTCAGCGCCAGCACCAGAGGGAGGACAGGGGCAGCCAGAACCTCATCTACCCACAAGCTTGTCCACTGCTCGCTCGCTCTCTCTCCCTCTCCCTCTCTCTCTGTCTCTGTCTCTCTCTCTGTCTCTCTGTCTCTCTCTCTGTCTCTCTCTCTGTCTCTCTCTGTCTCTCTCTCTCTCTCTCTCTCTCTCT
>NW_027185759.1:27752792-27808947 GCF_028583685.1 Petaurus breviceps papuanus
TCTGTCTGTCTGTCTGTCTGTCTGTCTCTCTATCTCTCTCTCAATTCCCACATCGCATACTTGAGAAGTCACTTTAGCACTTTCTGGAGCAGATTCACAAACACTTTTACAAAATCAACAGGAAAGTGAAAATGAAGTTACTAATAAAATGAAAGCTTGAGGCCACAAGTCAGCTCAATTTACAAATCTGCTGATGAAATCACAAGTCTCAGAAGGAGTGAAGGAGTTATTGTGAAGAAAAAGGAGGGAGTTGATTGGGGGATGTTTGGAAGGAATGCTGGTAGGTTCGTTTTTGTTGGGGAAAAGTCCTATGACTGGCTCTTGAAATAAGAGGGGGCTGTGACCTGTTTTCCCACCCTCTGGTTGATAACATATACTTAGCGGATCAAGTCTTGCTACCCCACCAGACCACTGCCCCAACTTTGTAAACCATTGTGATTTTTACTGTATAACAAGAAGTCCAACCTAGTGAAAATTCAAGCTGTATCAAAAGAGAAAGAGATGCTTGCGCACCGTTAATATAATGGAAGAGAACATTTACAAAGAGAGAGGCAACTAAAATTCCAGCCTCTCGGTAAAGAAGCAGGTCAAGACAAGATCCATAACTATTGACTCAAAGGATTCACAGTTGTACATGAATTACTTGGCAAGGCATTTCCGACTTTCACTCAGACAGAAGCCAGAATGTTCCTCTCTTAACAGGAGGCTTCAAGTCTTTATAACTAAAAGAGGAGAATACCAATTACCTCACCAAATATATGCCAATTTATATAAAGAATTCACACATCAATTTAAGAATCTATAAATAATTATAAGAAAGCAATATATTGGTTGATAAACAAAAAGGATGGGCCAAAAATGCACAAGGGAGTAAAGAACAATTTATTGATTCAATAGGAATATAGGAAGGAGATAAGCATTTATTAAATGTTTACTATGTGCCAGACACTGTGCTAAAACTTTTGCAAATATCTCATTTTATCCCAACAACATTACAAAGTAGGTACTCTTATTATCCCCTTTACAAATGAGGAAACTGAGGCAGAGATTAAGTGTTACACAGCTGAAAAATATATGAAGTTTGATTTGAATTCAAGTCTTCCTGACTACAAACCTAGTGTACTACTGAACGAGTTCCTGAAAGCCCTTGTAATGTCTTCATTTTTTAGTACAAAGTTTGTGATTGAGTTTTCAACAAATGGCTGTCATTTTAACTGATCTGGATAAAGTGAGAATACTAGAATTCCTGAATGTCCACATGGAATACTGCTCTGCATTTGAAACTTGCCACCAACACAATATTGTTAAGAATAAGTGATCTAAAATGGGATCTTTTGTAGGGAAAAAGTTGAAGTCCATTATGATTCTTGCCTCGCCTTAAATCCATTATCACCTTTCCTAAACAAAATGATACATGGCTTCCAAATTAAAGAGGGACAAGGAAGAAAACATGGTATTAACCAATGGATGTATATAAATGATTTCAAGCTGTATGGCTCCACCAAAAATATATCAAGCATTTTCTTCATTTCATAGAATCTTTTACCAATGGTATAAAAATGTCATTTGGACTCAATAAGTCAAAAATTCTTAACATATACCAAAGAAAGGTAGACACTGAAATCTTTGAGCTTGAATGGAAGACTATATTAAACCAATGGATGAATATAATAATGACAAATTATTGGTCTGCTTGAGACACGATACATTAAGCATCAGACTGACTACAGTCATTAAGAAGCTTATTTGAATCATGAAATCAAAGTGGAATGAGACAATGCTCAAAACAACCAACATCTATGTAACAACCTGTTTTAAGAGAATTGTGAAAATTATCAAAATAGACTTGGAAAACATCCCAACAAAAACCCACATAATCTTAACCAAACACATCCTAAGGATGCTAGAAAAATGAATACTTCCTTGACAAAAAAAGGAACAGAAGTGATAGACATTCTTACAGTACATAATGAAGAGATTTAAAATCTACCATAATACTTTCGGAATAAGTGGACATCATTTCCCTAAGTAATAGCAAAGACTAATAATAGGTACGACCATTGGATTTATCAAATTTCAGGGTATTTTACCACCAGATGGAGTCTATAAAATGACTAACATTCAAAAGTGAAATCAATAAGCCCTCCCCATGGGTGACATCAACATGAATTCCAGCAACAACACATAGACAAAGCCAGATATAACAAATGTCTGGCACACAGCTTTATCAGTGGGAAATGGAGATGTCTGTGATCAGAATCCAAGACCAGGTCATTGCCAACACAAATTACAGAAGGGTTATCCTTAAAAATCCCAGACTTACTGATCACTGTAAAAAATAATGAAAGTAAAGGTTATAACTGCAAGCTGCAAAAAACTTAGCACCTACCTAATACCTAGCAAGACATGGCTTGGTGGTTAGAATTCAATAGGAGAACCCCATTACTGACAGGTGACAAGTACCCGTACTACAAACAGAAACCTACAACTATCATAAGGATTGCAACCGATAAGATAGGGCAGGTCATTTACTCCAGACTGAAATATGTCTAGGTTCATAATCACCCAGATATAACAGATTCATAAAAACTGAAGAACATTTCAATATACATTGCCATGTCAAATGCTCATATTGCCCAAGATACATGGGAAAAGATGCTTCTAAAATACAGGTGTCTAACAGAGGATACTATAATGGCAGCTAGGCGGTACAGCAGGTTAGTGCTGGGCCAGGAAGACTCATCTTCCTGAGTTCAAATCTGGCCTCAGACATTTATTAGCTGTGTGACCCTGGGCAAGTCACTTAACTCTGTTTTCCTCAGTTCCCTCATCTGTAAAATGAGCTGGGGGAGGAAATGGCAAACCCCTCCAGTATCTTTGCCAAGAAAACCCCCAATAGGGTCACAAAGAGTTGAGCATCAGCAACAACAGAGGCTGTATTGTAACAGAATGAGGATCCTATGTCTGTTGTTCTGTCTGCTGCTGGAGTGGTACCAAGCATGCTTTCAGCAAGAACTTACATCCTGCATTTTTTCCTCTCCAAAAAGCAGTTATTTTACCCACTTGTTCAATAGTCCACAGAACACTGTATAAAAGAACAGTCATATTTTCCCAGAACCATTTTTATCTGAACCCAATGAAAAAAGAAGAGATGAATGAGATGGTAGTAAAAAACAGAAAGGTTATTCTTAAGGAAACCAGACATATTAATCAATGTAAATTATGTGATGAAGTGATGGAACCTATGCAACACATCAGTGAAGAATGTAAAAATGTATCTTTTCTTGGATTTCCGGAAAGGCCCAATCAGGTGGCAAGTATTATAAACCAGAACCTCTCTCCCCTTTATAAACTCATAAACAACAAAATCCGTACTAAAAACGTGTCCTAAAATAGCCTTGCAAATTAACAATATAAACTGTACTGGGGCCACAGCATCATTCCTGAGATGACTGCTGCCCACAACTGCCCAGACACAAATTTAAGGACAAAATTTTAATATATATAACCGTGTCCAATACTAATAACTTCTAATCTAAATAAAGTGAAAAGTTTTCACAATAAAGTGATAAAAAAAATCAAAATCATACAGGAAGAGGATGAGAAATGTCATTTTTTTTCTTTTTTTACTGGAACTGTATCAAGTAGGCTTTCATTGCGTCAACAAAAAATAAAGTTATACCTTAACCAATTTTAATTCAATTTCCATATTCGAATATAAAATTCAATATATTTTAGTCCAATGTAGGCTTTAGTCAATTACAAAGAGCAGTTATTTTATCTACCTGCATAATATCTTAAATACATTAAATATGTACTACTTTAAGTATATGTGGATGTGGATGTGTGTACATATATATATAGATATACAGATATTCACACACATGAATAATAGTAACATGTCCCAATCATGCAAATACTTGAAGACCATCAAAAAGATGAAAAATTTTTTCAAAAGAACTACAACTATGTGATGTGTTTGACATATATCTCAGAGGACCCAATAACAACCCTACAGGTTGATGATACTATTTCTGCAATGTTACAAATGAGGAAATTGAGAAGTTGTGACTTGATCATATTCTGAAAACCCAAAGTATGAGAGATGAAATTTAAAGCCAGGCTTCAGAGGCCAAAACTAACAGTCTTTCCATGACAGTGCGCTGCCTTTCCAAACCTGAAGCAGGAGACTTTTAGCTGACAAAATGGCACTCTCCCTTAGAAATATTCTTTTTTTTTATTTTTCATTTGCATATCTCTTAAGTAGATAGAACCACTGCAAAAGTTTTATAGTATGGCTTTAGTTTTAAATCTGCTACAATTCATTACAGCTTAATTCTAAGACAAGGCAATGGACACCAAATTAAGCAGAGTTATAATATACTTTATACATAAATTTTCTGTGAAATAATGAAAAACGTGACATGCCTGTAGAGCTGAATTTGTAGCATATGCTGCAAATTTTCCAAATGAGCATTTCAAAAGTAATCTAACACTAACACACATATTCCTTTACAGGAAAAACTGAGTTGCCAATATACTTTGTACTTTTTAAGTGCCTCATAGATATTTATATACATTTTCAAGAAATGAAGGTAATGGATTAATCCATTAAGTTTAAACTTGATTTCTATGAGTTGAGACTTACAGATGTCTAAGATGACAAAAATAACTGTTTTCATTTGACATTAATAAAATACCAAGGATAAAATCTTTGCCAAGAAAATCCCAGATGGGGTCACAGTCAGACAGGACTGAAAACAAGCAAACAACGACAAAAGAATTTTTAAAGACTGAATAAATTTGTTATTTACCAATTGTCAGTCCAACATATATACCATTAAGCTGCCTGAAAAAAAAAATTATGCTAATCCTATCATCAGAAATACATTTTAATTGCAAGAATGATCTAAAATGGGGGCAGCCAGGTGGTGCAGTGTGTAAAGCGCTGGCCCCAGAGTCGGGAGGACCCGAGTTCGGTTCCAGCCTCAGACTCTTAACACCCACACAAAAAAAACCTAGCTGTATAACCTTGGGCAAGTTACTTAACCCCAACTGCCCTCCAAAAAAGGCAAAAAAAGAAAAAAAAAGAATTATCTAAAATGAGTGCTTGTGTGTGCGTGGGTGTGTGGGTATGTGTGTGTGTATGTGTGTATGTGTGTGAGTGTGTCTGTGTGTTTAATCTTCAGGGGCTTCAGAAAGAGTAGCACAGCAATACTCTAGTGGAAGATTCATTAATTGGTTCCAACAAATCTGGAAAGCAATTGGGAATTATGTTAATAAAGTAATAAAAATGTCTATTTCCTTTGCCCCAGATATCACAGTTACTAGGCACGATCCCACAACTCAAAAAAAGGGAAAAAGAGGGTCCTTAGATAAACTCAAATACTTACAGTAGCACTTTTATGGTAGCAATGACCATTAGACAATGTAGATGCCTCACTGTAACTGAGGGATATTGTGCAGGAAGAGTATGAATCAAATCTCGAATAAGATAACTTGTCCAAAGTCACAGAGAGACAGTGTCAAAGATTACTACAATTCCAGGAAAACACCATTATTTTAAATTTATTGCTTTTTAATCTATACTTATATACAATCAAGATAAATGATATACTAATAAGAAAATAAAAGAAATTATTAAACACTTTTTCTTCCATTTTATTCTTTCATTAAATAAAATCAAATTATGTAATGTTTTATCTATTTTATTTTAAAACAGTTACTATTTCTTTTTAGCAACTCAGTGGTTTATGCCACCCTGGGAGGTAGGTGATATGATGATCCCCATTTTACAAATAAGGAAATTAAGACAGATGGAGGTCAAGTGACTTGCCCAGAGCCACCAGGCTAGTAAGTGCCTGAGGTGTGATTTGAAGTCAGGTCTTCCTGACTTAGGCACAGCGATCTACCATCCCACTATTCTTTTTTCAGCTGCAAAACACTTCAAAGAGATTCAGATCACTTACATGACTGCTCTCCAGAGTCTGGAAAAGCTTTAAAATCCAGCCACCTTCAGGACACACTGTACATCATCTACTTCATTGTAGAACACTAGCTCGAACTAGGAAGGGCCAAACACAGTGATTTATTGCTGATGTTCCTGAATTCTCTAACATTCTTCACTCTGCTGTGAGATGGTAGGATTTCATCCAGTAACAGTTTTAAATTCTCACCTGAACTTTTTTTTCCCCTAGAACGATATTATCTTTCAAATTACCCACCAGAAGGATTCATCACTCTGACAATGCACCATTAATCAGGACAAACAGGTTTGATATTTTACAGCATTTCAAGACAGATGACACCTTTCAGAAAATGAGGTCCTAGAACAGAAGTTTCAGGTTAGTTAGAAAAACATTATCTTTGGTGGTTGTGTCAGTGGGACAGAACATACAAACTGCTACTATTATCTCAAATGCCAACTTACTCATTGAGAAAGTGTTAATGATTACCAATAATTCGACATTTTGGAAAACTCGCTCTCCCTCCACCTCTCAGAATTTCGACAACTAAAACACCAGAGAAAATCAGGACCACTCAAAATTCTCAAGCTTCAGAAGTCAAACTGGCTGAGTCCACTGACTCTCGAGGCTGCCTACCATCCTATTTTCCAAATTCGAAAGAAAAAACTAATTCACCCGTCTTGCCTCTGCTCCCAAAATTTCCCAAGAAAAGTAGATAGCATTTTAAACCATGAATCTCCTAAGCAAAATACAACCCCCCCTCTAAAAAATTATATGTCAAATCTCATTATAAGCACAAAAATCTCAAATTGGTTTTTCTACAATTTTATTAAATAGGGCAGGTGGCTAGCACAGTAGATAAGAGTGGTGGACCTGCAGTCAGGAAGATCTAGGTTGACATCCAGCCTCAGATATTTACTAGCTCTGTGACTCTGGGCAAGTCACTTAACCCTGTTTGCCTCAGTTTCCTCATCTGTAAAGTAAGTTGCAGAAGGAAATGGCAAATTACTCAGTATCTTTGCCAAGAAAACCCCAAAAAGGATCATAAAGAGTTGAGCACACTGAAATGACTGAGCAATAAATTTTATTAAACTGAATACTTCATGAGCTAAGGTCATAACTGGCTGAGACTCCCAAATCCAAAGGTTTTGTGAACATTATATTTTTCTTACTATTTGAACTACATTCTAACTGTAGTCTTTTTCTTTCCTGGTTGTTGCCAACAGAGCTTCTCAAATATTTTTTCCCCCTCATATACCCAAAGATACTTTGAAAAGTGCCCTAAGGCAGCTTTATTTGAACTAAACTCATTTTCCAAGAATTCATCAGAATGCCTTACTGGTCCTGGCTTCCTCTATTCAAAAGACATCCCTGGGCCATGTCATAAGTATCAGTATTAGAACATTTTTCAGACTGTGTTCCAGTGAAGTCTATGAATGGAGCTCTGGAGGTGGCCTCTGCCAGCAAAAATCAGCATTGGTACATTTCACTGATGATTTTAGGTTGGCTACGACTCAGACTGGCCTCCCCACAAAAAAAAAAAAAAAGATTATTTAGAAAGGAAAGGAACATAGTGAGAAAATTAACTCACAAAATGTTATTGACTTTATATATCTTGATACTTATTTCAGTGTATTAAATAATTGTGATCACACATTTAACTGTTTGGCGCTGTTGGTATGTTTCTCACACAAAGTAATGTGTATTCTTTGAAGAGAAATGCAGAGGATTATGGATGGGACACATGGCACATACTAATGGTAAGGTCTTGATCTAAATGTTTTCTTTATAACAAGAAAAGGTTCACCTGGTGGGAAGGGCTGAAGGGAAATGACTGAAATAAAATAATAATAATATTACAAAAATAATAAAACTCAATAAAGTCAACTGAAGATTAATTTATGTGTGTTTAACAAAAAAATGGAAATCTTCTAATCACAGCATCCATGTTCTTCAAACTATCCCACTCTTCTAGGAGGGTAAAATGCACCATTCACATCTAAAATCAAGATAAATTTGATATAAGAGGCAATTTCACAAAGTTAAAGTCACTGAACTGACTTTGTGTATCCATATTCCACACATGTTTGAAAAAGTGTTCGACCTCAAATCAAGAAGGCCTACATTCAAATCTGGCCTCCTACACTTCATAGCTGTGTGACTGGGCATACAAGTTATAACCTCTACCTGCCTCAGTTTCCTCAACTATAAAATGGAAATAATAATATCCTTTTTATATTATATTATGGCATAGTATATATTATAGTAAATATGTATGTGGATATTTACATACATATATTCACACATATATATAGTATATTATAAAAATACAAGATTTTTGTGAGAACACAAGAAAATTACATTTTTAAAAAGCATTTAACACAGCACCTGACATAGGGCTGCCACTATAGAAATGCTTATTTCCCTCCCCCCATAAGAACAGGAAAGTTAACATTCCTCCCTCGGTTATTAAATGGATTCATATATAAGTTTTCATATAAAACAAACAAGGACACATTTCTAATTTCTGAAAAGAGCATTTTAAAAGAACTATGCTAGTACAGAGCCATTCCTCTTCAAATAGAATTTTACTCCAGATAGACTCCAGGGATTCTTCACCTGAGATCTGTGATTTTTTAAATAATATTTTCATTACTTTACTTCAACGTAATTGATTCCCTTTACAACCCCACGTATTTTATTTTATGCATTTATCCATTTGTTCTGAGAAGGGGTTCATGGGCTTTCCTAGACTGCCAAAGGGATACATAACACAAAAATAAGTAAACAAATGAATGAAAAAGAAATGTTTACAAGTAATTCTTAATAAACAGAAATAACAGAACCCACAAAATAACTGCAACTGTTGTCCAGGGGGGTTCCTGAGAAGAACAAGAAATGAATATAGAATGAAATTCCAGATCTGGATTCTCACCAACATGGAAGAACCAGTGTTGCAGTGGAAATAATGGAGTCCTTAAGAGAAGGGACCACCACATTTTACAAACTGTGGTGGTAAAAGGAGAAAAGCCTGGCATGATCTGGCAGGTATCCTGGATGTTAGGAATACAGACGAAAGAAGGAAGTATTGCTAGTTTGTCAGAAATGATCAGCAATTTTGCTGTTTTTAAGCTTTTTTCAAGCAATGAAATATTCCATTATTTCAAATTAGGACAACATTGCTCCATAAAGAGAAAAGAAAAAGAATATAAAGCTGATTAGATAAAAAAATTACCATAAACTATTTCAAACCATGTGAAAGAATCGGGATATTAATGTGCCAAATACAAATTATAGAGGCACCTCAATAATCCAGAATGGTTGGAAGAAGATATGTTCTGAACAAGAGACTTTTCTATTTAACCGAAGGTGATTGCTTAGAGCATCAAAACATTTTTTTTCTGCTTCTATCTTTTTATGAAGCTCTTTCAAAAGCAGATGACATACCTCATTGCCTTAATTCAATCAATGAGATATAACCATATTTGGGTCATCATTATAGTCCTATAACTTTAAAACACTTATTAAAAGAGCTTTCATGGTCATCACAAACAAATGGGCATGTCCATTTGGGCTTCACAGAGAATTATCAAAAGTGCACCCTATTTAGGCTTTTTGCATTTTTAGCTTTTAGCAACCTTCCATGACCAATAATTTTTATTGACCTTCAGGTTTCCTACTTTTCAGCTTGCCTGAACCCAACATAATAAAAGCTAAAAATGAGAAGCCAAAGCTAACAATTACAACAGCAGCCCACACTGTTCAAGAATGAGCTACTGATTCAAAAGTGGGAAGTTGAAAAAAGGAAACGTTTACTTTCATTATCACCACTCTTAGAAAGTAACTAGCTTGCACAGTGGATAGAATGCCAGGCCTAGAGTCTGGAAGATTCATCATATGGACTTCAAATCTGGCCTCAAACACTTTTACTAGCTGTGTGACCCTGGGCAAGTCACTTACCACTGTTTGCTTCAATTCATCATCTGTAAAATGAACTGGAGAACCACTTCAGTGTCTTTGCCTAGAAAAAACCCTAAATGGGGTCATGAAGATTCAGGCATAAATGCAATGACTCAACAACAAATTACCATTCCCTACAGAAATTTTGCCTGATTTGAGAATCACCAAAGAGTCTTACCAAACTCAGAGAAAAAGAAATTAGCCACCATACGTTTTATCTCCCTGTCAACTGGAGAAAGAAATGATAGCCAAGAACTCCATCAGCTTAGGGAAAGCAAAATCTCATTTGAGAAACAGTATAGAGAAAATGGACAAAGATTGTGAGAAATATCACCTTTCGAAACAGTGGAAAGCAGTAGGAACAAAGACAAATCTACAGAAATCTTGGCCTGGGACCCAAAATGAGCCATAAGACCCCCAAAATACTCATGAAGGAAAGTAGGGCAATAAATAGACATAAAATGGAGGAAATACATCAATGTAAGCCATGTCCATTCATTTTTGTCCTGGTAACCCAGAATCAACCAACGTATGTAGAAAACAATAAGTGCTTAATAAATGTTTGTCAACTGACCTATTTTCATCTTTGGTGAAAAATGTTCTTCTGAATGAGAAGAGTAACACAATTCCCAGCATCCCATACAAAATATAATAGAACTGAAACTTGGACAGACGACTTTGGAACAATGGACTGACCAGTACAAGTACATCCTGGAGATGATAGAATCTTTAAAGCACTTTAGAGAGTGATTACACTTTTGAACATTGGTTAGGGAAAGGAAAAAATTAAAAAATGGGGAAAAGTCACAGAAAAATATTAATTCCCCAGGAATAAAATCAGGAGAATATCCTGATCTCTGTCCATATACCTGTTTTCTATTTTTAAGAGGGTTTTCAATAAAAATAGTAATAGCTAAGTTTTTATCAATGATTCTCTACAGTAAATTTCATATTTACTATAATAATTGACTAAAAGTTGGAGAATAAAATCCCACTGGATTTCCTGTGTGTTGACCACAAATAAATCAGGCATTTACCTCAGCAGACGAAAGCTCATTCTTAAAGATTCTCTCTCCCAAAAGGCATTTCTCTTACACATGTCAAGGTCACAGGAGATTATTTGATAAAAGCAACAAGAAATAACTTTCTTCAATGATCTCTAATCATTAATATCAAGGAAGGTAAAACACTTAAGAGATACATGCCCATCCAAGGTATTTAACCACTTTCATGGGAAACATCTTGGATAAGTTCAAACATGATGGTAAAGATGCTAAATGTCCACCAGATGCCCCTGCTTAAGGATGGTAGTGTTCTAATTACATCAATACAGGGTCTCCTCCACAAAAATCTGTGATTTTTCAAAAACGATCAACCCAATAATCTTTCAGGAGAAACTAAATGGTTAGAAAATGTCCATTGTCAAGTTAGGACACGCAGCTGAAGGGCCAGTCCATTGACAGTCTATTGAGCTAGTACATCAGTACATGCATTTGGGGAAAGCACTGCAGATGGGCTATAGTTGGAGTCAAAATGGAATAGGATGAAAACAGCAAATTGGATGGGATTTGAACATTTGTGTGGTGCTTTCTAACTATCCCAAGCTGTTTCATGTGCAAAGACCCATCTTTTCAATGAAAATGTTTCTGCAGTGATAGTCTGTAATTATGGATACTGAAACAACACATCCCAAAGGAATCCAGCTTGGGGGTTACCCAGAGGGCAATGGAGAAATGGATGGAGCCTAGAGTATATTTCCCATAATGATTTAACTTCAAGAAGTAACATAAGAGGCATTATCAAAAAAGCATATGACACAAAAAGGCTGGTGGTACAGTAAGGATGAAGGTTAACAGGGAGCTCCACTGATACCCAAAGAATGTCAGGGCTTCCAGCATGGGCAGATGCTCTAGAGAAGGTCTATGAAAGAACAAGAAATGGATGAGAATCGCACAGGGAGAGAGGCAGGGCTGGGGTGTGACCTGCACTCATAAAGGAAGCACTCATATCAAGAGGTTGGCAGTATTAAATTGGGGTATTAAATCAATATGATCATTAAAATATGCATAACACTTTAGCGCTCACAAAACGCTTTGCCCACAGGAACCCTGGTGGTGCAAGTACCATTGTGCCCATTTCACAGATAAGGAAACTGAATCCAAGATAAGTTAAATCACTTACCCAAGGCCACATATTGGAAAATATGAAAGCTGTGATACAAAGCCCTATTTCCTGAAACCAGATTGAGCATTTTTTTCTCCCTAGATCACCCTAAAGCTTGACAGGTTAACTCATTTCAACTCATTGATTTTTTTTTAATTAACAGCCCTTATTGTTTGTTAGCAGCATAGTGAACATAATTTGGCATTTCTTTGATTTGCAATCTAAGAATGCCTTAGACTCATCGCACTGGTGAAATATTACAGTCAATTACAGCACCCTCTGTGGTAGCAAAAACCCAGAAACTAAATTGGTGCCCAAACTATGCAATAGTTGAATGACTATATTATAGGAATGCAATGTAAATGTAAAATTATTGGGCTGAAAAACATTACAATTAATAGAAAACTACAGATAATTAAGAATTAATTACAGTTAAGAGAAACATAAGAAAATGTTTATGATGTGACACAGAAAAAAATAAAAAAAATTACACAAGTGCTGAAATAATATGAATGAAAGCACCGGAAATCTGATTAACTGTAATTAACAATCGTGGTCCTAGAAAATGAGAATTGCAAGCCCCCTTTCCCCCCATGAATATGACATGATCAGATATGGGTCTTTGCTGGTTTATTTCACTTAACAGTTTTGTTTGGGGGGAGGGGGGGTTGTCCCAAAGGAAGGTTTGATGGCAAGTGGTGGGGAGCATACACTGTTATGTGTTGAGAAATGAATCCACTTTAAAAAGAGTTAAATGGAGAAAGAGGAAGTTAAGTGAGAGGGTGGATTATGAAGAAAATGTCTCAAAGGATGATTTTCAACAAATATATACATATATATGAAAATATGTCAAAAATTAAATGCAATAATATCAATATTAAGACTATTTATATTCATGTGTAACCTCCATGGAATCAAAGTATTGCCCATTTTTTCCTAAAATTTCCAATCATTCCATGTTCAATGTAAAAAAACAATGTAAAATCATAAAACCTTATTCTGAAACAAAAATTAACTGAAAAGAAGTATTTAGTGTCCAATGAAATACGTTGAGGAGATACAGACAGACACATCTGTGGGAGTCTTGGAAACTAATGAAAAATATCCTGTCTTCTAGATAATGAAACATATGCTTTCCAATTTCTCACAAAGAAACAAAAACACATATAAAAGCATTTCAAAAAGCCCAACCTGTAAGAGAGTCGTTCTGTGGAGCTTTAGTGCCCCCTTCTGATGGATTCTAGCAAAGCAGGATGAACAATAATTTTCTCCACATTCAAGGCAAACCTTGGGGGGAAAAACAGCAAAAGATACTTTTAAGACTGATCCCTGGTGGAATTTCACATAATCATTTCATTTCTTATTATTTCTCTGACACATCACGGTGGCATTCACGAGGGAAGGCTTAGCAGAGACTGTGAAAACAATCCATTGAAGGGTTCTCTTTCTTTCACAAAAAGCTGCTCAAGCTCTAGCTGCTAACATTGCACATATAATGTCAAGGTTGCAACGTGGAAGAGTTATGTGTAGGAAATCATCATGACACTCCCTAAGTGATGAGTGGTCTTGGCTCAGGAGCAGAGCAAGACACACCGCCCAGGGGGGTCTGTGAAAACGCAGTGTTTGGACAAAGGTGCCCCAGACACTCGTGGGATCTCTCTGAGCTTGGGCTGTTGTGTTTCTGCAATGTTTGTATCAATTTGGCTGGGTTTCCATGCTCCAGCTTCTTCCTAATTGGACTGTATTATTTGGTCAGTCAACAAGCATTTATAAAATGCCTGCTGTGTGATAAGGATTGTATTTAACTTTTTACTTTTACCAGTGGTCCTTCAAAGCAACACCAAAGGATTTTCCAGATGGTTCAAAAATGTAAGAAGGAAATTCACCGTTGTCTGAGAGAGATTCCCAAGCAGCAAGAGAACCAGGTGAACATAGGGTAAACGGGTTTTTTTTTCCTAAGTATCTTCACTTAAACAAAGGGCATGTAATATGCTGCTGCTGCCACCATCAGTACCACTTCAAAGAAGGGCAATGCCAACCATGTGATGCCCAGTGCAGACCTGGAGGTAAGGGGCAGTGACCACAGACACAAGGAGGGCTCCAGAGGGCAGAGTGGGAGGACCAGGGCAGTATATCCCATTTAATACTTTGTTTCTGCTCTGCTACACCACTAAAACTCTACAGTCTGCTTCTTCCATTACCCCTCTCCCCTACACGGTGATAACAAGAGGCAGGGGCAGAGAACTAAAGGACATCAAAAAGAACTGGTTCAGAGTTGTATTTTTTTTTTTGCAGTATCTGAGGCTTTTTGCTCTGAAAAAAAGTGGCTCGCACACAAAACTGTTTGAGAACAGCCTATAAGATCACAGATTTAGAACTAAAAAGGAGCTTCTAAAGGACATCCAGTCCAACCCCCTCATTTTATGGCTGAAGAAACTGAGCCCCAGAGAGGTAAGTTATATAAGTAACAAGCCGCAAAGTGCAGATTTGACCCAAAGTTTCCCAAATTAAATATAATGTGGTTTCCATTGGTATCTACACGATGTCAAGGGAACCAGGGTGGGGAGATCCAACGTGTCACGTAGACATCCTGTGGAAGATTTACAGAATGCCCCAGACATTATGTAGACAAAGCCATATATGGTATATATAATTATGATATGTCATATTTTGGAGAGAGAGGGAGAGAGAATAGCAGAGGATGAAAAGCATCAGTATACCTGAGCTACATCATCAAAGGACACAGAGCTAGCCATCCAATAGGCTGACAGGTTCCTTCCATGGCATATTTATGGAAAGACATGAATAAGGAAACGTTGGTGCTTCCATCTTCCAGTTTGTGGGTCCCTAACATAGGTGGTCTCAACCTATTAGAAGGTGAGCTCCTTGAGACTAAGGCCCACACAGCTTTTCTATTTCTGATGAATGTTTGCTTAATAAAATGTTTTTCATTCATTCATTCAAAAGGAAGAATTCTGCGCTCCCCAGCAAGTGGAGGAGGTAACCATGCCCAGAAAGAGATCACAAATTCATCAAAGAATCTGGGAGGGTTTTTTTTCATTTTTATTGTTTTTCTCCTTGAGAAGGAAGCACTAGTGATCTCCTACACCTAATCCTTGATAAATCTACATGCGACGGTTAGATATTTTACCTGAAGTTGCTCCTGGTTTGCACCAATTGCCTCATCCCCACTTCCAATTTCAGGCCCTCACCTCCTCTCATCTGGACTACTACAAGAACCTCCCAACCAGACTCCTTGACTCAAGTCTCTCCTCACTCCAATCAGTCCTCCATACCAAAGACCAGCTCATCCTGTACTTGTTCCCTCAATCTCATCCACTCCTGCCTTTTCCAGAAATCTGCCCTCACTTTTACCTCCCTCTTCTATCAGCTGGTCCTGTTGCCTACAAAAATACCCATCCCCCTCAGCCTTCATCCTTAAAGAACCCTCCACTGGCTCTCATTCCTGCTGCTTCTCTCTCCTCTGCTCAGCTAAATTCCCTGGGAATGTCAGCCACACTGGGTCCCACCACTGCCACTCCCTGACTCTCTTCTAAATGTTCTGTAATCTGGCTTTCAGCCTCATCATCTAACTGAAACTGCTCTCTGCAAAAGTGGCAAAGATTTCTCCATTACTAAATCTCATGGTCTCTTCTCAAGCCTTACTGACCTCTCCTCTACTTTCTTCTCTAGGTTTTAATTTTTTTTTTCCACATTTCTCTCTCTTGGTTCTACTCCTCCCTGCCCAATTACCCCTCAGCCTCCTTTCCTGTCTCTCTTCATCTATATCACACCCAGAAAACATGACTCTCTTCCCTGGGTCCTCTCTTTTTTCCCAGTCTATACTATCTCACTGGGTGAACTCATCAACCCCAATGGGTTCAATCACCATACCTGTGCAGATGAATCCCAGAGCCTTCCTTCCCTTATCTCCTCAACTGCTCAGTGCTGACCCTCACAGGCCACCCTGTATTAGTTCAGCATGTGTTTGTATTCATTGATTTTATAGTTGTTTTGCATATACTTTGTATATCCTTGTCTTCCCTATTAGAAAATATGTAGAGGGGCAGCTAGGTGGTGCAGTTGACTAGAGTCAGGAGGACCTGAGTTCAAATGTGGCCTCAGACATTTAATACTTACTAGCCGTGTGACCTTAGGAAAGTCACTTAACCCCAATCGCCCCTCCAAAAAGCACACACACACACACACACACACACACACACACAAATAAGTAGAGATAGTTTCTTCCATGTTATGGACTACTCCCAGACATGCCAACAAGTTGTCTAGCTTGCCTCAGGGGTCCTTCTCAGTTTCCTTATCTGTAGCTTCCTTTTACTCCCCAGCTACTTGAGGGCAGGGACTCCCTTTTATTCTCTGAGATAGTATTTGTATCCTCAAGAGCTTAGCACGGCAGCTACACAGGAAGCATTTATTAAATGCTTATTATTGACTTGGTATTTTTATTTTAATATCAAATAAGTTTATTTTGTCTATGAATGTGGATAATGGGACTTAATGCATCAAGTCAAAAGAAGTTTCTGCAAAACGAGAGTTTTATCACAAAACAATTTCATGATGATGAAAGTCTCCTAATTTTCCATTCACCAGAGCTCCAAGAACACTCATACATATTTCACAACTGAGTCATTTACCTACTTCATCAAGACTTTCCGTCTCATTTTGATTTAAGAATGGTTTGTTACTGGTTGTTTAATTATTTGTTGAGAAGACTTCTGATCTATCCTTTCTTTGTGTAGTATCACAAATCATCTTTATCAGGGACCAGTTCAGATCAAAGAACTCTTAAAAAAAAAAACTCAACCACAGCCACAAAAGTATGTCTGATAGCTAATTAAGGTTTCCTGCAATCACTTTTAAATCATTTAACAAGACATTCAACAGCTCCCTTTCCTGTCTGATCTTATCTCTCACCCTAGCCTGCCTCCTTCACCCCTTTCAGTCTGTAACACCCACCCTTGTGAAACATATTCATTTCTTGCAAACCAACAAACAAAAAAAAAGGCATTTCTGATAAGAACATTGTCCTTCCACTTCAATTCAATTCTCTCTAAAAAAAAAAAATGTGCCCTTCCAATTCCTAAGTGTTACAGAATGTCTCACAAAGAGATGCTGATGTCCTGACTTTTGTCTTAGTCATAGTAATAAGAAACGTCAATGCAATGTTCTAAGACTTGCAAAGGGTTTTACATACAATTGTTTTGTCATCATTTTACTCATAAGGGAATAGGAACTGAGAGAAGTTAAATGGCTTTCCAGTGTAGTTAAGTTTCTGATGGGATTTGTTCCCAAGTCTTTGAGATTTCAGCTCCTGACACCTAACCATTACATCAATATTCCTGGGCATCTAGGTGGTACAGTGGATAGCGCACTGTGACTGAAATCAAGAAAACTCATCTTCCTAAGTTCAAATACAGTCTCAGGCACTTACTAGCTGTGTGACCCTGGGCAAGTCACTTATCTCAATTTGCCTCAGTGTCCTCATCTGTAAAATGAGCTGGAGAAGGAAATGACAAACCACTCCAGTAGCTCTGTCAGGAAAACCTCAAAAGGACTCACAAAGAGTCAGACCTGATTCAACAGCTACAACAACAAATGCATGCCTTTCTACATTAGTGCCCTAAACCTGGCAGCACATTGATGCCCTCCATGAGATCTGGGAAATTTGCTTTGCTCAATATCACACTGCAGTCACCTACAAAAGGGACTGGAAGCCGGGGCTCCTAAATCCCAACACAAGCCTCTCTCCCCTGTGGTGACATCTCTTGTCCACGTTTCATGCTTCCCCCTCCTCACTTACTTATCATTCACTTATATGGTTTTTCTTCCTAACTATGCTCGGTTCTCATTTCTTATTCTCAGGCTCCAGACCTTAGTATCCTCCTTTGCAGACAAGAGATTGAGGCTCAGAGAAATGAAAAGTATTTGCCCCAAGCCACAGTCAAGCTTTGAACTCAGAGCCTTTGACTTCACATTCTGTAGTCTTCCCACTACGCCCCCTGCTATGTTTCTGGCATTTATGTGAGCCTTTTCCACCATCATATCAATTCCTTGAGATTAACTGCCTTGAGCATTCTCTCAACCTTCTTACAATGAATATAATAAAACAATTCTAAAATAAATTCTAGGTATTTGACGAAGAGCAGGCTGGATAAGTAAAATTTTAGATTTATAGAAGTTTTAACAATTCAAATTTCCTTCCTATCAAAATTATCTCAATGTATTATATCAAATTATTCTATGAAAAATAATGCAATAAAAACAATGGAATTAATAAACTAATAATTCATATGTGAATGGGTGTTTCTACACTACCTGATGTTAATTCAAAAGTATATTTTTAAAGTGCTTCTGAAACCTAATTTAAAAGATTAACCTTCTGAGCAAACTTTTTTTAAAAACTGAAAGGTAATTAAAGTCCAACTTCTACAGCAATAATAACAAATTCTCAATTATCAGAACCTCAATCTCTGAGATTCTGCTCTCTAAAAGCTTGCTCCTTTAAAGATTTTAATATCATGATGTCATTGCTGGGTCACCAAGACCAAATAATTCATGACCTGGTGGTTAAATTGTTCTTAGTCTCTTTTTTGATAAAAAGCCAGCTATTGATGATTATTAAAGTTTTAATAAATATTTTTCAAGTCATTTTTGTACTTTCTCTCCTTCCTATTTAAACCCAGTGAGTCAACCGCTGCTACAGTGTCTTCTTTCGTTATGTAAGACTTGCAATAGTCTCTAAAATGATCTCCCCAATCTAACCTCTACTGACTCGAAATGACCTAGGTCAAGTGGTGTTAACCATCTTAATACACCATTTCCTTCTTAGTATCCCCTCCTCAAAAAATCTTCAATGGCCAATACTGTTACAAACACAGTGAAGTTCCAACTCTCACAAAATCTGCATTTCAAGCCTTCCATGATCTGGTCTCTCTATATTTTTCCAGTCATATGGCTTACTACCTCTTGAGTCTAAAAAGCAGATTTCAATGAAACTAGCACAGTCTATTTACTGACTACCAAATATGTTTTTTTTTTCTCTTTAAAGTCCCATTTTCCCTTATCAAATAATCATCAAGCATTTATCATTCCATAGGGGTCAATCACTTGCACACCCTTCTCTCTACCTATTCAAATTCAATTAATCCTTCTAATCTTAATCTAATGGCTCCTTCTGCTTTAGCTTCCCTTAATCACTGCAGTACACAATGAACCCCTCCTATCATTTAATTACTACAGCGCTCGGTATCATTCATCAGCTTTGCATCATTACTTATAACTTTTCAGATGTGGTTGTCTTTTCCTAACTAGACTGCAAGCCCACTGAGGGTAGAAAGGGCACATAAAGGTCCAAGAATACTTCTACACACATGGCAGGCAATCAATAGACATTATACTTGAAGAGAACTATAAAATTTATTGTAACCAGATCAAAAAAGCAATATTGCTATTAACAATCTCCAGTCATATGGAAATAAAGTTGTTTGTTTGTTTGTTTTTTACTTTGTCAGGAGGAGGAGGAGGAACTGGTTCCCATACAGCCTACTTGACAACAGTAATGTGTTAATAAATTAAAATCAAGTACAACAATATGTCTGCCCTCTTGTTAAGGCTTTATGGGGCATAAAGGAGTAACCACTGGTACAGTTAAGAGAGCAGCTGGCCATCAGATGGCCGAGGATTGACCTAAAGGCAACTGGGGCAGGAAATAACTTTGAGGAACTTGGCTTGGCAGCAGAGAAGTCTAGAAATTCAAGAGAAGTGGAGAGTTGTGTTGTGGTGAGTAACAAGCTAAGGAGGCCAAGATCAATGAACTTCTCCACAAAGACACTGCTCCGAAAGGGGCACACGAGCCTGGGACGGTGCCCTGGAACCAGAGGCATGAGGGAGCTCGGCCACAGGTCCTTCTCTGATGCATGCCTCCACACCAGCGTCCTCTATGCTTCTTTCCATTCTGCCCACAGCCTCTTCATTCTTTGGACTTTGCCCCCATGCCTCTGCTGCCTTCTCCAACCAGGACTGTGGCCCCCCTTCCCCACCAGTTCATTTCTGTTTTCATTCGGAGGCAGGCTCCAGGTCAGCCTTCCTTCACCATCCGGACTTCATCACCATGTATGTCCCATGTATATGCTCTCCTTGCCACCTTGACCCCTACAAGTTTTTCAGCCTCCTTTTATGTGGAGTCTTTCTTCATTAGAATGTAAGTTCTTTATAGGCAGGCAGGGCATATTTTCCTTTTTGCTTTCTTATTTGAATCCTTATTGCTTAGCAAAGTGTCTGACTCATGGTAAGCACTTAATATTGGTTAACACGACTTGATTTGATTTTTGCCATGGACATTTTGGGCAGCTGGGAGAGGATGCACCCTAGGTTTACTGGAGGAAGCATTTTATACTCTCTGTTCCTACTATGTGATCATATTAACTGCTTTTCATTTGATCTAATTGTTGTTTTTTTTCCTGGCTGACTATTAGGACACTAGGTGGAGCACCAGGCCTGTAGACAAAATGATTTGAGTTTAAATTATATTTACTAGCTGTATGACCCTGGGCAAGTCACTCTACCCTGTTTGCCTCAATTTCTTCAGCTGTCAAATAAGCTGGAGAAGGAAATGGCAAACACTCCAGTGTCTCTGGTAAGAAAACCCCAAATGGGGTCACAAAGAGTGAGACATGTCTGAAAACATATCGGTAGCAGTAAGCTGACTATTACAGTAAAGCTCACCAGCAGGGACTTGTGAACAGGAACTGTAGAAATACAGAACCCTCAAAGGTCCTTTGAACCTATGGGAGTAGTTAGCCCTAGAACACCCATTCTGCAAACCCATGAATGCCAGCCTAGATAGAGGTTATAACATAGTTGTAATAACATTTCGCCAGTGCAATGATAAATGCATATGCAACAGCATACTTGGCAGTTATGCAGGGGAAACAATGATGGTTCTGGAATCAGATGACCTGGGTTAAAATTTCAGCTCTGTCATTTAGTACCTCTGTCCTCAGGCAAGTCATTTAATCTCTCAGAGTGACATTCTCCTCACATGGAAATTTGGAGGGAGAAGGTAGAATAATGGCCTTCCAGCTCTAAATCGAAGATGCCATAAACTGAATTGAAATAGAAATATTTTTAACTTCCAGTAGTAAAATGAAATTCTACTCCTTAACGATAACATACATTTCTTAAATAAAATATAGATGATATTATTTGAATAAGAAACACCTTTTAATTCATTTTAGCCATTTTTCACTTTTTAAAGGAATACTTTGCCTCACCATCCTAAATTCAAATAGGGAATCCTGAACAAAGGTACTTACTAGCAAGGCAAACTTGTTCTCACACTGTCCACAAACCTTCCCTTTGCCTTTAATTTTCTCCTGGGTTGAAGTGTTTGTCACTTTATAGTTAAGTGGTTGTTTTACTGTTTCTAAAAGAAAGAAATATCTTAATTAGTTAAATAATTGTAAAGGAGATTTTTTTTCACTTATGATGAAGTAAATGAGATGGTATTTTCCTAATTCTATAACAGCTTTGATTTTTAACTCCAGTCATATTATGGTCAATCTTGTCTCCACCCACCAAACACACAGAGCTTTACATACTTATGTAAAGTAGACCTTCTCTCACCACATTCAATGAACCAAAGGAGTCTATCTCGGAGCTAAAATGTATTGATTCATAGATTCTTTTTCACTTTTGACATTTCATCAAAATAAACCATCTCTATAATAAACTATCCTGTAATTTTGCAATTTTAGTTTCCAAAATATCTCCACTATTCCAAATCAAAACAAAATGTTTAGCTATAAATATATGTATATGTACATAGATAAAATATATAGGTATAAAATTATGTGTGCATATAAATACATGTATAATATAGATGGCGTGTGTATATATATATAATATAATACATATGTATAATAACAGAGAGATATGAGAAATCTCCTTAGGGACTTACTATAGCTTTGTACCAAATGTCTTTGCAGGTGGTTGTTACCTCCTTTGTGATGGTAACATAGAAATCCTGCTTCAGTAAGCTACGGGGGATTCAAGCAGAACGCCAGCTGAACAAGGGGCATGCCAGTCCACCCAAGAGAGCCCAAGGGGATATCTTAAATATCAAAGAGAGGCAGAACATTCAAGGATGCGTGCAACAGTTGAGAAGGAGAGAACTAAAGCAAAAGGAGTGGGAAGAAGCTTCATCTGCACGGTGAGGCAATGAAACCTCACTGGGCCCTGA
This sequence comes from Petaurus breviceps papuanus, assembly GCF_028583685.1. Classification (NCBI taxonomy): domain Eukaryota; kingdom Metazoa; phylum Chordata; class Mammalia; order Diprotodontia; family Petauridae; genus Petaurus; species Petaurus breviceps. The sequence goes on from NW_027185759.1 coordinate 27,775,143, forward strand.
ATACACCATGGAGCTCTAGCCAAAGGAAGCTCCTTTCAGCCAGATCAGGAGCAAAGGGGTTCTGTCCATGACCCTCCACTCAATGCCTGTGATTAAAAGCACCTAAACTTGGAATTTTTATAAGCTGTTTATGAGTTTTGCATTCAGCTTTTTTCACTGCAATAAACCAAGTTTTCTTTAGTGTCAGTATGAAGAATATGAAATTTATTTGATTTATACATTAGCCAGAATGTTCGCATGTGAGGTATTGGTACCAATCTTTCTACTTGTTTAATAGAGAAATTTCCCCAGATTTGCGGGTAAGAAATTGAACCAAGGAAATTGAAAATATTCCCCCAAAAGGAAAGTTAGGAGTTTTATATCATTTAGAATTCTGGCCCAAGGGCTAGAAGTATAATAAAAAAAAATATGCTGAACTTAGGGAAAAAAAATGAGATCAGAACTGACTTGATTTTCTGAGGAGTTTCTATATAAACTCATAAAGATCTTTTTGGCTTTCACTGTTATTAAAAAGTAGTTTGTTCATGTCCCTTTAGTTTCTGCTAATTAAAGAATATACTACGTTCTAGGCTTCTAAAGTAGCTTTCAATTGTCTAAGATTTTTAAATGAATCTCAAGAATTTTGACATTGAAAAAATACTGCTTTTATAAAGGAGGGGAGAGTCATATCACTAATGTACTCATCAAACAGGTAGATTCTAATTTTATTTCTTACAAAATACCCAAAGTAAACCAAATGAAATTTCAAATGTGACAATCTTTTTAAGTTATCATGTGATTGTTTACGGTTTTGTTTTTAGTTTGAACCAGCAAGATGGAACAATTCTGGCCATTTTAGGATCAATTTTGGAATAAATAGACTCATGAAAAGTGGTAGCACACCTAGTGTGGTAATTCTCTTCATGATGCAAATCAGAAACTTGCCTAGAGTTTAAAATCTCAGAATGATTCCTTGAGTTGCTGAGAAGTTAAGTGAATTGACCATGGTCACTCAGCCAGGAGGTGGCTAGAAGAATCACTACAATTCAGGCCTTCCTGACATTAAGGTCAGCATTCATGGCCAGCCACCAAAATACATTTCCTCTCTAGAAATATAAAAATTTTCAGATATTATTATTGTTCTTAATTAAGAACATAATTAAGGACCACCAGGGAATCACACATGGAAATTTTAAAATTTTATACTTTTTTAAGTTCAAAAAAAGTAATATTAAAATATTTACCTTGAACTTGATCCTTCAGGATTTTTAATTTCACTTTTCCTGGAGATACCTGTATTAATGAAACAGTTCTCTTACCATATTATTGAAGAACATATAGGGTTTTTTTTAAAGAAAACTAACAATATTATTACAGAAAACAAGCATGAAAGATAGTTAACATTTTGGAAGAGTTTGAATGGAAAGTTTTCCTGTTAAAACATAATAATATAAAAATCAATGTTTTTCAATTAGACATGTCCATTTAAAGGAAAATACACATAAAAATAAATTTGGAAAGAATGTTTAAGAATCTTTAGAATTCTAACAACAACAAAATTAAACTGTGTCCTATAAAAAAAGTTTTAGGTAAATATTCAAATGTTACACAATAACTTCTCCCTGTGTCCATTATTTTTTAATCTGAGTCTAAGTGATGTTCCATGGTATAGGGACTTGGAAGTTAAGGTCATGGACCTGAGTTCTGGTCCCATCTGTACCATTAACTGACTGTGTGACCTTAAGCAAGTCACTTTTCTTCAGATTCTTCATTGTAAAACAAATTTGTTTGAGGAACTTGAAGGTCTATTCCAGCTCAAGAAGTCCATAATTCTATGATTCTGTTTTTCCAAATTGAGTTACTCTCAATATACTCTATGTATATAAGAATATAGGCTCCTAACTCCGTTACCCCAATGACAAGTGTCTGCTTGACCAAGACCTGTAATTATTCCACATATAACGGAGAAAGATGTATGTATATATGAAAAATATAGATTTGTGTGTATATGGGCATATATACATAAAACTAGAGAAATCAGTCTTTGTCAATATGGTATCTATGATACCTAAATATAGTACATTTTTACATTTCCAAACACACTTTTTAGGATCTCAAAAGTCTTTCCCCAGGTTCAGCCACTGCAACTTTCCAATTTCTTCATTTTGCTTGACAAAAAGATTTAAGGTTAGGCAATAAACGAAAAAACGAATTTCCAAATGAGCCTAGAGAGTATGTAAAATTCAAAGAGCCCAAGACATTAATGAATAAGAAAACTGCATATGTGATAACCCAACCAAACTGTTTGCATATGGAGTCGTCTTATTTAAATTCATTTCTGCAGAAAACACCCAAGCACACTGGATAATCTACCCACAAATTTATTTCATGTCTAACGATGAATTTTCAATTTGCATGCTTAGTTGCTCAACTTATACATGTAAATATGAGGATAATGGATGCCTGTGTCTCTCCATACTTATCAACCTCAGTCTCCTCCTTCACAAATATGACCCTAATTTTTTCTCATTGACATCAGCAATTTTGCTTCAGAAATGGAATTCGAAATCCATCGTTCCAAAGTCACGGCTTCCGAGATCCCATGAAGTAATGTCAAGACCCCAGGAGTAGCCTCCTCATCCAGGTAAGCAAAGAAGCCTGAGGGAAACTGAAAAACTCCTGAGTCAGCCTGTCAGAGAAAGACCAGCAGTAACGGCCCAAAGCCCCTTTGCTGTTGGCAGAGGGTATGAATATAAACTAACTGCCACTTCCCCCAGAGACTTCTCTCCCCCCCACTACCAGGGCTGAGAACCAGTCCCCAGGTCCAGGCTCTTAAATCCCTTCCCCCAATGCCTAATGTCCTGCTGGACCCAGGTAATAACCCTATAAAAACCTACCAGACTGGTTAAGGGTTAGGGGTGGAGAGGGATGTTACCCTATTCCCTCCAAGGCACTAGCAGAATTCTAATGAGGATCAATTTCACTTGGGATCTCAGAGCATCTGACCTGTTTCCACCATCATGCCTGGCCTTCTTATTGTAAGTGTGGCCCCTCAGCCCCTCAATAAAACCAGCTACTTTCCTGTCTTGTTGTGGCGTCAATGTTTCCTTGTACTAAACCTGGTATCCTGAACTTTTCTGAGCGTGCAATAAAACAACCCATCACACAAAAGCTAAAAAGGATAAAATCACCAGTCCTGCATATCACATCTTGATTTAAAAACTACTATTGTTATATAATTTTTTACTGTTTTATCTAATAATTGGTAGAAAGATGGAGTTAACACACCCATAACTGGGGTGTGGCCAAATAATTTGGTCTGGACATCTCAATGCTGGGTCAGAACATATGCACAAACTGGGTAAACAGATAGAAATATAGATAAATTATTGTTTTTGCAATTCTATATTTTTGGACCATATAGCGATTTTTAAAAGTTTCTTCAAAATATACAAAAAGCAAACAATGTAAAATGAAGATTCTGACCACTTTTCTTCAAGAAATACACATGAACTTCAGTTTGATTTTCATCTAATCTCTATTTCTACCTCCATGTTTTCCTTTAATATATAGTCAGCCCAGAGCCCAGGGGAATGATTCCATGACCAGACTATCACTCTTGCCAGGCCAACACAGAACTCACACTTGAAATGTTGAGAGGATTCCCTCCTGCTCCTGCCTCACCCTAGCACAGTCAGACACACAATTATAAGGCTCCCTCACATAGGAACATCCCAACAAGAATTTCTTGTGGTTCAGTCATGTCCAACTCCTCTTGACCCCATTTGGGGCCTTCTTGGCAAAGATACTGCAGTGCTTTGCCATTTCTTTCTCCAGCTCACTTTTCAAATGAGGAAACTGAGTCAAACAGGGTTAAGTAACTTCCAGAGTTATGCAGCTAGTAAGTATCTGAGGCCAGATCTGAACTCATCTTCCTGACTCGAAGGCCAGCATTCTATCCTCTGTGTTACCTCGCAGCCCTCCAACAAGAATCCTGGATTTAATTAGCCTTCAAACTTCTCTTAATAAAACTTGTCTATCATTCCCCCTACCTCTGCCACTTACATGTTTCTGTCAGTCAACTATTTATTTATTAAGCACCTACTATGTGCTAGGCTAAGTGTGAGGAATACAAAAAGAGGCACATGGTCGTCCCTACTCTCAAGTAGTCACAATTTAATGCAGGGGTGATCTAATGGTTTCTGTAACTCTTCTCCCAACCTCCTGCTTTCTATACCCCAGTGACACTGTGTGGCACATACTCTCACTGATAAGTTAAAATCTTTCCCACTCTCACCCTCCTCACATCCTCCCTGCTTTTCCTAAACCTCATTCTTATCCAGGTCAGGCTTTTATATAACAACTTCCTTCCACTATATGCTATGGAACCCTGGTCCTAATGTGAGCAAACTTCCCCAAAATGAGAGTAGTTATCCAAAAGCTGAATGGGGCCACTGCCTGAAGGAGTAGAGAGACAGACAGATACACAGACAGACAGAAAGAGAGACAGAGAGAGAGAGAGACAGAGGGACAGAGACAGAGATTGAGAGAGACAGAGAGACAGAGACAGAGAGAGACAGAGACAGACAGAGACAGAGAGTTCTTCAAGCAACAGTTAGAGGACCTCTTGAATTCTATGTTGTAGAGAAGATTCCCATTTAGGGAGAAGATGGCCTTGGTAATCTCTGAGGTCCCTTCCAATTCTGATATCCTGTCTTTCTGAAAGGAGTCATTGTCCCCATCAACTCTCCTTCTGACTTCCTTCTTTCTTCTAAGGGGCTACTACTATCACATCATTGACTTAGGCTTGAAACCTGGAAGCAACCTTTGATTTCCTCCTCTCCTTTAATACAATGGTACCCAATTCTACTCCACAACCAAGTCTTATCAATATTGAACATATCTTATATTTATTTAAAGTTATTTGTGATATGATCATTAAATTAAAAATAAAAGATATGCACAAATGTTTCTTTTATTTTAATACACAAAAGAAACATACTATTCCAATAGAATTTATACTCATGTAGCAGCTTATAGAATTATTCTAAAGATTCTACAGAAACATTTCTGGAAATAGAAATTTACATTCATACAGAAATGCTCATGAAGAGAAGGTTGAAAATGTTTCACATTTGTTATACCAATGGTAAAAGCTTTACCCTTTATATACAATATCTAATAAAACATGACTTCGCTTGCTTTAATCCAGGGCTGAACCTTTCCCAGACTAAGTGAAATGAAAAATCATCAACTCTTAGCTGACAGATTTAAATCCTATTTAAAGGTATACGTTGAGATAAAAGGCAGGGCAATTTAAGATCTAACAATGTACAACAACCATATTATTATTTCAAAAAACTTTCAGTTCTCAACTCTGTGAATGACTACAAGCTGCCACAGCAAGTCAAAATCACATTGCTTAGCAAACTGCCTGAAAATTAAATGAAACAGTCTTACCTTAACAACATTTTCTTTATTTTGTGACATTACTTGTGATAGATTACCCAATTTGCCCGGCTGTCCAGATTTCCAGTGATAGCCATTTGACCTTCTGTATACACAAAGAACAAAAATGAAATTACTATGTATATATAGTTCTCTAGCTAATGAAAACAAATATATATTTCCCTTTTCCAGGAAATGGAAATCTAGTTTAGGGCCTGGAATAGACTCATAAAATGAAAATGATTAATGATATATCTCTAAAGTCATTATGCCCTCCATTATTCTGAAAATACAACCCCTTCCATAATGGGCATCTTAAAGTATAAATGACAAGCAAAATACAGATTAGGATTTCAATTGCGGAACATTTACTGCCCCATGGACACTCTGCCTTATAGAAAACCCTGAGGATTGCCACCCAGTTTCCCAAACTTACTGACCAGGATCCAAAATCATAAATATTCTGGGAAGCATTTTTTTAATAGGCAACATTTCAGCACTAAAAGACAACACAAGTTTCCAGGAAGGCATCACTATGTCAATTTTTAGAAACATCTGAAGAATTTTCCAAGCAAAGAATTCAACAATCTACTCTGCTGAGGATGAATTGCAGATCCTTTGATCCAAACCAATGAAGAAGAACAAAAGCTTTCAACTGAACATTCAGAGGTGCCTAAAGTAACTGGTGAACAGCACAGAAGCAAGGTCTTCATTCAATCAAATAAATCTTTATTAAATAGCTCCAATCTGAAAAGAACCTCCCTAAGGAGATGGGAAATCAATCACGTTTAGATAGGCTCTGGCCTTAACCCACATGGAACCCACAGTCTAATATTGGATATGACACCTACTTGATAATTATATTGCAAAATGATACCTAATGGTACCATTAAATAGATCACAGAATGTTTCTTAGGAGAGATAGCATTTGAGTTCAGTTTCAAAGGTCAGACAGGAATTTAACAAGGAAAGAAGAAAAGGATAGGCCTTATAAAACCTGGGGTCCAGGAATTTTTTTTAAATAATAATAATATTTTAATGATTGTATTTGAAGATAATTGGTTTCTTTTGCAACACTGTATATTTTATTTTATGCATTTAAAAACATTATTCTGAAAGGTGACCAATTGGCTTCATCAAACTGCCAAAGGGGTCTATGAGACAAAAAATAAGGATCCCTGTTCTAAAGAGACAAAATAAGGGGAACAAAGAAAGTCATGGGCGCAAGAAATTGCTGGGCATGTTTAGTGAACAGAGAGTAGCCCAAAGTGGCTGCATCATAGATGAGATGGAGAGGAGCTAAGGACATGTCCAAGGTCATGGACACCAAACAAGGAAGCTTGAAGTTAGCTCCTTAAGTAATACAGGAACCACTGAAGTTTTGGGAACAGAGACATGATCTGAACAGATGTAAGTAAGGTAAATTAATATGCACTGGTATGAAGGACAGATTGGAGGGGGTATAGGATGGAGCTGAAACCCTTGTTAGATGACTGCCAATAATGCAGAGATAGTAATGATATATAAATATATATATATATGTGATATATATATGATATACTAAAGAAGAGCCAGCAAGAACAGAGGAGATGTTACCAGACTACAGGAGAGCCAATACGGAGACAGAATTGACAGAACTTTGTGATAAATAAGCTACAAGACGTGAGAAGATGGAAGAAGGAATTGTCCAAGACGCTGAGTGATGAACGTGATTCGAATGGTAGTGGCACTGGAAAAGTACTGAATCCTAGGGGAAGAGCAGGTTTAGAAGGCAAAAGGAAACACAATGATTAAGTATCTACTATGTGCCAAGAATATGTGCCATAGCTATCAAGTGTCTGAATAGAAAAGGCTGGGGGGGGGTGGACATCCAGAATTGAGCCAGAAAAAAACAGCAGCCCAAGAGCAACCAATGACAGGAAGATGAGAAGGTAGGACTAAGCTACGGTAGAAAAGGGAGAGACTGAAAAGGACCACTGGCCCTTAGGGGCAGCTAAGTGGATTAAATGCTAGTCTTGGAGTCAGGAAGACTCACCTTCCTGAGTTGAAATCTGGGCTTCAGACACTTACTAGCTGTATGACCCAGGGCAAATCACTAAACCCTGTTTGCCTCAGTTTCCTCATCTGTAAAATGAGCCAGAGAAGGAAAGGCAAACCTCTCCAGTATCTCTGCCAAGAAAACCCTGAATGGGGTCATGAAGAATTGGACATGACAATAACAATACCCTGACTTTAGGCCCAAGGCATTACTCACCTAGCCACCGACATGACAAGCTTGGTTTGGGGCATCATGAAATCACATGTCAATGCAACATTCCAGTTGTCCCATAGGCATTTGGTAACAAATGTTCATACCTCAAAAGAGAAGTCAAGGATACAGATACCGCTAATGGGAGTTATCTGTGTAGAGGTGATAACCAAATGAGATTATTAAGAGAAGGGTGAAGAAAGAGAAAAGGGTCAAGGGTGGGCCAGTCTGGGGTTAAAAGTTTACCCGAGAATGTGAAGCCAGTAAAGAGGCAAAAGCCAATGGAAAGGTACCAGGAGAGTGTGGAGCACGGTGTCTCCAAAACCAGGAGAGGAGGGAGGACACAGGTGAGGAGGACATATCCAAGGGAAGATTATGCCAGTTTGCTGGAGGATAACCACTGACTGAATCCACTGGTTCTGGACATGATTGGTGACCTCACGAGAACAGGTTCAGGAAAGTGGTGAGGAAAGAAGACAGATGCACACATTAAGGGGCACAGACAGAGGAGGAGGCGATGTCTCCCTTGTTAGAATGTTAGCTCATTACAAGCAGGGATTATTCTGTTCTTGTATTTTCATCCCCAGTACCTTGTACATAGCAGGTACTTAATATGTGATGATTACTTGATAAAGCACAGGCGTAAGTCCACAGAGGTTCTGAAGTAAAGGTGATCAGAGAGATGAGCTGACAGCTGAACTGCACATACGAATAAAGGGGAGGCCCTCTGAGGATTAACAGATGTGTGGTCACAAGGAGAGACTGAAAATTCATGACAGATGGCCTAACTGCTTGAGCAAGGCCATGGCCCAGGCAGGAGGGTCCTTTCTTCAGAGACTGGAAGGAGGGCTGAGGTGTTCTGAGGAGTTAACGAAAACAACTGAGGAAACTTGTCAGAAAGCATCCAAATTGCAAGTGAAGTTATCTACTCAACTACTGTAAGCATAAGTGAGCAGATATTGTCAGGGATGTCCCCCTCCCAACCCAATCCCCACCACTCAGGGACAAATAGGTGCTGTACTCAAGTAGCTGCTGACTTCCCCTGCCCCATCCTGACTTCTCCCTCACCCTTTACCCACTATATTATACCTCCCAAGTCACTGGAAGGGGGGAGAGCTGAACTGCCATTGTTGCCAAGGAAGGCCTTGTCATCTGACCTGGGACTGCCTGCCAAACTCGAATTTCCACATGGCATTTCCAGGGCCATAAAACTAACCTGCCCTTTCTGTTCTGTCTCCTCCATCAGAATGGGAGCTCTCTGAAAACAAGCACTGTCTGTCTTTTCTTGTGCATTCCCAGGGGTTAGCACAGTGCTTGGCAACTAGAAGGGGCTTAATCAATCTTTTTCTATTCCATTCTACTGAAGAAAGAGATGGAAACGTCATTGTGAAGAACTGTGCACCAGAACTGATAACACAAAGAACTACAATCAAGTCTTTATTCTTCATCATGTTCAGGGAATACAGTTCACCAGATTACTGAGAAATTACTCATTTTCATAAGGAAAATATTTTGCTAGTGACATTAGTATATAAAATACTTATTGAGATAATTCCAAAAATGTCACATACTCTCTTTCTTCCTTCTCCCGGCTCATGCTTGATTGTAATTGTTGAAGTTTCTTCTCCATCTCTTGGGTTTCCAGCTCTAACTGCACCTTCTCCACCCGCAATTCTCGTACATTCCTGAGGAAGCAGGATTGAAATGTATGAGGCTGACTTGTCTTATAAAAAGTGTGTGCTCTCTCTCTCTCTCTCTCTCTCTCTCTCCCTCCCTCTTTCCCTCCCCCCTCAATATATATGTATATACATATATACACATAAGTATGTGTATATATAGACACACATACATATATATAAAATTTTAAAAGCATTATATATAATATACTATATTATCTATAATATATTAACATCAGGACACTAATAGCTTATATTTTAATATTTTAATTTATATTTTATTTTATTTTATTATATATAAATATATATTATATTTATAAAATTTAATATTTTAACTTTTTTTCCTCCAAACTAATATTGCAAAGAAGTAGGAAATTTCAAGGTAACACAATGGTACTGCTGTACCTTCACTTTCCCTGCAAAATGTTCCCAAAGGTACCATTCATTCAATCTTTGGGGTGCTGCCTCTATTAAGATTTCCTTTACAAGTTGTGCTTGTTTAAATCTTAAACTTTTGTTGCTACTTCTCAGCTAAAAGTGGAAATAATAAATCATTTTCCTTTACACATGAATTGTGCCCAGAAAACTCAAATACACTAGCAAAATAATGTGAAAGAATTAAATCTAAAATTGTTTGACAGATTCAAATATTGCCTTTCCTCCAACAAGTTTTTATAGTTATAATGGCTTTTAATCACAGCTCTTGTCATCATTTCAAGTAAGTCTTCAATGCTGACAATATTCACAACGTAAACAATGCTAGAATTATTCCAGAAGCTGAAACCTTAATTTAGTTGTTGAAAACATTAGTAATTTCTACCTGAAGTTCATATACATGTGCATGTGCATAAATTAATACATACACACATTCAGGAAAATTACAAAATATGTCATGACATAGACTAAAAACAGCTTAATTATTTCATTACTATAACTCATAATGACTAAAAATACAAGAGCAAAAATTCTCAAATTCGACTTTATTTTATCCTTCTATTTAAAATGCATTTGTTAGTTTAATTTCAACACAGAGCTTGATCAAGATATCAGTCCTAGATAAGGGAAATCTCTTTCAGGACTTGGGAGAAATGTGAGTGTTAAACCTGTCTCCCTTCTGTGAAATTCCAAACAAGGGAAAACTAAATACCCTTTGATTTGTGTCTATTAATATTAACTGTTGCAAACTGAGTGGAACATCTTACTTAAAATTAATACATACTTAGTCTAGAAAATAGAAATAGAAATGAAACTACAATTGATCAATTTGCTCGTTTTTCTTCCTTGCTACTATATAAGTCATCATTTCATCTCCAGGCATGATTCAGAAGGGGATGTAAATGCAAACAGGCATACTTCATACTCAAACAGATCTAAGATCTTACTGATGGGCAACCCATCAAATCCACTTCATAACAAGCTATAAATAAAAACATCCCACAAGCCTTCCCACCGTCTACACTACCCGAATTTCTCTCTTCTCTATAAATCTGCCTACTCCTTATTCTATGTTGACCTCCTATCTATTCCTCATTCCCAGGATGGAAGTGAGTAATTTGGCGGTGTGGTGTTCTGGAAGTGAAATCAGCTCAGAGCTGGATCATGGCTTAAAATTCTGCCTCCAGTTCACTAACTATGTAAAAATGAGAAAGGAATTTAACTACAGGGATTCTAATTCATCTCTTCAATGGGAATAATAAGGCCCATGACATGATCCTCACAGGGTTTTAGAGATCATCTAATTAACGCATATGACATTTTTGTAAATTGTAAAGCAACACAAATATTTGCTATTATTTCAAGTGGTGGTTGGTGAATTTGTAATGATAACAAATTTCTCAAAAGGATAAAAGGCATCCAGTGGGGTACAGATGACCAGCTGTGGCTCTTAGGAGTTCTGGGGCTCATAAAGTCTAATGTTAGCACCCCCATAAAATACTCGGCAATCGTTAAATCTAATTTGCAGCAAAGAGTGGCAACCAGACAAGTGGACTGATACCATGCATTGTGCTGCACACATGCAAACACATGTGTGTGCATAAGTACATGTACTCATCACATGTGGACATACACCTGTGCCTGTTTGTGACTACATGCACTCATCACATGCATATTTGTGACTGTGTGTATCCTGCTCATGTGTGTGTTGCTTAGATCACAGGAAAACAGAGAGCAGCAATACCCCCCAGAAGTCATCTGCTATCAAGGTAATAGGTGGACTATGTGTGTACAATGAATACACATATGCAATGCATGTTTATGTATATGTGTGCACAGATAGGTATGCATGTGCATGGGATATAGTACGTCTATTTGCATAGGGAGAGGGAGTTTCTTTCTATATTGCTAAGATTACGATTCCATGGAAATAAGTAATGGAGACGCGTGTGTGTGTTGGTGTGTGTATGCCAGTATGACCTGCAAACCACCACATCTCCCAGCATCAGCTACCCGTTCTGTAGCACCGCAAGGTAGATTTGAGGATCTCCAGGGTATCTTCTGGGGCAGCTAGGAGGCTCAGTGGGTAATGCACCAGGTCAGGAAGACCTGAGTTCAAATCCAGCCTCAGACGCTTACTGTATGACCTTAGGCAAGTCACTTAACCTCTGTCTTAATCCACAAGAAAAGGAAATGGCAAACAACTCCAGTATCTTTGCCAAGAAAACCCCTTGGTCTGAATAGCCCACAGGGTCACAAAGAGTCAAACAAGGCTAAACAACTGAACAAGGTCTCTTACAGAGCTGATGGGATGTATACACATCAGTCTGTCAGTGGAATGATAATCTCAACAACACAGACTCCCTCCACCACTGTAGCATGGAAACCATCTATCTGTCCTCCTTCTAAGAGATGTGTCCATGTCTCCCCATAAGTTCTGTGCTGAGGACCTCTCCCCCGTGCTTGCTGTGCCAGGATCCTTTCATGCCAATCTTGGAGGTAGCTAGATCCCCTCTCTGGGGCTACTCCACCAACTGCCACTTACCTTGGCAGGTCAGGGACCAGAGGATGACTGACTACTACTACCACAGGTAATGTGATAAGGTAATCCAGAGGGGCCAGACCTCAGGCTCCATTGCTTATGGACTGACTGTCAGACTTAATTAACAACTATGATAATATAACCAGAATGGTCATGAGGAAAACGTTACCTCCAAAAGTCGGGCACACACCCACACAAACACACACCGGTCTCATGGGGACAGTGAAACAAACAGAGCACAGAGCTGGTGAGACACATTGCCCGTGGAGAGGAGTCACAGGCCAACAAACTAGAGGACCAGACGTCTTCTCCAGGTGCCACCGACTCTCTAAAAACCTCCAACAAAGAAATTAGGCATCAGAGACAGGATGGGACAGGACAGGAAAGAAGCCCTACAAAGTAAGAGCCTGAGAATGTACAGCAGAGAATGCTAATCCCCATAGCCTTTCACCCTCCATTCTCCAGCAGGACCCACAAACTGGATGGTGTTCTGGGGCCCACTCAGAAATGGTCATGCTGATATAATTTCTGCTGGTACAAATCACCCGGTATTCTGTTGGAACAGCAGCAAACCTCAACTGTGCCCAGCCACGGGCACAGGAGGAGGAGGTGCAGGGGCACCAGAGGGGGGTACACTCTGCCTGGTGCAGCCCCTAAATTAGGGAACCCAATGTACATGCACGCGCGTGCATATGTGTATGGTGTGGCTGTGTGCGTGCTGGGGGAGAGGGTATTGCTGACACAAAGAGCATGCACAGTTTGGGAACTTTTTGAGTATATTAAGTATTTTTCTCCAGAATGGCTTTACCAATTTACAGCTCCACCAACAGCACATGAATGTGAATGTTTTACCCACAGCTCTTCCCCTTCTAATAACAAACTATAAAGGCATGAATTGACTAATCTATCAGTCTGGAGAGACCACTAAGTGCCTCAAAGTCTCACTACACCTACTGATCTAGGGGAGTCTACTCCTAATTCTTCTGGCCTCAGACACTCACTATGTGACCCTGGGCAAGTCACGTAACCTCTACTGACCTTAATTCGCTAGAGAAGGAAATAGCAAACCACTCCAGTCTCCTTGCCACAAAGATCCCATATGGAGTCACAGCGTTGGACACAACTGAACAACCAAACAGCAAGACTACTCCTAATTCAGGCTGCATACTAATGCAAGGAACATCTAGGGGGAGAGGTCTTTGATGGCTCCCAACTATTTTAGGGGGGTCTCCGAGGATAACAGTATTGAGTCTGGATCACCAGAAGGTTTTGGAAGTGTAGGACCCTGACCCAATCCGCTTATTCCTGAGGGCCTCCCTCCAAGCTTGGCTCATTCAGGATACAGCTTCCTGATGCCTCGATGGGTGAGGATCATCAGGTACCTCCTACAACTTCTTTGAAACTCATTTGACATGATAGTAAGAACCCATATCTGTATTTTACCTGAGCGATTCCCTCAGGACAACCTGGTGACACAGGTACTAGAAGGATCGTTATCCCCATTTCACAGATGAGGAAAGCAAACCTTAGAGAGGTGTAATAATCTGCCCCTGTCAAACCACTAGTCAGTGTCAGGACTGGGATTCTAACCATATGGTAAATGGTCCTTCCACTATAACCCACAGCTTAGAGGTCTCCCTAAATCTCTAGTCTTCCCTGGAATAATTTCTACAATCTGAATGAGAAAGCATTATTGAGAGTCATAAAAACCATCATGGTGGCTTTGTCTCATCTCTAGCTGAGATTACTGCCTAAGAATTCTTGTCTATATTTAACTTTTTCCTTCAGTTATTTTAGTGCTCAAACACTACGCTTTTTCCCCACTATTTTTCTCAACTATAGACAAATTAGATGTGAAACATTCATATTTACATCTTGAAATACTTGAATAGAAAGTGAAGGATGAGAAAAATGGAATTATGGATGCATAACATTTGAGTTACATTATACATTTAAATTTGAAAGCTATATTTAAAACACTTTTAAATTCTGACATCTAAAAACTTTCATAATTATTTCAATTACATTTAATGGAATACATGCACTTACTTGGTTTTTAGTTTTACAGAGTTTCCAGTTTTTCCCCACGGAAGAACTATAAAATCATTGGTGTTCATGATTTATGATGTAATTATATCTTCTCCAAAGTATTCTTATTCATGAACTTTTTTATGCCATGTAACCTGGTCATCAAATGGAATAAATATGTTTTAGCAAAAAAAATGATAAAATACAAGTCGAGAAAACACATTTGCAATGAAAAATTTTAAAGCAAAACAAAAAAAGCCATGATAATTCTTCTATGTAACACCTGAGATTCTGTATTGAATAAAGCTATCGTCAAGTAGAGTAGACACATTTAATATTCTATTGCTTTAAAAGGAAAATGCAATTAGGTACACATGGCAAGCATAGAATCCTATTTTAATACAAACCACATGGTCATGGGAGTGGCCAGAGAAAAGTCTGACCTATATATTTACCCAAAATTTAGTATGTAATCCATAACACTGCTGATGAAGCTGGGCTAAAATTATGATTTAAGATTTTCAAAAAAGTCTCTTTTACAACAATACTAAAAGTAAGTCACTTGAGCACTCTTTACTGTAGATATTTTAACCCATTTTACAGATAAGGAAAATGGGGCAGAAAGGCAGTGACTTGTCTAAATGCCTAAAAATATTGAAGCCAAGATTCAAGTCTGAGTCCCTTGACCCTAAGGTCAGCGTTCTTTCCACTAGAGCCCATAGTCTCCCATATCAAAAACTTCAAAGATCCCTTGTTTGATCAGTTTAGACTCTCTTTCCATTGACAGAGATTGAATTCACTCTTTACTTTTAGTAGACTGTTTGATCCCCTAGGATTTCATCATCTCAACCCTAAATCAATTAACAAACATTTATTAGATACCTACTGTGTGCCAAGCATGATACTAATTGGAGGGATACAAACATGAAAAAACCCATGCTTCAAAAGCCCTTATGTTTTATCATGGAAGAAATATTCAAATATTAGTATTATCACGTGGAGATATTAAAATATAAAGACAAAACAGTAGGGGCCAGTGAGCACCAGCAGTTGGGGCGGGGAGACAGGAAGGCTGCTGGGTACAAGGAGCTGCTTGAATAGTGTCCTGAAAAAAGAGGGGGATCCAATAAGGTGGAGATAATGAGGGAGGGCACTGCAGGCATGGGGGGGGGTATAGCAAGGGTGATGCACAAACCCCCAGTGGGGTCATGAAAGTCAGACACAGCTGAACAACTCTACCAACGTCAGATACTGTGATAAACACCAGGGGATATACAAAGAAAGGCAAAAAGTTCCTGCCTTCAGGGAGTTCCATTCTAGTAGGGTAACTCTATAGATAATGGGATAAGAATAAAAAGTAAGTGGAAGGTAATTCTGTAAGGCTCCAGTCTACTATTTCTAACACGCTCTTTGGTTATAATCATAGTAATGTTATCAACACATTAGAAAAATGGAATGAAAAGTTTCTTAATGATGACCAGCAAGATTGCTGAAATAATTTTGCTGCTCTTCACATAAATACATTTGCAAATACTATGGATAATATACATTGTGAATAACTGGTTGAATTTGGCTTTCTTTTAGGAAAAAAAATTGTCAATTCCTAAATACAGATTCATTCCACATTTACAAGTATTGTTTTATATGCAAATTGGCCAAGTTATTTTATGCATTTCACTTTACTCATGTGAAATTTCCCCTCAATTAAGTGTTCCATCAAACAACAGCACAAAAACATTTTTCTTTCTTTTTTTGGGGGGGAGGGGGGCTGGTAGTAAGAAGACAGGAAAATTTTATATAGGAGTGTTTTTCTTAAAGCCCAAAGAAAAACTAGTCACCTTTGCTGGGGTATCAGGACAACAGCAATGTGAATATGGTAAAGTACCAATCTGTGGTCAAAGAGTTTAACTAAAAGAATAAGAATAGGGGCGGCCAGGTGGCGCAGTAAGAGCACCGGCCCCAGAGTCTGGATGACCTGGGATCGAATCTGGGCTCTGATAAGTATTGTATGCTAAGATGGATGGTGATGGTGATGGTAATGATGATGATGATGATGATGATGGGATCCCAAAAATATTTTATATTATGACTTTTCCAGGCACCATATTTATTAGGTTATAAGACACTGAAATATGACCTAATATAGACTGGCTTGATGTTCCCACTTCACATGTTCCCCTTCTGAGCAAACAGGCTATAAGCAGACACCAAATGAAGTAAAACAAAAATGAGAAGGCCTGAAAAGCTGTGACTCCATGAGGACACACACTGTCACAATGAGTCACTCTGCCTTAGAGGCAACTTAAATTGTCTCTAATATTTATAATATTATTGGAACCCCTTAGGAGAAAAGGAGGTTAAGGAAAGTACTTTATTCAAGTACATTAAAATTTATAAATGGAAAGTTTTTGGGGGGGATGGTTCATTTCAGAGCCTTAGTACTTTTAAAACTGCAGACCACTTTAGAATCCATTAAGCATAAGAGTTTTTCTACCATGTACTTAAGTGAGTTAATACTGTCCAGCTATTTGGTACCCTCACTAATTTCTAGTGCTTTTTTCTTTTAAGTTAACTCAGTTTAAAGTCTTCTATTTTCAATCTCAAGAAATTTCACTTTAATTTTTTTTTCAATATCGGCTTTATATAGTGTAATTTTCTAGCCAGAAGGAACCTGAGAGGTCATGTGGTGCAGTGTGTCTAGCTCAGATAGAAACGGGAAGCCACTAATCTGGATGTAACAATCCCCGAGAGGCTGCACCTTTGTTTTAAAACATGATTATCTATGTTTTATTGTATTTTTTATTTTATTATATCTTTCCCAATTTCATTTTAATCTGGTTTGGGCTACACTTAAGAGTCCCTACATGCATCCTAGATGTGTATTTGACACCTCTGATTTAATCCTCTTCCTTTTATAGAACAGAAAAGTGAGGCTTATGGAGGTTAATTGACTGGACCCACTTCACTCAGATGGTAACAGAAGTAAACTTTGAACCCAGATGCTGTGGACCCCAATGTAGTGCTTCTTCTAGGCAACCCATTCTCCTCCCAGCTTCTGGGGACTTCTCACCCTGGCCCATATCTCTGTTCTGGTCCCTTCTTTGACTAGGGTGTTCCTTCTGGGACCTCCCTTTTGGAGAAGGGCATAGACTGGACATACTTCATCCCCATTCCTGGTTATACTTCTGACTCTCTGCCTTCCAGCCACCATACCTTCAAGTTCCAGCTGTGTTCCTTTCTCCCAATAAAATATGAGCAGAGAGAGCTGGCTTAGGAGCCTGAAAGCTCTGGGTTTAAGTACTACCTCTGAAATATACTGGATGTGAGAATCAGAGAAAGGCAACTAGAAGCTGAAAAGGTGATGGGAGTTTCTTCATCTAAGGATTCCCTACACCACTGAAATCATTGGTCCAGTTCTTATCTTACCCTGTGTAAACCACAGAAAAGGGGCATGATTACATCCGGTCACCAATGTGTATATGAAGCTACCTTGCCAATAATGATCATTTCCCCAATACAAAAACTACATCTGAAACTGGACTCGAAATACAATCCCTTTTATCTAGAAAAGAATTCTATTTCCTCATCTGCTGAGGAAGTGGGGAGATTTCTAAAAGTCCCTTCCATCTCCAAATTCTATTCCCACATAATCCCATAAATTGCATCCTATGTCTTACAAAGATTACCCATATCCTTTAAGCAAGCTGTTGATGAAGTATTCATTCCTCTATCACACTCCTTTTTAATCTGTAACAAATAAGAAAATGTGGAGGAGAAGCTATTATGTTTTTGAAAGCCCTATTTGCTAAGTTTTACAACAACGTTTTTTAACAGCTTAAACAGCTTTTGCATTTCAAATATCAGGCCATTTATTATAGTCTTTAAATGGCTTCCCACTTCCTAGAGAATGAAGTTCAATGTCCATACGCCCAAGACTGGCACTCAGGCTTCTCCCTCTACCATTTTACCTCACTCTTCCTCCTAACCTTATCTCCCTAGAGGGCTCCACATTCTTCAATTAAAATACCCTAGGGGTGGCTAGGTGTCACAGTGAATAGAGCACAAGCCATGGAAACCAGGAGGACCTGAGTTCAAATTCTGCCTCAGATACTTAACACAAAAAACTAGCTGTGTGACCTTGGGCAAGTCACTTAACCCCAATTGCCCTACCTTCCCCTTCCAAAAAAACCCACTAATCTAAAATACCCTACTTTGGACCCCTGAATATGCCTTACTCATAACTTTTATGTATTTCAGAAATATTCTTTTGTCCTTCCTTCTCTGTTTAATTCAATAATCTTATGCTTCCTTTACTTATGGTCCAAAGGCTCAAGACTCAACTCTACTACGAGACTGTTCTTCTCCCTAAGACATGATGCCTCCCTTCTTATACTTCCTCCTCCTTCTGAACAGGTCTGGCCCTGTGGGATTCATTTGAACGTTATATTCTAACTTGTCTTGGGTTATGCCAAATCTTCCTAAATAGACCACAAACTCTTGTAGTTTACAAGTAGTAGGTAGGAGGCAGGAGTCCATACCTCTTTGCATTCCCATCCTTACACATAAGTGCTTAATGCTTTGGGGTCTCTTGTTGGCAGATTGCCTTAATGATCTAAACAACATATTTTAAAAAGCTCATAACAACTCCGTACTATTCCTGGACTCCTAATTCAGACTTAATTGTCCCTTTATCTGGGGGCAAAATGAGATAAAGGTGTTGGGAGAATCAAAACCCTGTATGGAAGGGAGGGAAATGGAAATATCAAATTGTTTTTACTATAAGGCTTCTAAGATCTGCAATTTCATGGATGGGTCTTTCCTCTATTAACTCAGAGTTCAACCCCTCTATGATTTTGTAAACGGTTTTAACTAGTGGCCAACATGTTTATCTGCCTGAGACCAATCTGGTCACGACTAGCCCAGATCTGAAACCCTTTCAGTTTAGTAGGATCTGCTGTACCCCTCAGGCATAGCTTCTGAGAGTGGTTATCTCCATACCAAGAGGTAACTTCTAAGGGAGACTTAAGTGAAAAGTCAGCCATATATATTTATTCATTTATTTATATTATATTTTTATTAGTTATACTTGGAGAGAATTCCACAACTAGTTTGACTTTTATTAGATACCTCTTAATTTAAGTACCTTACTTAAGTACTTCTGCCTGCCTTAGCAGAGAAAGGGCAAGCCCAGAAATAAGGAAGACTTGAGTGTAAGTCAAGCCTGTGACATATAGATGGGGAAGCTAGGTGGCACACTGGATAAACGGCCCAGCCCTGGAGTCTTCCCCCCTTGGATTATATAAGCTCTCTGACAGCAAGAACTGTCTTTCTTTTGCCTTGTTTTTATATCTTCAGTACTTAGTATGGTGCTGGCTCGTGGTCAGTGCTTACTCAATATTTGTTACCAACAGGAAAATTAACTTGAGTATTGTTCATATGAAATGTAATGCTGCCTGCTCAGAGTCAGGCTGGCCTTTTGACCGTAAGAGAGGCCCCTCCCTAAAGTCACAGGAATGTCCTTTCATTCCATCTCTAGAGGTAAGTTATACCTTACCAGGTTGGGCTGGGACCCACCCTAAGGAATATGTGTTCTATTTATCCTGTAAACAGAGACTGTTTTGAGCTAACTACTGCTACCAACATGACCCCTCATTAAGGTTTGGGACAAACTGGATCAGGAAGGGAAAAAACAACCATAATGAAATAGGTTTTCTTGCTTGGCTTGCCAAGGGGCAGCCAGAGCCTCATGCCCAGTCCTCAGTCTTCATATGGCCCCCACCCCCTTTTTACTCCTAAAAGAAAAATAAAATTTTCTGTAAGTTTTCTTAGTAGTCATCCATATATATGTGAGAACCAGGCTCTCAACTGTCTTTATCTCAATTAAAAAAAAACCTTTTCCTCCACTTACAACTTTGATTTATTTCAGGACTAACAATACCTATGTAGGCTAGGAATGGACCTGTAATAGGGACATCTTCTACTAATGAAAGTCAGCCTCTTCTCTGAAACTTCCATTCTTGGATATTTACCTAGAGAACTTGGGGGGAGGGTATATTGGAAGGGGGTGTAAAATGACTTTCCCCAAGAGACTGTGGCCAGGAAATGTCAGAGGCAGGACTAGAACCTAGGACCTTCCTTGACCCAAAACTGGCTATCTTTCTAAGCCATTCTGCCTCTGATTGAGACTACAAAGACTGAAAGGAAGAGGTCCACCAGTAGCTTACATTGTAAGCAGGCATCCACAGTGAGGCCGTGGAGTGGGCAGAGTCACCTGACAGACCTTAGGATGCTGGTCCCTCCTACAAGGAGGACTTAGTCAAATCTGCCCTCTGACACTTTCTCAGAAGAGTCCTTGGCCTCTATGGAGGTTGAACTGCTGGCCAGTGATCGATGACCCCCATAACTACTTGGGGCATTCCACTTCACACACACCTATTTCCATACCAGTAAAAGGTTGGGGCTGGGCCACATGGCCTCTGATACCTCGGTCCTTGTATAAGCCTAACTTTGCCTCTGTCGCCTTATCTGTAAAACGGAGAGGTCGGACTAAGGAAGGCGCCTGGTGTCATAGCTACTGGCACCATCCTCTCTGGGTCACAGGTGTGTCTCATGTAACATGGGAGAGTGGGATTGGCTGACCACTGATCTATGACCCTTCCAGGAGGCAACTTGTCGGGGCAAGTCCCTTCACACCTACCCCAGGCCTCCTTTCTTCATCTGTAAAAGGAGGGGAAAGTCATCTACTCTGTGACCCTTATAACTGTGGGACACAGAAGTGCCCCTTCACCATTCTGGGCCTCAGTTTCCTCACGTGTAACAGGGAGGAGGCTGGGCCAGATGGCCCCTTAATGGTCTTTCTGTTACCTCCTGGCAGAGGCGTGACAAGGACTGGCATCCCTTGGTCTCTGATCCATGGGGCAGCTGGAGCCCTGGCTCCAGACACTTAATAGCTGTAGGACCCTGAGCACCTGAGCGCGGCGCTGTTAGCCTGTTTCCTCAGTCACAAAAGGGGGACACTAACGGTACCTCCCTCTAGTGAAAATCAAAGGAGATATTCGAGGAAGTGCTCTGCACATGGCTGGCCCACAGTAGGCACAGCGTCCTTGTTCGTTCCCTTCCCCATCATCCTGCCACCTGTGTGACCAGCTTGGGCAGCAGAGTCTGTCCATCTCCCCACCCGGGGACACAGTGAAAGGAGAAGGGCGTGGGCGCTGGCCACCTGGGCAGGTGTGTGCCGCTCCGGCTTCTGCCCTAGGGCTGGGGCAAGAGCAGGTGGAGGTGGGGGCAGCGGGGACCTGGCTCCGGCCCCGCCGGGCAGGTAACAGCCCCTCCCCGCTCCACCTGCGCTCCCTGCGTCCTGGCCCCACGCACCCTGACGGTTCCCAGCCGGCCAGCGGCCCCCGCGCTTCCTGGGCCGCCTCCGAGCTCAGATCGCCGCCCCGAGCCCCGCGGCCGCCTCCGAGCCCCGGACCCCGGACCCACCTGTGGCCCCAGGCGCCTCCATCTTCTGCGCCGCCTGCCCCCGGCGGGCGGCCCCGCCCCGCGCACTCGGGCGCCTCCGCCTTTGTCTCCCTGGTTACCTGGCGACCCGCCGTGTCCATGGCAACCGCTCCAGCAGGACTGTACCACTCCGGAGCTGGGCCGCAGGGAGAGCCGCCGGCGCGTTCCAACCGGCCCAGATGTGAGGGGGAGATGCCTCCGCCCCAGGCACCCCAGCATCCAGGGCGGATGAAAGAGCCGAGGGGAAGCGCTTTGAGGGCAGGGGCGTGCAGCATCACTTCTGCGTCTCTATCCCCAGCGCCGAACACATCGTCTGTGGCTCAACGAATGACACCGAGCATCTCTACAGACAGGGACGTAAGGTTTACAAAACTCACACTGTCATCCAATCCTCCCAACAACCCCGGGGGGCCGCTGCTCTCACCCCGTTTTACAGAGGAGGAAACTGAGGCCGAAAGAGTTAAGTGACTGATCCAGGTCACCCAGCTGGGCTAAGTTTCTGAGGCCCGGCGAGAAGGGAAGTCTTCCCGACCCCCAAGTCTGGCCCTGAATCCACCGCACCCCACCCCAGACAGATGACGGGGACAGGGGAGCAAATAATTATAAGGATCGTTTAGCCCTTGCCAGGGAACAAGCACTAAAAGCCTTTTGCAACACAGTCTCATTTACGTTTAGAAACCTCTGCGGAACCGAGCAGGAGCCAGAAATTGTTATTAAGGTGATGCCTTCTGAGGAAGTATCCAGAGCCCTTATTTCTCAAACCTGTGATTAGTGACAAAGTGAAAGGCAAATAGAAGATAAAACAGCAGCCTCAGAAAATATCGTCCTGTCTACAGAGGCATAATCGATTCCTTAAGGACATTTAAGATGATTCATATGTTGTTTCTTTCAAATTATTTGTTTGTTTTTGACACCGGGTCTTCCTGTTACAGGAGTATGCTGGTAAATTATTAACATCCATCTCCTCCCCCAAAAATGTCCACAACATACTTTTAAGTTAATTTTAATTGTTAACATTTTCTCCACAATTTTCTTCAGTCTAGACAATCAACAAACAAGAAATCAAGGCTTAATTTGTAGATTTTATCCATTTCCAAGGTGTAAATGTTTACAATGAAAATTTAACACTCAATTCTTAGGAGTTAGCCTCAGCACAACCCTGGCTTCCTCCATTCACAGAAGAATCTCATTAGTTATCAAGCAAAGGAAATTTGCCTATATTTGAGACCTGTCCTAGCTCACTCCTACTTAGGCCCACCCATATCTGGCCTCAGTCCAGAAGCTCACCACACGGGTACCACCTAGTTCATAACCCACTAGAAATCAGAACTCTCAGGCTGAAGCAATCCATCAGCCTCAGCCTCCCTAGCAGCAGGAATTACAAGGGTTAGCCATCATGCCTGGTTCAAATAACTGGTTTTGGTTTTTTTTTTTTTGTGAGCTAGGAGGGATGAACTATATTAGACTGGGTTTTTCTGATTTTTGTGATGCCAGGATAATTTCTGTCATGATAACCATTTGTATTTCCATTTTTACCTCTTGTAAGAAAATGGGGAAGTGAATCAGCCAGGTATAATGGAGTTGGCAGGAAGAGATGACTGATTCTTTCCAGCTGTGTGACTCTATAGAGATAATTTAATGCCTCTGGGACTCAGTTTCTTTATCTTTAAAAGAAAGAAAACAATCCTTCCACTTTCTGTCCCATGAGATTGTTGTGAGTTAAGAGCTTTATAAGACCTAGCCCTGTAGAGAGGTGATGTATTTGTGTCATAGCAGCATAGTCCATACTTATTCATCTTCACATGCCTGGTATTCACCCAGACCAGTTCATTCCAGAGATAAGAAATAGAGAGTCGGGAAGGAGAATTTGGAACTGGGGATCCTACAATGTGACCTTGGGCAAGTGACTTGACCTTTCTGGCCTTAGTTTCCTCACCTGTCAGAATGAGGACAGTGGGGCAGGACTAGATTAGGAACCTTTCCAGTTCTAGAGCTATGGCACTACATAATGGGGTTGTTGTGAAATTGTGTTGAGTCAATGAGTTGAAAATCCAAGGGACTAGTTTCTTGGTAGAACTTACACCAGGAAGAGTTGTAGTCAGGCCGCATGTCAGGATGGTCAGACAGGGATTCTGGAGAGAGACCACATGGATGGTATAATGTGCCATGTAGGTCATTTGCCCATTAGATATAAGAGAACCCCCCCCCGCTTCCTACTTCTATCTGTTTTCTTGGGGATCCATACGTTAGGATCCATAGGATCCATTGGCCCATGTGGCACTATTGCCACTTGGATGGGAAATTCCATTTCATCTTAGATGTAGCAAAGGCATGAGCTGACAGCATTAGTTCATGACTTGCTTGATCATGATGATAACATATTTGTATGAGATTTATTAGCTTCCCTTTTTCTTTAAAACTTTAAATTCAGGACACAGGGAGCATTTCCACAATAAAGGAATCCATGCCAACCTGATTCAAGGTGCTAAAGACTGAGAGTGGGAAAGGAAATGAGTTCAGATCACAGTAAAGCCATTGTCTCCGGATGACTGGCATTCTCCTTGCAAAATTCAGTTATGAACCAAGGTGACCATTGAGATAGAATTAGAAGCACAAGGGAACCAATTGTTTAAGAATCTCAATACTATCTTTCTATTATCTTTCTAGAATATTATCTATTATCTTACTAGAATCATAGTAATTTAATTTTCAACAAATATATTCTAAACTGTGGTATAAGTGTTTTCCTTTTGTGTCACATAAAGTTGGAAAGGAGATATTCTTAATGGAAAATGTATTATTAATATTAATAACAATAATAATAAATAGTATTTATATAGTACTTTAAGGTTTGCAAAACCCATTACAAATTTTATTTCATTTTTATCCTCATAATAATTCTAGAAGCTATTATTAATTATCACTTTACAATTTTTGTGCATTTTTGAGACCGAGACCCTTGAACACTGGGGAAAATTTTATTGACTATGTTCCACAAGTCTGTGCATTAACATATATGTAGCATGAGGCTGTCACGAGATAAAGAATCTGTTTGGATGAGAAAGTTCTGCAGCAAAGAAGTTTGGCAAATTATTACAGGAGTCTTTGGTAGAGTTAAGAGGGCTGGGAAGCTTGTACAAGCAGCAGAGCTGTTCTCAGTGGGGGAAGACTTTCATGCTAAGAGAAGTCAATATTCACTAGATTGCTGTGCAGACTTCCAAACAGAAGTGGTTAGGCAGAGAATCTTTGGATCCTACTCTCTTCTGACACATAAGGGCTAGGAGTGATTTGCATTAGGGATGAAGAGATGAATTGGCTAAAGCTCTTCTGGAGGGATGTGAGGTGGCAGTCATTTGGTATTGGTCCAGAATGCCATTTACTGCTTGATTAAATTTCTCATTTGCCCTGCTATTTATATTTCCTTTAATGTTTTTTGCTCTGAATTCATGGATTATCTGATTTGGCCTGACATAGAGATGTATTGGTGGGGGCTCAGAGTTATGAATTTGAATAAATGATGACCCAAAACAAGATACAGAACTTTAAAAGTAGAGAGTCTTCTGTCATATAGGGATCCATGTAGGGAGGAGAAAAGGGGAGAAAAAGAGGAACCTGTGTTCCATATGTGTGGAACACCAAAGGCTGGACATTCACTCCCCTTCAGATATTCTGCCAGATTGTGGTTCTCCAAACTTGGCCTTCCATTCCTCTGTTCCTTTGCCCAGCCCTGCCCTCAGTCTGGAAGGTACTTCTTACATCTTTCAGGATCCTTTGCTTCCTTCAAGACTTAGTTCAGGTTACCACACCCTACTGAAAGGCTTTCCTGATGCTCCCTCCATTTGTTAGTGACCTCTTGATTTTCAGTTTATCTCATATTTACTCACCTGTGTCCATTTTATATCCACTCCTTCTTCCACCCCATCCCACACATACTCACATACAAACCCCTTAGTGGAATATAATTCCCATGGGGACAGAAGCTATTTTACACTTTTGTCTTTGTGTCCCAAAATGCCTTGCACAGGATTGGTGTTTACCATATGTTTGTTGAATTGAATTGTTGAATCAGAGGCTTTATGAGTGAAAGTGAGCCCTAAGCTATATAATACCTGAACAAACTCCACCCAGGGTGCCCAAATAAAGGAAACCTACATTTAGCAAGTGTGAGGAAAAAGCTAATTTGTTTCTATAGAGGAATAATTCTTAAATGAGACCATAAGAAACTTGATGCCTTTTGCCTAAAGGAAATGAACCGTTTCAGACACTGAGAATTAGGTCAAAAAGCTTAGGTTCCACCTAGTCTGAAAATGGAAATGTTTCTTTTATGTGCTTCTGATTACCTGACAATTATATACTACTTCTCAACTTGTTCATATTTTTTCCCTTCATGAGTAAACCCTAGAAAACTCATTTCTGCAATCTGTAGTGCATAGGGAAACAGATTTATTCAGTGTTTGTGATCCCATTTGGAGTTTTTGTGGCAAAGATACTGAAGTGGTTTGTCATTTCCCTCTCCAGCTTATGTGATAGATGAGGAAACTGAGTCAAGCAGAGTTAATTAACTTGCCCAGGCTCAGATAACTGGTAAGTGTCTAAGGCCAAATCTGAACTCTGGAAGATGAATCTTCCTGACTCCAGACCCAGAACTCTATCCACTACACCACCTAGCTGCCACAGACATAGAAGACAAAAGATCGGGTGCCAAACTAGGACATCTAGGGATGCAAATGACAGCTGAAGAAGAGGGGAAAGGGAATTAGGATCTGAGTGGAGGCAAATCTTTAAAATCAAAGAGTGAATAAATAAGAACCAAGTAGATCCCCTGCCACTGTACCCTAAGGACTACCAGGTAATGAGAGAGAGAGAGAGAGAGAGAGAGAGAGATGGATAGGTATTGATGTTTCTTCCCTGTCTCCCAACTCTCCATTAGAATGTAATCTCCTTGAGAACAAGAACAGTCTTTTTGTTTATGACCTTAGCCCTCAGCACAGTATTTTGCACATAGTAAACACTTATAATTGTTTTTATTCAATTCTTTTTTCATTAATTCAGTAATTATTGATATTTAGAAAGCCCTGGAAGGTCAAAGCCAAAAGGCTCCTGCACCACTTCCAAAAGGAGGAGCTATTCAGGGAGGTCTAAGGCCCAAGGATGTTACTTTCACAAGTCATATCAAATACAGAGTACTTTCTGAAGTTTTTGAAAAAAATTACTTAACTTTTACAGTATAGAAACACAATTTGTGAATAAGTTTTACATTTTGGAAAATTAGATTTGAGAGGAGCCATATTTCAGTTGGCAGAAACTGGGAGAAGAATCTCAGAACTCCTGCCACAAGACCTGACCTATGAAGTACTATTTTGGCAATATTTTCTGGTTTATTTTTATTGTTGCAAGAACATTAACTAGAAATTTTACCTCCATGACATCCAATGTGCATAGGGAGGGCAGACAATCACAGAGAAGTTGATGCTGCTACAGACTGGAGTATCAGAAAAATATTCAGCTCCCCATATATGGTCTTGACTTTTATGGCACTGGCCAGCGTGCTGATTTGAGAATAGAAGCACACTTTCTGCATGAGTTTTAAGACACCTAGAAAGGTCTTGGTGCGACAAAACCAGGCAGCTAAGTTGAAAAAGAATGGTCACTGTGCAAGAAAGGAGATCAGAAGACAGGACAGTAGCAAGAGAAATGACAGTCATGAGGGTGTAGCATAGCTGGGGAAAGGAAGATGCTAAATTCATGAGGATGGCGGGAACAGCAAAGCCAAGTTTACCTGCCTGATGATTGTCAGTCAAGACTATGGAACTCATATGGCCATCTTTATAATCATAACATGTCATATGGTAGAGCATCTCTCCACCTGTCACATTCAGTGTGGAAGGGACTTGTAAATGTCAAAATTCAATTTAAGTAAATTTGCATGTTTTTAAAAACTAGTTTATCATTAGAATCACCAAAAGTAGAGTCCTAGATGTATAAAATTTTGGAACTGAGAAGGGCTTATGAGTTCAGCTATTCCCCAAACCTCATTTTCAGATAACAGAACTGAGGTCTAGAGAGGCTGTGATTTGCTTCAGGCCACAGAGTTATTACCAGAGTTGTTACTTGAATTTTATCCGGTGTTCTTTCCACTATATGTTATTTAAACTTTGATTGTAATTCATATGCTCTACATCAATGGAAGGGGATCCCAAACCTTTGACACTTACACCTGTGTTAGACAATTTATTTAACCTCCTTGGGCCTCAGAGCCCCCACCTGTACATAAAGAAATTATTTTTGAAATTATTTTGAAATCC
Source organism: Petaurus breviceps papuanus (assembly GCF_028583685.1). Taxonomy (NCBI): domain Eukaryota; kingdom Metazoa; phylum Chordata; class Mammalia; order Diprotodontia; family Petauridae; genus Petaurus; species Petaurus breviceps. The sequence continues at coordinate 27,803,304 of NW_027185759.1, forward strand.
TTCTAAGCTCTAGAACTCTGATACTCTGATTCCAATTTATAATTTAGCCTAGAATATGCTAATTTATAAAAGACCTGTGGCAAAGCAGAAAGTGAGGTGGAATCAGAAGAGCTAGGTTCAAATCTTTCCTCTGCTGATTACACCTTATATGACCTTGGGCAAATGACTTTACCTGTCTAGGCCTCAGTGTCCTCATCAGTAAAATGAGGTATCTGGGGTGGATGATCTCTAAGGTCCCTTGAGCTCCGAAGCTGTTCCCCAGGTTCTGATTTGTCTTGATTGTTGTTCTTCAGTCAGGCCATCAATCATGTCCAACTCTCCATGACCCCATGGACCATAGCAAGTAGGCCCTTCTATCCTCTACTATCTCCCAAGGTCTGTCCATACTCATGTTTGTTTCTTCCATGACACTATCTGTACATATCATCCTCTACTGTCCACTGTTCCTTTTGCCTTCACTCTTTCCCAATATCAGACTTTTCTAATAAGTCCCATTTTCTTATTATGTGAACAAAGTATTTATCATCTTCAGTATTTGATCTTACAGTGAATAGCCTGAATTAATTTCTTTAAATATTGACTGATTTGATCTCCTTGCTCTCCAAGGGACTCTCAAAAGTCTTCTCCAACACCACGATTCAAAAACATTGATTTTGTGGTGCTCAGTTTTCCTTATAATCCAACTCTTACAGCCATACATTGTTACTGGAAAAACCATAGCTTTAAATATCCAGACAACGTCTCACCTGTTTTAATGTATGCTTTCCAGATTTGCCATAGTTTTCCTTTCAAGGAGCAAGTGTCTTTTAATTTCATGGCTGCAGTGATCTTTGAGCCCAAGAATAGAAAATCTGACACTGCTTCCATTTCTTCTTCCTTTGTTTGCCAGGAAGTGATGGAACAGAGGTTGCCAAGGTCGAAGTTTGTTTGATGTTAAACTTCAAGCCAACTTTTACACTTTCCTCTTTCACTCTCATTAAGAGCCTTCTTAATTCCTCTTCACTTTCTGCCATGAAAGCAGTATCAACTGCATATCTGAGCTTGTTATGATTTCTCCAGGCAACCTTAATTCCAGGTTTGATACCTCTAGTCTGGAATTTTGCATGATATAATCTGCATATAAGTTAAATTATCACTTTCTTTTAATTGAGATACTATGAACAGGTCATGTAACCTCTCCAGCCTTCAGTTTCTTCATCTGTAAAATGAGTAGAATGGATTTAATGACTTCTAAAATACATTCTAACCCTAAATACATGATTTTAAAGTCATCTTTCAGCTAAGCTCTCACCTCCATGCTTTTGTACTGGCTCCCTTCTAGGCTTGGCATGTTCTCTGTCCTTACTTATTTGAACTGAGTCTTAAAGGAAACCCACCCTATAAGAGGAAGCCCTTGACTTCCTTTAAGACTCAGATCAATGAGATCTTCTTCAGGAGGCTATTTGTCATTCCCACAGATCTTTAGTGCCTTCCCCACTAAGGTTAAATTCTGTCTATGCACTCTACATGTATCATGTGTGTACCCATTATATGTATTAAAATACAAATTCCTTGAAGACAAGGACCATTTCATTTTTTATCTCTGTAACCTTGGCACTTGACACACTTCCTGGAACAAAATAGACACTTGGTAAATGCCTATTGATTCATTGACTATGGGGTAGCATAAACAGAGGGAGTATATAAAAGGAAAGGAAGGGAAGAGATGGAAGAAAGAGAGAAAGGGAGAGGGCAAAAAGAGAAAGGGAGAAAAGAGAAAAGAGGGGAAAGAGAAAGCTGCCAGCAGAATGAGGCCACCACGTTTGCTCCATATTCTGCCCTGAATTTCATGATATTTACACATTAATAAGTTGAGAATAGTTCCCACAAAACCGACCCTTCAATAGGTATGCAATCAGTGTTTCCTGCCTGGGTCCCACGGCAAGGTGGATTCTCTTTCTATGGTCCTCATTTTTTTCATGTGTAAAATAAGGAGATTGAAGTAGATGACTTTTAAGGTTCCTTCCATCTATAATTTATGATACTGTGATAGTAAATGAAATGAGAACATAACCCTAGAGCTTACAGCTCCCTTGACTTGTCTCATTAGCCAATCAATTATCAATAAACATTTATTGGGCACATACTATGTGCCAGGCATTGTGCTGAGCCCTAGGAATACTCAAAGAGGAAAAAAAAACTGGCTCGGCCATCAAGGTGCTTAAAATCTAATGGGGGAGACAACACGGAAACACATATATGCAAAGCAAGCTATATATAGGACAAATAGGAAATAATTAATGAAGGCTCTAGAATTAAGAGGGGTTGCTGAAGGCTGCCTGGAGAAGGTATGATTTTAGTCAGGATTAAAAGGAAGTCAGAGGGGCGGCCAGGTAGCACAGTGAGTAAGAGCACTGGCTCCAGTGTCGGGATGACCTGAGGGATTGAATCCCAGGCTCAGACACTTAGCACCCACCCAGAAACACCTGGCTGTGTAACCTTGAGCAAGTTACTTAACCCCAATTGCTTTAAAAAAAAAAAAAAAGGAAGTCAGGGAGGAAGGAGAATGTTCTAGGCATGAGGATAGCCAGAGAGACTGTCCACCCCAGGGCACCCTAAACTTCAGCCATGCCTGATGCTGGGAAACAATGATCCCCACTAAACCTTCTAAGTTCCCATTGACAGAAGACCCTCCCTGCCCCACTACCCCTTCCTTTCATGAAGTAACATCGTGTGGAGCCAAGGACTGTTGAGGCTCTGGTCTCCATGGTTTTCTAATCACTGCTGTGCTCTTCCTTCTCTTATCACTTGCCATCAATATTCTGACACAGATATGAAAATAACTTGGAGCACACTTTTCAAATCATCAAAAAATCACTAATATGTTTGTCACAATGTTGATTTTCAATCCATTTAATTTCTCAGCTTATTTGCTTTTAGGTTAGTGGTGCCAATTTTGTGAAGAAACCATTATTTATAATTGATGGAGCCCAGGGTAAAGCTCATCTTGAAAAGGAGAAATAATAATAAAAAAAAGGAAGCTGGCATTTCCAAAAGAAAAAGTCATTCATTTCTGATCCTTGCCAAGTTTTAATAAGTGTATCCTACTGTCTTCTTGAGATTTATGCACTGCTAGCTGCACTTCATTGGGAAGATTTGCATTTCTCACTTATGCACTCAAGCTGGGAAGCAAAACAGGAGTTTCTAGGCTTGCTTGACTGGAATATATCTGACAGTAATTTTCCGTCATCAAATTGATTCTTCTTCAGCTTGGGTCCCCAAGGGCAAATTTTTCATCAGATTGTGCAGAAACATATATTTGCCATTATAATAAACTTACCTTTTTCAGATGCTGCTCTAAAACATCCCCATAAGGCCACTACCACATGAAGCTAGTATGCTAAACAAAATTAATGATTCTTGCATGAGCCCCAAGCTAGCAGTATTACCCATGGACCTACTTTGCCCTTAATCTTAATTCCTGAAGCCATCAAATGTCTCTTATAAGTGGCTTCCCTCCAAGAAAACAGTGGTTTTCCTAACAGTTTTTAGCACCCCAGATGTGGGAATGGAAACAAATTCACTTATTTCCCATCATCTGCTAAATAACTGCCACCTGTCTTTGTAATGTTTCCCTCTATGGTATCTTGTTTATTGTTTTCTTCCTAATGATTCTCATTTGCGTTTATTTTTTAAAAATATTGTCAATGTGCTGATGTTTTGAAAATGAAGCAATTACTCAGTACTCTCAACAAGACTTTATGAAGCCCCCATTGTTTGCAGATCACTATGCCCCTGACTATTGGATGATGACACTGAGGAAATGATTTCTGTTCTCTGAGACTGTTTCACAGATTCAGATCTGGAAGGGAAGTCCAGTCTAACCTCCTCAGTTTACACGTAAGAAAATTGAGTCCCCATCTGCAAACTGAGGTCTTTGGGATAGAAGATCTCCAAAGCCCCTCCCCTCTAAACCTGTGATCCTCGAGGAGATAAGCAATGATATTGTATTAGAAAATTGTTCCTCAGTTGTTTCAGTAATTTCTGCCTCTTCCTGGGCCCTTTTGGGGGTTTCTTGGCAAAAACAAGAGTGGATTGTCATTTCCTTCTCCAGTTCATTTGATAGAAGAGGAAACTGAGGCAAACAGGGTTAAGTGACTTGTCCAGGGTCACACAGCTAATAAGAATCTGAGGCTCAAGTCAGGACTCAATACTCAAGTCTTCCTGACTCCAGGCCTAGCACTCTATCCACTGTGCCACATAGCTGCCCCCAAAAGAAGGCCACCTTTCTGGTTCCACTGGGATCATACTAATCCACATTAATCCATAATTAGGGAAGCTGTGATGTGGTCAAACCACTTGGCAATTAACAAGGAATTAAGCTAGATAGGTGACTAAAAAGTCCAGGTCTTTGACTCAGATTTCCCATGGCCTAGACACATACCTCCAGGAAGTTAAAGAATGAAAGCAAAGTCTCATATATGACAAAATATTTATAGCAGCCCTTTTTTTATGGTAGCAAAGAACTTGGGAAAATAGGGGCATGCAATATTTGGGAAATGGCTAAACAATTTGGGGCACATTCAAGTAGCAAATATTACTGCACCATTTAAAATAAAGAAGGGGAAGAATTCAATGAAGAAGACTTGTTTGACCTGATGCAGGATGAGTTAAGTAGATCATAGAAAACAAAATATATGTATGTATATATACATGTGCTTCTATATGAATGTACAACATGACTATAAAATATAAACAGAAGGAACCACAGACAAATAAACACTGTGTGCTTATGATGACAAGCTTGAATCCAAAGAAGAAAAGATATTTCCCTCCTCACTTTGAAAAGATGGACTACTATGGGTATGGAAGGTTACATATACTTTTCAGACCCAATTGGGCTTTTGGTTGGTTTTGCTGAGATATTTTTTTCCTCTTTCTTTTTAAAATCTTTGTTATAATGGATGGGCTACAGGAGGTGGAATATATTTTGGATGGATAAAATTAGAAATGAAATGCTATAAAACAAAGATCAATAAAACAGTGATCAAAAATAAAATTTAAAAAACAATAATATCCCTTATACTGAACAATTCCTACTCTTTCATCATAATTTTAAAATGTACTTCCTTGTATCTACTTAATTCTCATAGCACAGAGCAAAGTTATAAGGGCACTCATTCCACAGATAAGTAAATGGATGCATAGAATCAATTCAATTCACCAAACCCAGAGGGTTTAGAGACCACCCCTGATCATGCCGCAAGTGAAAGGCTAAGATTGGAAGGATGAGTTTTTTAAAGCATGAAAAATAAAATTTTAAAAAGAGAGAAAGAGATGATCTGCCAGAGCTATTAAGACTCAGATAATTTTTTATAAAAGTTTTGTTTTCACTGAAAACCTGAAAATAATAAATGAACTCAATCATTTTATATGTGAATTTTGATGGAGGACAGAATGTCTTAATGCAAGTGAAATTCAGCAGAAATCCATTGGGTGGCATTCTCCTATAAGTTTATGTGAATAAAGGATCATCAACAGTCATTTCTCTCTCTCTCTCTCTCTCTCTCTCTCTCTCTCTCTCTCTCTCTCTCTCTCCCTCCGTCTCTCTCTGTCCCTGTCTCTCTGTGTCTCTCTCTCTCTGTCTCTGTCTCTCTCTCTCTGT
>NW_027185759.1:27809047-27814878 GCF_028583685.1 Petaurus breviceps papuanus
ACCTACACACACATCCACATAGTCACCATAAAAACTTGGCTTTCTTGGAACCTTTTAAAAATCTAAACTAGAAAAATATTTTGAAAAATGACAAATCTTCCCGGTACCTAAGATGTAAACCCTAAAGACCCAAGTTCTATTGAGCTCCTCACAATCCTCTCCCATTTAGAATTGTTTCTTATACAAAAGTCTGCAGGATTAAGAAATTAACTGGGAAATGAGCAAACCTGCTTGCCATGCTCCCTTCTACCAAGTAAAACAATAGAGCTCATGTACCTTGTCTCAAGTTCATCTTCTATTTGTCAAGGACAGGCAACTATAAAAGGCTTACCTCGGCTTACCTCTAGGCACCTCTGAGAGGAAATGCTACAGGTCAGTCAGAACTAAGAAATACGACTACATTAATAATGATCCATTCTGAGAAGTGCTCTGGGATATTGCCATGAAGCCAGGATTATCAGGGTTGATTCTTATAAGCAGGTGCATCTATCAGCATATACATTCTGTTTAATCCTTCCATCAGAAAGGTATTGGAGAGGAATTATTCCTATTAAAACAATAATTCCCAACCTTACAAACATAGAGAAGAGTCCCTAGATATTTTTTTTTGCATCAAGGTTCTCTGTCATATCCTGGACATAAGCCACTGGAAGACAACAGATTTCTGTATTGTTAATATCAGGTCCACACATAGACTCCTTGTTATTTATAAAGTGAAAGTCAGAGAATCTGATAAAATGATAGAGTTGGAAGGCAGTTTGAAAAAGAAAAAGATCCTCTGTAAAACAGAGCTGGCAAATGCCACCTACCTTTTCTTTGAAAATGTTTAGCAAGGAAGAATTTACCCACTCCTAAGCCAAGCCATCCCACTTATGGCTAGGCCTAACAGATAGGAACTCTAGCCTTTTCTCAAGTGTAAATCCATCTCTGCAACTTCTACCCACAATTCCTTGTTCTGCACTCTGGGGACAAGAAGAACACATCCAATTCTTCTTCCATATGACAACCTTTCAAATACTTCAAGATAGCTTGATATTCCTCCAAAATTTCTCCTCTCCAGGCTAAACATCACCAATTTCTTTAATCAGTCTTCAAGTGGCATGGTCTCGATTCCCTTCCCAATACTGTTGTTATATTCTGGTTTATCAGTGTCCCTCTAAAAAGGAGGTGCCCAGAAGTAAGCATAATATTCTAGATGTGGTTGGAACAAGACCTCCGGGTATGGTAGGGCTGAAATTCCCTACTGCTGTCCACTGCCACACTCTAAAAACTAAGACTACATTAGCTTTCCTCATTGCTCCATCACCACCTTGACTCATATTAATGGCACTCATCAGACATCCAAGTGCTTCTCTGATGAACTTCTACCTAGCCATACTTCTGCAATTTGCACTTTTACGGTTTTTTAATCCAAACATATTATTTTGCATTTGTCCTTGTCACCACTTGATTATATTTGATTTGGATCAGTGTTCCAGACTGACAAGATCTTTAGTACTTCTTGTCATCTAATATATTAGCCATCCCTCTTTGTTTTGTATCATCTATATATTTTATAAGCATGCAATCTATGACTTCAAGTTACTGATACAAATGTTAAATGGCACAGGGCCCAGCACAGATACTTCCTTTTAGGTTGACATTAAACCATTAATGAAAACTCTTTGCATCATGCAATTCATCCAGTTCTGAACGCCATTTAATTGTCTAGCCATATCTCTCCATAGTCCCAATAACCACATGATATATTTGATGTTTTGCTAAAATATATGTAAACTATATTTATAATATTCCCTTGATCTACCAGTCCATTAACATATATATATATATAATGTTTATCTAGGTATATATAACATAAATACTATATATAGTATTTATATATATATATATATATATATATATATACATATGGATATGTAGAGAGTTCTTATCCTGGGGTAGTGAAAAGTTGAATTCCAATTTCACATCAGATACTTCCTAACTGTGTGACTCTGTACCAGTCCCTTAACCTCTGCCTGCCTCAGTTTCCTCTTCTGTAGAATGTCAATAACAATAGACTTGTCTCCCAGAATTATTTTGAAGATCAACAAGCTATTTGTAAAGCACTTTGTAAGCTTTAAAGTGCTATATAAATACTGGCAAGAAAAAATATATTTTCTATTATGTTAATAATCAATTCTTAATTAGGATTCAGGCTTTTTATTTCCTCATTCAGGGACCAGTGCCTGTAGACCAGCCAGTCTCTGAAAGACAAGGCTAATAGATGAGATTGGCCCAATCTTTGGGGTACATGTTCCTCAATCTTGGGTGGGACCCCAATCAGGTAGGAGACCTTACTTCGGTTTAGAATGTAAAAAGAAGCTAATCTAGGTCAAGTCCAGCACCAAAGTATTAAGCCTATATCCTTGTACCCCTGCAATGGAGTTCACGGTCACCTAGTTTATGAAGAAGAAAAGTAACCAGAGTGATTTGGGTAGAGATGATTCACTTTGTCCAGATTGCTAGGGGTGGTTGAGTCACATGATTAAGTCACATTCTCAACAGGAGGAGCTGAAGGATTTCAGCCCTCCTCCTCATTTAAAAAGTCTACCTTTTCATTAATTGTTCACCAGTCAGGATTTGTTTCTTCCGTTGTGGCATTCCTTTTCAAAAAAAATATTTGGTGTCTCCATTAGGTGTGTTTGGTTACTGAGAGAAGCTACTGATTATCATTTTTTTTGATAATCAAGTAGACTAATTAATAAATTGATTATTAATTACCCAGAAACACTGCCTGTCAGGCTTTTCATTCATTTCACTGGCTTATACATACATACATACATACATACATGTACATATGAGAGACAAAGAGGAGAGAAAGAAGCAGTGTGCTATTGATAGATCCATAGATAACTGTATAATTAGCCTTAAATCCAGAAGGATATGGATTTAAATCCTATCTTTGTCACTTATTTTCTGTGTGACTCTGGTCAAGTCACTAAATTTCTCAGCACTCTAAACAAAAGCACAGTTTCTTCACTTAATGTGTTTGTAGGTATAAGTGTGTGTATGTGTGTGTGTGTAGGTATATGTATATGTATGTAAATTCCTTGTTCATTCAAATTCCCTCTCCCTTCCTCACAACCAAAAACCATTCCATGCCTTTTAATCCAGCCATATTTGAAGAAAAATTCCAATAAATTTAACTCAATCAATGAGCATTTGTCAAGTCTTGGTTACGTATCAGGTAGCGTACTACATGCTGGAGATAGAGACAAAAGTGATTGAGTCTCTGTTCTTAAAGAGTTTGCTTTCTACTAACATTCTTCAGTCCAAATCCCTTTGTAATGACCTTCAAAGAACCACTCAAATTCCTTCACTGTGCTGGGATTTTACTAAATTGAATGTGGCTTAAACTAAGCAGGCAACTGGAGAAAACTTGGAATAGGTCTGCTGTTTGATTTGTTTTTTTTTTTTTAAACCGAAATTCGTGTTATATTTTTATAACTGGGTTTGACCTGCATTCAGACAGAACAGTGTGGAGATGGCTCAGGCTGCTGTTGTGGAAACTGAATGTTAATGAATGTCTTGACATTTCAGAAATATTTAAATTGAAATGAGAAGATGTAAGTGACAAAAAAAAGCTTTGTAAAATAAACACATGATCATAATCTACTAATGCTTTTCAAAGCTCTGGTGATAAAACTTGATGGGGGAAAATTACATTATCTTTTTTTTTTCCAAACTAAGGATGAGAATGAAAAGAAGGCATTAGCTGAAAATGTCAAAAGAGAAAGTTTTAACCATTACTTTGACCTAAGGCTGAAATTTAGTTAAATATCCCTGGATCTACAACCTGATAGAACTTTATTTACTGACTTCGAGAAAAGGAAGAGAAAAAGAGAAAAAGAGAAAAGGCCATTAAGAAAAACCAGTCATAGAATTGCCTTAGGAAAATACAAGGGCCTGTGTTTTGTTTTAGGTTTTTTTTTTTGTCTTACCATTAAATGGAAGATCTTTGATAATCATTTTTTAAAAAGCAGGAAGAATTTGCCTATTTGTGTGTGTGTATACCTTTTAATGAAATATTAACTAAGAATAAGAAAATTTGGACAATAAAACTCCTGGCCCCTTTCTATAAACGCCCCCTCTTATATTCTCTTATCAGATCCCATGGAATTTTACCTGGATTCTTTTACTTATACAATTCAGGTGTTAACTGCTATTTTTCTAAGGATTGCTTAGAAACAAGGATAACCTGGTGCATGTGGCAGCATCTTCAGTCTGTGATATTGGGCCATGTCAAATTTTCCTCTCCTCTTTTTTTCTCATAATTTTTTTATGTGAACATTTCTCCTACGCCCCCCCCCAAAAAAAGAAAACTTTGCTAAATGTAAAGGGCCAGAGTAAGATAGAAAATAGACTGCTGGACTTGAAGTCAGGAAGGCAAAAGTTCAAATAGCATTTCTGAAAGTAGCCAGCTGTGTGATTGTGGGGACGTCATGGAAGAACTATGTTTTAAATAGTTTGTGATCTGTATTAGTTAAGAGAGTTCTCCATGTTGAGAAAATTACCTATCTTACTTATCAATGGAAAACAAATATCAAAACATAAATTTTCAAATATTTAACATTTATTTAACTTTTCTACCTTTTCTAGGTATAAATTGGTCTGAATTAAGTCCAGAATAGAAGCATTCTTAATTTCTTCTTCCATCTGATGAAATTATCAGCAATGCAGTTCAAGTCATAAGCTACCATATTTTTAGCAGGTAATATAAACCTATCAAGCAAGGATTGTTTCATTTTTGTCTGTGTGTCCCTAGTACTTAGTAAAGAATTTGGCACACACTAAGTGTTTGATAAATGCTTGTTGAATTGAATTGTATTTTGAAATGTCTCAATATGTCTGAATCATTAGACTGTCCTTGATTTGCATTAGCTTTTGACCTTTGTCTAGAATTTATCCTCCATTTCCTTCAACTTTGCCTGTAGTAGACTGCCCAAATATTCTGCCATTTTTTCTTCTGCCTTTGAACCTCACCCAAATGTCATCTTTCATTTCTACCCAAATAAATTCATAGATTTCCATACCAGTTAATTTATAGTCTGTATGTGCTTACACATACATGTTGTGTCACTGTTAGAATGAAACCACTTTCAGGTTAGGGAATATTTCAATTTTGTTTTCATTTTCCCAGCAATTAGCACGGTGTCTTGTGTCTAGGAGGTTCTTAATAGATGCTCATTTATTGAATTGTGATATAAAATTCTATTCAATATTCCATTTGACTTAATCTATATCTTGACTTGTTGAAGTGCTGGTAGACAAGATTCATTTTCGTTGGGGTTGGACTTGATAATTTATGAGGGCCTTCCCAATCTGGAAATTCTATGAATTTATGATCTTTTCTAAATTTGAATTCTCAGAAAAGTAGTTTTTTACAGCATTAAATAACAGTGAAAAAAAAAACTTAGTTTAAGGGAAATTGTTGAAAGTATAGTAGCCCATAAAAAAAAGGAAAGGGGTGGGTGCTCTCTTTCTGGAAGGAAATGCAGACGGTAACAAAACTTACACAGTTAAGGAAAACAAATCATCTTTAGGAGAACTTTCACTGAAAAGAGCTTTAGTTTTCAGAAGAAAAATTGTGCTGCTGAGTCAGCAGCCTTGTCAGGGAAACCGTGTCTTTCTAGGAAGGGGTGTGTGTGTGTGTGTGTGTGTGTGTGTGTGTGTGTGTGTGTGTGTGTGTGTGTGTGTGTGTGTGTGTGTGTCTGTGTGTGTGTGTGAGTGTGTGTGTGTGTGTATGAGAGAGAGAGAGAGAGAGAGAGAGAGAAAGAGAGAGAGAGAGAGAG
>NW_027185759.1:27814978-27846124 GCF_028583685.1 Petaurus breviceps papuanus
GAGAGAGAGAGAGAGAGAGAGAGAGAGAGAGAGAGAATTTGTATATGTGTTTTTCCTTCCCCCAACCACAGCCCAAAAAGGGGGGAAAAGCAATCACTAAAGAAATGCTTTTTGCTCCATCCTTCCCAACACCACTGAAAGTGACATGTGGCCTAGCTATACTGGAATCTGAACGTTATCTGCCCCAAATGTCTGCTTTTGCATGCTCAAATGAGGATAGACTCAGAACAGCACAGACCTGGGAAAACTCAGAGACAAAAATAGTCAACCAACAGAGGAAGCTTGTTTGGGCTAGCAACAAACCGAACTCCCAGGAGAAAGTCCACACACTGGATACTGTGCCCATTTTCACCCTGGCTCTTGAGTTTTTAGTTAGTCAACAAGGCACTACTGAAAAATGAATGAGCTTTAATTCTTGTTCAGTCATATAACTGCTCAGTCAGGCGGGATAAGAGATAATGAATCGCTGCAATAGGAAATTGATTTGTGTGCTCACAAATTCCTCATTTTGTTTATATTTCAGAAATGTGTAGATGTGTCAAGATGTCGTACTGAGGGATTTTTTTTCAGCATCTTATCATAACAAAAGGGGATGTCTTGACTGCATCTGAGAAATGCAAATTTACTTTATCTTGAAGTGCTAGATAACTTATTGCCAGGCTACAATTCTAATATGAAAAAATATCATATTTTCGTCAGACCAAATAACATAGCCAACAGCTGAAATATACAACAGGGAATCCAAACTGTAAGCTTCTTTAGGATAGGGACTGTGTCGTTTTTCATTATCATATCCCCAGTATTTATTTACCACTATAAATTCAAGCATTCATGATGTTGATGTTGACATCATGGACATTTCCCCTACCAATGCAAATTGAAACATTCCTTTTGCTCAGTAGCCACAAGATTCTTCACTCCTTCTGTGATCTGTGTACACACAAATACAGGAAGTATTTGTGATTTTATCAAGGTAGAAGAGCTCCCAGTTTGGGGATTCCCTTCACCGACAAAGCAACCACTCTATAACTTTGGATCAGTTGAAGCACAATATTTATTGATTAATTGATTGATTGATCTTGTCCAACCTGTTATTTAATATGGATGAAGAGACTAAGGTTCAAAGAGTAAATTTATTCAAGGGTAATAAGTAGCAAAGACAGGATTCAGAGCAAGGTTTTCTGACTTCAAAATCAGTGCTCTTAACATCGGACCACAGTGGACACAGGGAATTTCTCAAGGTTGGCTGACTTAGCCAACATCATACAATTAGTAGATATCAAAGACAGGATTTCAACCAATGTCTTTCTGATTCACCATGTGCTCTGAACAAATGTTCAGAATGTGTGACCTCCTGCTCTGAACATAGTAGGTACTTTATTTTTCTTATATTCTTATATTCAATAATTTAATTGAAGTCCAGAAAGAGAAGATTTAAGATCTTTGAAAGTTAGATGCAGATTGTAATACCAACATACATAGTTTTCACAGCTAATGGTCTGAATTATGTATAAATGTGCTAGTTAAAATATTTAACAGTCTTTTCATAATTGCTAGCTTCCCCACATCCTTGTGAGTGTGCAGCATAAGCATTAGTATCTCTATTTTACAAATGAAGAAAATGAAGCCCAGAGAGGTTCTGACATACGCATGGTTGCTAGTAAGTGTCCACTTACTGGACTCCATTGATGATATCAAACTTCATCTTTCAGTCAAAATCCACCAATTTTGCCAGTCAAATGAGCCATCATGTGTTTAAGGTAGAAGTTGGCACCTAGAAATAAGTTTGAGTTTGGGTTTTAAATATTTGCATACTTTAGACATGCCAATTTGAATTCATTTACTGTAGAACAATATTCTAGCATACTGTGTGAATATGATGCCAGAGTCCAAAAAAAATCTTACTTTTTTTCTGATGACTATGAAAATGTTACAAAATGAAACCAAAAAGAAATCAATTCCAAGAAATGTGTTACTATCATCTAGGCCAAACATGACATGTTCTTCATTATTTCTGTGATTTGTGTATGCACAAATACAGGAAAGATTTGTGGTTTTATCAAGGTAGAAGAGCTCCCAGTCTGGGGATTCCAGACTGAACTTAAAGGTATCAAGTTCAAAAGAATAAGAAACACATGTGTTCAACTGGCAAGAGTAGCAGAGATCCTGGATAGTTTGAGAGATACCATATTGGGAAGAAGATGATATTTAAATAGTTTGACACTGAAGGGCAGCACTCTGGACACCTCAATAAGAGTATTGGAGATACTACTCAACTAAATTCAACAAGTATATTTAAAATAACTGTTGTGTAAAAAGCACTGCAGTGGGAGATTAAAGCTTACCTAAGACATCTTTACTATTCTTAGAAAGCTTAAGGTCTGTTAAAGCGATCTGATACCCTAACAAATCAAATGATTAGATGTGGGTTTTTAAAAGTGTTTATTGATGTCTCTTGATTTTACATCATCTGTGTTTCTCAATATATCCCTCATATACACCTCTCCAAGAGAATTAGCCTTTATGATAAATAATTAAGAAAAAAAAAGACTTCAGCAAAGGTATCAACCAAATTCAACATTATATATGGTATTACACACACACACAATTCTATATATACATATATATTCTGCACCTATTTATATATTCTGTACCTGTGTGTATGTGTACTCTACATACATATGTGTCTATGTGTATGCCACCTCTTCAAAGAAGGAAGTGATGGGCATTTTTTTTGAGGGGAGACAAGGCAATTGGAGTTAAGTGACTTGCCCAAGATCACACAGCTAGTAAGTATGTCAAGTGTCTGAGGCTGAATTTGAACTCAGTTCCTCCTGACTTTGGGACCAGGGCTCTATTTGCTGTGCCATCTCGCTCCCCCCCCCCAAAGATGAGCATTCTAATAGTTATTCTTTGGGGTCAATTTTGGTCTTCCAAATTTCACACAATTCAATTTTAATCGTGTAGACATTATTTTATTGATTTATAGGGATATTGTTGTGGATGTTGCATATTTTGCTTTCCTGGACTTGGACTCAGAACCCTGCCATGGTTATGATTTAGGAGAAGCAATAATAATAAAACATTTTGTAAACTCTGAGTAAGGACAGCACTAACTACTTTCCAGAGTTTAAGAAGCCAGCTGAACCTTCTCCAGGGAGCTAATTATGGCTCTTCCTCCATTTTAGCTTGACTATCAGTCTGAGCGCCATCTCTAGGGTGGTTAAGCAGTTAATCTTGTACATAGTCACTGCTATCCATGAGGCTGCTGCACTGAAGACCTCCACACCACTAAAGAAGAGAGTAAGTACTCATTAACTCAATGCATGGGAAAAGTTGTTGCTTTTTACAACCCAGATAGATGTTTAGCAAATATTTCTTAGAGTGACGTGACAAGTCAACTGAAGAAGCTTGGGTATCTCTTACCCTGAATTCTAGTGCTCTCCACCAAATCATTCTAATATAAGAATACATCTACATCTCATAGTTTGGGTGGTTTGGGAACTCCTTCAATTGATATAGATCGTGTGAATTACAAGTTTAAAAGGTAGAGGTATATAGTAGAAAGAACACTGGACGATTCAAATATCAGCCCTGGGAATAACTGTGTGGCCCGAAGCAAGTTACAACCTCTCTAGACCTTAGTTCTGTCATCTGAAAGGGAGGTTTGGGGAATAGCTGAACTTCTCAGCTTTATTATATATCTAGGACTCTACTTTCAGTGATTCTCATGAAAAACAACTTTTTAAAAAAATATGTAAGGGTGGCTAGGTGGCACAGTGAATAGAGCACCGGCCCTGGAGTCAGGACGACCTGAGTTCAAATCCAGCTTCAGACACTTAATACAAAAACTAGCTGTGTGACCTTGGTTAAGTAACTTAACCCCAATTTCCCTGCAAAAAAAAAAAAACAAAAAAACAAAAAAAAATATATGTAAACTTACTCAGATGGAATTATCATACTTCAAGTCCCTTCCATACTGGATATGAACCTAAGGATAGACATACTGGTGTCATAGTGTTGGCTGATAATTGTCAGGCAGGTACACCTGTGTTTGCTGTTCCCACCATCCTTATTAGTTAAAAATCTTCCTTTCCCCCAGCTATGCTGCACCCTCATGATTCTCATTTCCTTACCAAGATCTCCTGCTGTGGTCCCTTCTTCTGATCTATTTCCTTGCACGGTGCCCATTCTCTTTCAACTTAGCTGCCTGGCCATATTCTACCAAAACCTTACCAGGTATCTAGCTATCTAATCTGTGAAGCCATTTATTGAAAGGGAATTCGATTGGGATCAGAAGATACAAGTTGCAATCTTAGCTCTGCTGTTTATTATCTGTGCCTTTGGTAAATTAATGCCTCTCAGTCTCACTTTCTGCTTTTGCAAAATGAGGGGAGTGGATTCTATGACTTCTCAGCCATCCTGTCTCGTGACTTGGCCCTTTCATTTCCCCTGATCTGAGGACTATGTTGGTCAAAGCAGCTTAATATTATATTACAGTTTTGCTTTTGTTTTATTTTGGTTTTTGGCTGTCGTGTTGTACCATTCAGTCATATTGAGCACACTTTCCTTTAAATTCCCCAAATTTTTTCAAATGACCATTTTGCCCACTATCTGATTTTTAAAAGAAATATTTTATTTGTTTCAATTGACTAAGATATACTTTATCACCTTCCCTTCTCAACCTCCCTTACAATCAAAAGTCTTTATATGCATATATAGTTAATCAAGACAAATTTCCACATTGGCCATGTCACACACACACACACACACACACACAAAGCCTCGGTCTACATTGACTCCTTCATCTCTCTATCAAAAGGTGAGTATCATGTTTCATCATTAGCCCTCTGGAATTCCGGTTGATCGTTACACTGATAAGAGTTTAGCACAATAAGCATTTCATCCTATTAATATACCATAACTTGTTCAGCCATTCCCCAATTTGTGGGTACTCTCAGATGCCCACTCTTTGCCAACTGAAAACGAGCTATAAATATTTTCCCATGTCCTTACAGTTTGATTTGCTTCAGACTCATCAGCCCTTTAATCTATTCTCCTAATTCCCCTTCCCCCTTTTCCCTCTTATTTTTCCTGTTAAGTGAAACAGATTTTTGTACCCAATTTTGTACATGTGTGCACATGTGCACACGTGTGTGAATGTGCATATTCTTCCTTCTTTTAACCAGTTCAGATGAGAGTGAGGTCCAAGTATCCATTGCTTTCCTACCCACTCCTCCTTGATTGTATACATATCTACTCATGCATCCTCATTATGTGAGATAATTTTCCCTAACTTTCCTCTCCCTTCTTCCCTAGGGTATTCCTTCTCCACTTTTTTCCCATTCTTTTCTTAAGTTCATTAAGAAATAAACAAACCACTCCTAGGTCTTGTCTAATTGGAACCCTTCTATGTACGTTGATAATGATAGTGTTCAGAGGGTACATATGTATCATCTCTCCACATTTGAATGTAAGCAGTTTATCTTTCTTTAGTACTTTTTCTCATTATTTAGTTATGGTTACTTTCTAATTCTATTCACTCTTGTGTTTGCACTTCAGAATTTCTCCACAGTTCTGGTCTTTTCATCAGGAATAATTGGAAGTCTTCTATTTCATTAAAGATCCATTTTCCCCCATCTGATTATATTTAGTTCTGCTAGCTAAGTTATTCCTTGTTATGAACCCAGATCCTTTGCCTTCTGGAAAATCATATTCCAAATTCTCATTTCTGCATAATGGTGACTAAGCATTAAACTAGTTGCTAGTGAGTGATCCTGATTGTGGCTTCTCACTACTTGAATTCTTTCTAGCTGCTTGAAGTACTTTTTTTTTCTTTGATTTGGAAGCTCTGGATTTTGCATATGATGTTCCTGGGAGTTTTTGTTTTAGAATTTCTTTCAAAAGGTGACCAGTGGATTCTTTCTATCTCCACTTTGCCCTCTGGTTCTAAGAGATGTGGGCAGTTTTCTTTTAAGATTTCTTGAAATAGAATGAAGAGGCTCTTCCTTTGGTCATGGTGCTCATTTAGTTTAATGATTATTTTTTTTCTCCTTGATCTGTTTTCCAGGTCAGCTGTTTTTGCTATGAGAGACTTTATATTTTGTTCCATTTTTTCAGCCTCTTGACTTTCTCTTAATGTATAGGTTTTCCTTCATGAAATCATTGGTTTCTATTTGGTCAGTTTGAATTTTGAGAAGGTTTGTTGCTTGGGTAAGGTTTCATACCACTTGCATCAAGCTGTTAATTCCTTTTCCAATTCTTTTTCCCATAGCTCTCAGCTCTTTTCCAACTTTTCCCTCAAGCACCCTCATTGAATTTATTTTTTTTAAACTTAACTCTTTTTTAAACTCTTACTTCAGCTCTTTCAGGAATTAAATTTGAGTTTGAGCCCAGGCTGTGTTTTTCTGTGAGATGTTGATTGTAGATTTTTTGGAATCATTCTGCTTCTGGGTTTGTGTCTTGAGGGTCCTTGCTACCATAACAGCCCATTATGGTGGGGTTCTTTTATGTTTTCTCATTCTTCCAGCCTGCTTCCTGATTTTGAACTTAAATGTTAGTTCTGGGCTCTGGAACACTTCTGGAGGGAAGATCTATGCTGGTCCTGTTGCTGTTTTCTTAGAACATTGAGTGTTGTGTTATTAGGCTCTCAGAGATAGGCTGGGGATTTGCAAGCTTTTAATGCTCCCAAGGAGGTCTGATCCAGGATGAACTCTGATTGCTGCCCTGTTGGTAAGAGCTCTACAAGTTCCCAATCTAAGTTTGGGTCTGTGTAAACATAAAGTTCTGCTAGACTCCATTGTTATCAGCCAGTTGGAAATCTCTATTGGTTCAAAGGGGTCAAATTGTAGGCTGCATGATTTTCTGCCTTGATTATTCCTCTGCATGCTGGGCTAAATGATGAAAATGAGACTATACTCTACCCTTCAGACTTGATCCACACCACTGCTGCTGCTGGCTTCTGAACCTCCACCTTTCACAGTACAGCACCCAGGGCCCCTCTACCTAGGAAAGGTAATGCCACCACTGTGCTGGGTAGTGTGTAGGTGTCTTTTCAATCTGCTTTAGATTGGTGACCCAAGATTGCGTAGTGCCCAACAAAGCTGCCAGCTGGGACCTGTCCCCACTGCAATGCTCTGGAATTGGTCTGGGGGTGCCCCAGTATAGGTTTGACACCTCCTTTTCTGCTAGCATGCAACTTCTCCCTGGGAACTAGAGTGCTGCATGTACCTTGTGCTCCTGCTCGGACTGTCCCCAATGTCTGCAAACTTTCTCCCTATGCCAACCTGGGCCAGACAAAGGACTCGCTGTAACTTTTTCTGTATTTCTCCACTGGGATTCAGTTTAGAGTGTTTTATAGATCTGTTTGGAAGAGTTGTGGATGGAAACTCAGCTTCATTACGTCCTTTTATTTTGCCTTATTTCTTTGACTCCCACCAGTATGTACTTGTGAGGTTGCTTTGGAAACTCCATTTTGGGAAAGTACCCACACTGGCCAACTTTGATACCACTCCTAGCTATACTTCTGACTTGTTGGACTTGTAATGGTAATGTAATTTGAATTTGAAGATCCTTTGGTGTTGGCAAAGGTAGTAGGTACTTAGCACTTAGTAGTTGATCAAGCCTCTGTTGGGGACACAGAAGGTATGAATTCCTGTCTCCTCTTGCTGACATAACAGGAACGGGTTGGCTGAAACAGGAAGCTAATGCTGTGTATATAAGGAAAGCCCCAGAGAAGGAGAGTTAGATCTTCTTGGAGGAGGCTCCATGGAGGCAGAAGTTGTTGCCTCCAGGGAGGCTGAAGAGGAAAGCCCCCCCCCACCCCCAGCTGGAGAGAATGATTTTGATTTGGAGAACCTAGATGAAGTGATTTTGATTCTGGGAACCAGCTGAGACTTTTGATGAGTCTGAGAGCCCACTGGAGCTGCTGAGGCTGTTGAGGATTTCCGAGGGCCAGTTGGAGTTGAGGGTCAGCCAGAGCTGCTGAGTTGCTACTGAGGATTTCGAGGGCCAGCTGGAGCTGCCAAAGATTGAGGAAGCATGACTGTGATGCTGGTACTTTGTATGAACATGTTGGTAGCTTTGTTAAGCCGTGTCTTCCCAGGAACAGAAACTGTGAAGGATTTGAGATGGACTGGACACTGTGAGGTCCGATGTGGAGCAGGAACTGCACAGAAAGCTGGACAAGTACCTGAGAGTTGTCTGCTTTTGAACCAGGTGACAGTTTGGTGAGTTCCAGGTAGGATCTGGGACCATAGAAGGGGATCCTGGGAATCCGAGAAACCACCCCAAGTCAAGCTGAAAAAAGACTTTATTTGGATATTATGTACTTACTGAGAAATTGTAAATTTACTAGTGACCTAGGGGTGGAGGGTCTGTGTATTTTCTAATGATTGAATAGTGAATAATGAAGGATGATTGATTGACTAAATGATTGTACTTAGTGATTGATGACTGAATGAGTAATTTATTTGTAACCTAGTATGCCCCATGAGTGGAAAACTTTGACTATTGTACTTTGTGATTGAATTAAGGATTTTGTGAATGCTTGAGTTACTAAATGATTGTTCTTTGTTCAAAACTTTGTGACCATTATAGTGGAAACTATGGCCATTTTCTGTGATAAGTTGTTGTGAATGCTATATTTTGATTTTCTGTGATAAGTTGTAACATTGTGAATGCTGTACTTTCATTTATAGTGAATCTTTTGCTTTCATTTGTTATGGAATAGAGTGTTCACTATACTGTGTAATCAGAATCTTAAAAGCTGTTCACAGTAGCATTCTTCTGGAAAGCTGCTCCATGCATGGCATTACAGGACTTTAATACCATACTTCAGTTACAGTCTTACCCCACATCCCTCTGCCATTCCAGCCCCTTTTTTCTCAAAAGGTATCTATCCAACCCAGCCCTCATCTTTCTTAGAATTTCAGTTCTCTTTTGTATAGTGTCTTCCCATATTAGAATGTAAGCTCCCTGAAGACAGGAAATGTATTTTTTTTATTATTTGTATCTCCAGCACTCCACATAGTAACTGGCACATAGCACACCTTTGGCCATTGGCCTATTGGACAGGCTCAAATGTCCTAGCCTCTCAAGAGCTATTTGAATTCTGACACCCATTCCCATAATATCTCTAGGACAGATTTGGGATTTATTTTAACCTCCTCATCTCTGCCTTCTTGTCTGTGTAATTTGCAGTGTTCTCCAAAGGAATTATGACAGTTTATATCACTTGTATACCAATCCTCACCAGAATATTCTCAACCACACACACCTCCTCTACTTATTTCAGTTTTCTATCCTATCTACATAATGGCAAAATCAGATAATTTTTTTTTAAATTCATGTATATATTTTGCATCCTTTAGATACATCTCATTTTTTTAAAAGATGAAGTTTTAGGATAATGAATCTTTCCTTGAGCCCTAACTCACATTTGTACTATACCTTGGGAGCTATCAGTATAAGCTATTACTTGGAAGCCTAGTCCTACTGGTATGTGAAGAGAAGGTTAATTTTGTGACCAGCTCTACAAGTTCTCATGGAAGTCAAACTCTAGAGATTATTTAGTGAACTTGGAAAATTCATATCCTAAGAACCTCAAATTTGTAAAATTTGTCCAGAGAAAGACTTTCTCTACACCCAAAAGAAAATTATCTTGAAATATATATATATATGTATATATATATAAAACATATATGTGTAGATAAATACAGATGTACTTTGATTATTCTCCTTCATATAACTTTTGTAATCCTATTTATGTAGATATTTAAAAAAGAAAAAAACACCTTCTTAGTAAATTACTTACTTAGTCAATGAAAAACAGGAAGAAGCAGTAATCTACCCTCCTACTCCAAATCCCACCACCAAATAGATTATGAGCTCCTTGACCACAAAGACTGTTGTTTTTATATGTCTATACCTCTATTGACTAGAGAATAGCAGGAAATTACACAATGATTTTGAATGCATGAATGAAAAAATGAATAACTGTATGGATTTGGTGGATAGTTTTTAACTCCAGTCTGAATGATTTTAGATTAACAAAGCCCTTAGAGTGGATATATACACACACATACACATACATATATATATGTACATACACATATGCATATGCACACACATATACACACATGCGTACACATACATATTCATACACACATAGCATATACATACATATTACTATATACATACATAGAAACGTGTGTGTGTGTGTGTGTGTGTGTGTGTGTCCAAAGGCAGTCAGGTGGTGCAAAGGAAAGGATGCTAGCTTAGAGTCAAGAAAATCAAAATTCAATTCAACCTTAGACACTTGATAGCTTTGTGAACTTGGGCAAGTTACTTGACCTCTGTTTGCCTTCTTTTCCTCAGCTGTAAAATGGGGGTGATAATAGTTCTCACCTGTGACTATTGTGAGGCTCGAATGAGTCAGTATTTGTCAAGCATTTAGCACATTGCCTGACCCACAGTCGGTGCTCTATAGGCTCCAGTTATTACTGTTGCTGTTGTTTCTATTCAGAAAGGCTAAGCTGAAAAAAGATGACCCCTTAAAATTCTGATAAAATTCTATTTAGACGGAGTCAGGCTTTTTGGTTTGTTTGTTTTGTTTTATTTAAGAAAAACACAGAAATTAAATTACAATTTCCTAATTTTCTGCAGATGGTTAAAGCTCGGGACACCTTTTTTTTCCCTTTGTACAAGGAAATAAAAGTGTGTGCAGGTTAATTAGTAGCACTTCTGACTTGAAATGTCGGTGCCTGAGGCTTAGTGCATCATTAACAGATTTGCTCTGCTTCTTCCCTGGACAGATTATTGGAGAGTTTGGGGTGTTATTTTTTCCTGTTGTTAGCTTTCCTAATGTGTGAATATGATCTCTTGAAGTTGTTGCATCTGCTGTGCCCCTGTTAATCACTACAAACCAAACCTGACTTTCATTTAGCAGCCCATTCTAGCATACATGCATCTGGTCTGCAATGAATATGTCTTCCCTTTGTTGGCATGTCCTTTCCCTCTGGTGCTCTCTCTGCTTCCTTTCCTTATTTCCTTTCTCCAAAAGCACTTTTAGATGATTCTTGCTCCGTAGCCAAGATGTTTTCTGGTATCCATTTACCTGCGTGTGTTCATAACCCCAAGCCTTGGGTAGTTTGGGGTCCATTTTTAAGTGGTCCTAATCTGTGATTCCATTACTGTAGGGTACCCCAGGTATGGACACACCACTAATTCAGAGTAGTAATTTGTCTATAATGTTCAGTCTTGTAGAGTTCCTTGGAGCACCACAAGACTGAATGACAGACAGTCTATGGCAGAGGCAGGATTTAAACCCAGCTCTTCATGACTACACGAGTACCCCTGGATCCACTACTCCTTGTACCTCTGACACAAATGCTAATAGGACAAACAACAAAAGCTGCAAGAACTGTCACTCATAGAATTCTTCAAGGTTTAAAAAACACTACATTATCTCACTTGAGCTTTATAACTATACTATCAGGTAAGTACTGTATTTATCCTTGTATTACAGAAAAGGAAACTGAGGCTCAAAAAGCTCAGTATTATGTGGGTGTGATATGCAGCCCAAATAATTAATGTTATCTTGGGCTCTAAGAAGGGCAGAGTTTATAATGTCCTCTGTCTTGATCCGACCACCTGTAATGGGAATATAAATTTTTAAGATCTTCCCTGCCCCTAGGCTAAAGTGCACCTGGAGCCTGGGGTGGGAGGCTTGTTTTTCAGTAGATACTTTTTGATTGGCCAGTGGGTCCAAAAGGTTGTTACATTCTCTGAGCCAGGAGAAGGTTATATAAGCCCTGATGTGTAACTTTGTTTTGGGGTCACTTTGAGAAGTGTTCTGTGATTTGATCTGGATTCTGGGAAGCCGTTGTCCAGAGCCCCCCAGCTTTGAAACCCAGATGTTGATTGGGTATGGATGTAATGGTTGGACAGTTTGAAATCTGTCTACTTGATCTGTTTCTGTCTTGATAATTCTGTATGTATATTCTGAAGTTTGGGGTGCTGACCTCTTTCCCCTGATCTAGGTAAATGATACATGTTTGACTGATTAAAATAAGCTTGTTAACCCATTTTGAGTTGCTTTCCTTTATCAAAGCAGATCCAAGAACCTGTGCTGGCAGACACCCTGGGAACACTGGGGTGCTTGCTGCTACACCACCTTGGGAGTATTATGTTTTCTTCTGAGCACTACATTTTAAGAATGGCACTGATAAGCTGGATGTCATCAAGAAAAGGGGATCCTGGATGGTGACGGGCATTGTGTTTTATAAGGATCATTTGAAGGAACTGACACCTGCAGGAGAAAAGACTCAGAAGGTACTGATCACTTTCTTTGCACATTTTTAAGACTGCTACATGAAAGATGAATTAGGTTTGTTTCACTTCACCCCAGGAGGCAGAACTAGGAATAACGGATGAAAATTTTAAAGAAAGACATCAAATTTAGGCTTGATGTAAGAAAAAACATTTCTTGACCACTAGAGTTCTCCCAAAGTCAAATGGGATGTCACTGGAGTTAGAGTCTTCAGACAAAGGATAGATGGCAGCTTATCTGGCATGTTGAAGAAAAGATTCTCTTTTGATTGTGGACTGGCTAGATGGTCCCTAAAGTCCCTTTCAGCTATGAAATTCCATGATTTTGTGATTCAATATAATCTGATGGGCTTATTTGGAATATCACTGTAAGAGTGTTCCCTCCTTTAAGAGACCTCATTAGAGAATTATGATTACAACACTCTGCAATGCTTTCATTTACTTTGTAATCATGAATGGCTTTACTTTGTTCTGCTGAAGACTGATTGGTTCCTACTGTAATTTCTGATGACTCATGCAACTAGAAACTTGATAAACTCTAGCACTTTCAGTCCATTGTGGCACCCCCACATATGTACCCCATTTCTTTTAAAATGGCTTCCTGAGTAGGAATAAAGCCAAATAAGAATTTACAGTGGCAACATACTATAGATCAAGGGTTCTTACATTTGGTGGGAAGGGTATGTGAACTTTAAATTTTAAACACAATAATTATACTTCAAAATAGTTGATTTCACTTGTAATTCAATGTATTTTATTTTATGCACTTAAAAACATCCTTCTGGGACGACGTCCATATCCTTGCCAAAAGGGACACAAGAAGGGTTAAGATCCATTGGTCTAGATCAAATTTTTAGAATGAACATGTGCCCTCAGTCAATCAACCATACACCTACCACTTACAGTTTCTGGTCAGAAACTAATGAAGTATCATGATGTGCTCCATAGTGTTAATGAATTTCTGCCATTGAACTTCCTACAGAGAAAATGTTCCTGTTAAGTGTCCAGTGGGAGGAAGCTAGGTGGCGCAGTGAGTAAAGTGCCGGCCCTGGAGTCAGGAAGACCTGAGTTCGGTTCCGGCCTGAGACACTTAACACCCACACAAAAATACTAGCTGTGTAACCTTGGGCAAGTTACTTAACCCCAATTGCCCTCCAAAAGGCAAAAAAAAAAGTGTCCAGGACAAGTTGTTTTAACCAACCACATGGGAAGCACTGTGGAGCAGTGCAGTGAAAGGTGGAATTGGAATACCTGGACAGGTGTTCAACCCAGCTCTGTCATTTACAACCTGGGCAACTTTTACCCATCTCTGACTCAGTTTCCTCATCTGTAAAGTGATAGGGTTCAAATGAATGACCTGTAAGATTCCTTCCAGCTCCAAATATAGGATGTGATACTTACGTGTCTTAGATCAAACCTGAACCTTGAATAAGGTCAAAAAATAACCAGATTTGAGAATTGAAAAGTACCTCAGTGGTGATCTGAGTGAACTCAGAGCTGACAAAGAATCCCTTCTCCATGTGCAACAATTCAGCCTTTGCTCAAAGAGCTCAGAAGAAGGCTTCTCCAGTGATTCATTCCACCCTGACCAGTATAAGGGCTTAGAATAAGGGCTTAAATAAACCTCAATTTGCCTCCACAATTTTTATTTGGTGTTCCTACTTCTTTCTTTTGGGACTAAAGCAGGCATGGAGAAAAGAGTGCTAGGTAGTGGCTTAGGTAAAGTCGATTCCAGGTCTGACACTCCCTGTACAATACCAGAGAAGTCACAGCTTCTCTAGGTTGCAATTTCCTACCTTAAAAAATAGGGGACTTGGACTTTTTGATCTTGAAACGTCTCTTCTCTATCCATATTTGTGGCCCCAAAAGTCTAGGCCTCTTCTACAAGACAATCCTTACTACACTTGAAAAGTCATCATGTCTTCATTATACCTCCTCTCCCCCACCAATCCTCGGGGCACCACCTTGAAACCCTTCTTTATCCTTCCTGACCATTTAGATTGTCAATGTCCTCCTTCAAAATAAACTAAACTAAGTCCATTTCTCCAGATGACATCTGGCCCAATCAGAATTCAGGGGGGCTCTCATATGTAAACTCAATTGTTTTAGACCTAGGTATAATACTATGAATTTGTCCCTGTTCAACTCATTTTATTAGATTTGTGCCAATTTCCTGACAGGCCAAGATATCTTCAAATGCTGATTCTGACATTCATTTCTCTTGAGCTTTGTTCAATCTACATATTTGCTAAGTATGTCTTCTGTTCATTCAAGCAAATTACTGTACAATCAATCAACAAATATGATATACAAAGCACTTGTTTTTTACCAGACATTGTATTAGGTTCCATTGATACAAAGGCGCAAAAAAAATAGTCTTTCCCTCAGGGAGCTTGTGTTTTATCAAGGGAGACAATAAGCATGTAAATAACTACATTCAAAATAAATTTGGGAGGTCAAGGAAGTGGCAGATAGGTTCAGGAGCGTATAGAAGATGGCATTTCAGCTCAACATCAATCTCTAAAAGACTTGGAGTTTCTAAGATGCATGGGGGGATGGCCTATGGAGAAACATAGAAAGGGAACTTGGATCCTTCTGTGTTAAGACCCAAAAGAAATCCAGTTTGGCTAAACTATATAGTGCCCGTAAAGACTGGAAAGTTAAGTTGGAGTCAGTTTGTGAGGAGCTTCAAATGCCAAATAAATAAGTCGGTATTTGACCTAAGAGTTAATGAAGTTTGCTGACACATTCAGAACTGGGCTTTTGGTAGATCCCTTTGGCAGACTTGGGAAGGATTGAATGGCGAGCAGAGACACTTAAAACAAGGAGACCAATTAGTAGGCTAATTAGTAGACTGCTTAATTACTGATTAATAAGTAGTCTAATTGAGAGGTGATGATGTTCTGAATTCAGCTGTTTGCCATGGAAAAGATGCAGCCCAAACTCCTTAACTCTTCATAGTATCAATAAATCAGTCAATTAACCATAGGCCTTAACTGGAATGATTTTTCACAAGAATCTTGTCATATTAGGTTGAAAAAAGTTGACCATACTCCAAGGATCATCTCTAAATTATTAAGCTAGTTGAGAAGGTATTAATTTCTAGAAACTATAGAAAGCATGGCTTTCCAGTACATTCTAGGGAAGGAGACACTATGTGGGGGGGAGAGGGGGAGCTGGGTGGTGTAATGGGAATGTAAATTTTAAAGATCTTCCCTGCCCCTAGGCTAAAGTGCACCTGGAGCCTGGGGTGGGAGGCTTGTTTTTCAGTAGATATTTTTGATTGGCCAGTGGGTCCAGAAGGTTGTTACATTCTCTGAGCCAGGAGAAGGCTATATAAGCCCTGATGTGAGGCTTTGTTTTGGGGGCTCACTTTGAGAAGTGTTCTGTGATTTGATATGGATTCTGGGAAGCCGTTGTCTGGAGGGCCCCCCCCTTTGAAAAACCCAGATGTTGAAACCCAGATGTTGATTGGGTATGGATGTAATGGATGGACAGTCTGGAAAGTTGTCTATTTGATCTGTTTCTGTCTTGATAATTCTGCCTGTATACTTTGAAGTTCGGGGTGCTGACCTTTTTCCCCTGAACAAGGTAAACAATATATGGTCTGACTGATTAAAGTAAGCTTGTTAACCCATTTTGAGTTGCTTTCCTTTATCAAAGCAGATCCAAGAACCTGTGGTGGCAGCAACCCTGAGGACGCTTGGGGTGCTTACTGCTACAGGTGGGTAGATGTCCTATCTCCCTCCCTCCTCCCTCTTTGACCAGAAGAGGCTTCTATCAGCTTTAAGGGACCCATAGGATATTAATCCATCTAACTCCCCATTATTTCCTGGGTGCATCTCTGAATCCACTGATGGTGGTTTCTGTATTGGGAACCAAGAAGAGATTGGAGGTTGTACCAGGATCTTTGTAAAGAGACTACACCAGGACAAAGGGAAACTTTTTGAGCACCCCACAAGTGGGGGAAGGGGGGAAGACTTCTAGCATTCATAAGCTGTATGCCACCCCTGTCACATGTTCTCTCTAAACTCTCTAAACTGTCTGCTCTCTCTTGGATTCTGTACTTACTTATGGGAGAGAATATGTCAGAGATATTTTGGGGATTTTTATACTAACTGTTCATATAGTAAAAATTCCTTTCTAGAAGCCACTTAATATTGGTTAACTAAATTGATTATTAACTGACTGGGTTTCTGGCCATAATTTAGGTGACAGTTGAACTTAGTACCTCAAGGGAAACAGAGGACAGGGTAGTTAAAGAAATATTAAAGTAATTAACAGAAGTTCTAATAACAGCTCCAAAAATATATATGAGCTGAGCCTAGGCTTCCATACTTTGTGGTGCAGCCTGGCTGAAGGATACGATTGGCAGAGAAACTTAGCTAAGAAGGTTAAAGACAAGGGTCATGGCTACTGCCTGAGAAATCTGACCGAGAAGAATTACAGATTTCTCTGCTGAAAAGAGACTCATGAATAATGTTCACCTTGGTGGGGAGCTGGGAGTTGCAAGTAGTTATGAAACAGCTTGAAACCTTGCTAAGGGAGGTCAAACAATGCAAAGAGTAGGCTGATAGATCAGAGGCAAGTAGTTCTGCCCTCCATCATTTCTAGGATAGAATATTATCAACCATCATATTTCCTTCCCCGATAGACGGTGGTGGTAGTGATGTTCAGTGTTTTTCAGTTGTGTCTGACTCTTTGTGACCCTATTTGGGGTTTTCTTGGCAAAAATATTGGAGTTATTTGCCATTTCCTTCTCCAGTTCCTTTTAAAGATGAGGACACTGAGGCAAACAGGGTTAAGTGGCTTGCCTGGGATCATACAACTATCAAGTATCTAAGGTCAGATTTAAACTGGTGAAAATGAGTGGTCCTGATTTCAGGCCCAGTATTCTATCCACTACACTACCTAAATCATAGAAGAGGCCAAAAGAATCAATGAAATAGGAATAGTGTAAGCATCTGAATGTACTTCTCTCCTTCCTCCTTGATAATCTCATCCCCAATCAACCCAACCTGCAAAATCCTAGGCCCTGAATTATAGAACCCACGGACTCCACATTCTGCCTCCGTGTAGCACCTTGATCTGGCATGGCATGGCAGATAGGGCCCCAGACTGGACTCAGGAACACATTTGTTCAGATCCCACCTGCAATACTTCATGGCTGTGTAACAGTGGGCAAGTCACTAAACCCATGTGTACCTCAGTTTACTAACCTGTAAAATGAAGGGCTTAGACTCAATCTCCTCAAATCTTTTCTAGATCTAAATCTATGCTCCCATGAATATAAAAGGTGAGTTTAAGCAACTCATGGTGCTTACTAATTTATATAATTTATATGAATCTTTTTTATAAGTTCCTGAAAGTTTTCTGAACATGTAAAATATGAAGAGAGCTATTTCTCAGCATATTTTTTCAAACAGAGCCTTAAGTAGGCAAATCTATAGCTCAGAATAAGCCCAGGGATGGGGAGTAGAATGAGGTTAGGATTAGGAGGGGCTCACCTAGGATGAAACCTTTAGGGGAAGAAAGTGAACCATGTGTTATTTAATAGATTCTTGGTTTAATATTGAAGAAACAATTACATTGTGAATAGCACTGTCTAAAATTATGTGCCCTAGGCAAAGCTCCACTGTCCTACCCTAGTTATAACTGAAATTTCAAACTCTCTTTTTAGCAATAGCTATTATTGGAACTTTGATAGGATCATAGACCCACAACTGAAAGTTCCCTCAAAGGCCATCTAGTGTAAGATCCTAATTTTTCTAATGAAGAAACTAAGGCCTAGAGAGTTCAGGTGACTTGTTCAGTCAGTTAAGTGACTTACCAGCTAAGAGCCTACGGAATTTAATATGTCATTTGGCCATGTTCCAGTATAAAAGTTTTTATAACAAAATTTCAAAGAATTTCACCATCTACCATGTTTATAGTGACCACAAATACACCAGTAAGCCAATGTGTAGCTATTTATTCATTATACAGGGCCTCTAATTTGTACATACCAGAAAAATAGGAAAGGAAAAGAAATGGAATTTTCATAGCAGTAGTGTTAGCCAATTGTTCATTTTCTAAGAATTCATTTCTCTTCAGAGTCTATGCCTTCATTTACAGTGAATCCATATCTCTTCTCCTCATCTTTTGGGCCTCAGGGTTTGTCACTCTTCCCATAAACAAAATTGATTCTAGGGAAAGAAAAGAAAAATCATTTTTGTATTTTGGAAGGAATTTATAGTTTGGGGGTGACCAGGAAACCAACCACTAATTTATTTTTAAAACACACCACTCTCTTTTCTGTGTGGGAATGGGCAGCAGGTAACATTGTATCCTTCTCTGTCACTGTTCCATTGTTCAGCTGACTTCTTTTATTCACATCATTACTAACCATCATTATTCTTTTTATTTATTATTAATCACATCACATGGAAAATTATAAAGCATTTATGAAAAACCACATCACATTGGAAATCCTTCTTTGAAACAGCAAAACAAAGAAGCTTGTGGAAATTATATTGTAATAATAGGCAGCTAGAGACATTTCAAGGTATATAAGTATGGACAAACAGCCTGGTGGAGGCTTCATCTAAAGCTTCGTAGACATTTTTTAATGCATGTAATGTGAGCCCTGGAGGTTAGAGATACCACTTCCCAGCTCTCTTTATTCACTATGAATCAATATTTAATACTCAAGGAGATATTTTTCATCATTAATGCTTTCAGGCCATCATAAGAACATAGAGAAAAAAAAAAACTAGAAAAGCAAGCACCTTTTGCTAGCCCTCCCTTTGCTTGCTAGTTAATAAGAACTAAAGAATTAAGTACAAAAAAACCCCACAAATAAATACTGTGTCAAAACTGATTCAACCTTTCTCTAAAATGACTAAGGAAACTGACTCAATTGGGTTAAGCGTATTCAAAACTGTCTTAGTGTTTTAAGGTAATGTATTTCCTCCTAAGATGAAGGTATGACACTTAGAAAATTGTAATGTGAATTCTCATGCAATTTAAAAAAAACCAGATAATTAAAATAAAATACTTGGCATTCAGCCAACACTTTGTCGCTGGCCCAGAGAAGGTCAGAGTCTCATAAATTATAAGAACCACCCTTCAGTTGTGATCCACTATCAATTAATCATCAAGTATTTATGAAACACTGGCCAGGCACTACACTAAGGTCTGGAGGTATAAATACAAAATTAAAACCATTGCTGTCCTCAAAGAGCTTACAGTCTAATGTCATCGAACCATTTCAGTTGTGTACAGCACTTCATTTAGGCATTGGCAGGCAATGATTCTTGTGGTTTGCCATTTCCTTCTCCAATTATTTTGCAGATGAGGAAACTGAGGCAAACAGGGTTAAGTCACGTGCCTAGCATCACATAGATAGGATTTGAGGCCATATTTGAACTCACAGAAGTGAGTCTTCCTGACTTTAGGCCCAGCACTCTTTTCACTATGCACCCTCGCTACCTGTATAGTCCAATACTTATTTTTAATTGTGGTGGAAATCGTTGAAATAGCTGATCATACACCGGCCCCAGTACTTGGAACTAAGCACCAAGAGAGCAGAGGCAAAAACAAAGTTGGCTTTTGCAGTATGATTATTAGTCAAGCTTAAGGTAAGGGAGAGGAGGAGAAGAGAGAATAGGAAAGGAGAGGTATTTAACAATGTTTCAGTAGTATCTGGTCAGCTCCTGAGCAGATCTGAGAGTTATGAATATGGCAGGTCGTTCTGTTATTTTAAATGGCATATTTTCTGTAGGAATCAAAGGATTCACTTTACTTTTCAAACTGGAAAATTTCATTTTATATATAATTATTCAAAATAGACTACTGAAAGAAAGGTTTGAAGTGAGAGAGAGAGAAATGGAGGGAGGGGAAGAAGAAAGACAAAAGATTTAGATAAGAAAGAAGAAAGGGAAAGTTAGGAAAGGAAGAAGGAAAAGGGGAGAAGGGGAGCAAGGAAGGAGCAAGAAAAGAAAAAAGGAGAAGAGAAAGTGTGTGTGTATACATGTATGTGTGTTAAGGAAGTAAATATTTAAATACACTCCAAATTGCCTGACAATTAAATTAAAAGAAAAAAAATGAATCATTTTGGGCAAGGGTATGGCATTCATTGAAAAAAATATTAATGGTAGATAAAAATTGATTGAACTTAACAGAAATTCACATACATGCTCACATTCTCAAAGTCAAGGACAAGGTTACCTGGTTTATGTAAAGCATAAATCCACTGTGAAGCACAATAGCTTTGCTAGTGACCGTCTTCCTCCTTTAAATGGCGTCTTGTATGCATTGGCAGGACAGCAGAACCAAAAATGAGGACAACATATTGTCCTGGGATAAAGGCCATTTCTCCTCTCCCTACAGAAGCCATTACTTCCCCAGTAAATGAGTCACCCATCACCCTCACATGAATTTAAGGACAGCCCCCCCCCCTTTTTAGACCTTCTCATCTCCACACTAACCATAAAGTGGGGAATTCTCATTAAGGACTGATGACTAAGCATCATCACAGATACATGAGTAAGTGGGATGTGTTCAATATAGAGCTACACTGTGGTTCTGCTGATTTCCCCCCATGGAACTTAGGAAATAAAGGAGGCAAACATAATCACACCAACTGCCATCATTCTCTTGCCCATCGGTGCCCCCTGATGCTTTATTTCTCTCTGCTCTCAAGATTCAGTGATTATGTACTCATTTTAGAGAATAATAGTTATCTAAAGGTCAAAGATGTGTAGCTCAAATGACCTACTCTCAGCACATTTCTACACAGGCTTATCCACCACTGCATTTGTGGTGAATGAAGAAAGTTCTCAAACTATTCCTTTCTTTCAAGATGCAGCACTTCCCTTGGATCAGCCAGTAACCAGCTGCAAGGGAGAGGAATCCCTTAGGCATCATCTGATAGGAT
Source organism: Petaurus breviceps papuanus (assembly GCF_028583685.1). Lineage (NCBI taxonomy): Eukaryota > Metazoa > Chordata > Mammalia > Diprotodontia > Petauridae > Petaurus > Petaurus breviceps. The sequence continues at coordinate 27,836,226 of NW_027185759.1, forward strand.
TGGGAAGAAGGCAAACTAATAAAACAATAGCTTCCATTTATATAACATGCCAATGTTTATAAAGAGAAGCAGTTGGGTATAGACAGCCAGACAGGAAGAACTGGTTTCAAGTGTCACTGCTAAGAAATACTGGCTGTGTCACCCTGGGTAAGTCATTTACCCTCACATCTGTCCTGATTCCATATGGTCAGTTTCCTTTTTAATGTGTCATGCTGCCTCTCTAAATATAGCAGAAGCTAGTTGATTTAGCCTACGTGAATTTAACTAGGAATCTTTCTTCTGTAAACTGGTTTGCCTGGAGAAACTTTTCTAAACCTTGTCTCCAAAGTTCAACTCAGATGTCCCCTTCCTATGGGAAAGCTCTGCTGATTCCCCCAATCCAGATGTTAGTGCCCCATGATGATTAATTACTTTTTTTATTTATTACACACACACAAACACACACATACACACACATGTGTGTGCATATATGTGTGTATAAGTGTGTGTGTACACACACACACACACACACGTACAAGTACATGACTCCTCTGTTAGAATTTAAGGTCTTTTAGAGTCAGGAATTGTTTCATATTTTCCTTTTTATCTTTCTTTTTATCCTATCACATTGTCTGATACATTTAGAAAATACAAATTATTGTTGATATCACCTGCCCGCCCACTCTGCCCCTGTGGATGCCTTTTCCTATTGGTGAGTTCTTCCTGGAAGCTCAACTTTGGGGTAGGGCCCCAGACCAGCCATTCTTAATTCTCTGGACTCAGCCACAGTCCTTCTCCCTTACATTCACCTGCTTCTCAGCTTTTTTTTTTAAATGTATTTACTTTCGCCATTAGAATATAAGCTCCTTGAGGGCAGGAACTGCCAATTTTTTTATTATATTTGTCTTGGCACAGTGCAAATGCTTGTTGACTGACTGATTAATGTAAGTTGTATTCTTTTCTCTTTGATGTCATATGACAGATTCTTTAGAACCGTTTTTTTTTTTTTTTGCCTTTTTTTTTGGAGGGCAATTGGGGTTAAGTGACCCAAAGTCACACGACTAGTAAGTGTGTCAAGTGTCTGAGGCCAGATTTGAACTCAAGGTCCTCCTGACTCCAGGGCCAGTGCTCTATTCACTGTGCCACTTAGCTGCCCCTAGAACTAGTTTACGCGGCAATATAAGTTCCTGCTATATCTTGCCTCTGATGTTAGCCTAAGCAGGAAAAGGTGATGGACTTTTCATTTACCTACATCCTCATATAAAAATTGTGCCTGGTTGCTGTTACCTCAGCTCTAGAAGTCTGTTTTTTGCTACCATGATCAGTAGACCATTCAGCATGGGGATTCCAATTTACCTGTTGGGTTATTCTTCAAAATAAATAAGAAAGGTCGATTAGCTACAAACTGGTTTCTTTCCAGACTCATGATTACAGGCACCTGCCCACCTGCAAAACAAAAAACCACATTGTTAATAGGGTTGTTGGTTGAGATGTAAATGTTCAGAGGGAAAATACCAGCATGGGGTTTTTGAATAGGCAGGAAAGGCCACATTATCTGAACAATTCACATGCAGAAGAAATGACGCATTTTCTAAACACAGAGAAATTTGTAATGAATTTAAGTGATAGAGAGCAAAAGATAATTATTGTATGATTTCTAAAGTATTCTTCTCTATACATTTCTGCTAGTTGGCAAAGAATGCCAGCCATTATACTGTACTCTATTATACTATATTAGATTACATTGAAGCTGTGGAAAATTGGCATTCTAACTTGACCAGTATTCAACTTTCTTGATGCATGCTGTTGACATGATTGTCTTAAGAGGCAGATCTGACCTGTATCCTGTCCACTCTTCAGCTTTGGAGAAGGGGGTAAGCATCTCTCAATGACTTGGAATGGCCAAACTCAACAAATTTTGCAAATGCATTCTATAAACATGGAGATTTTGTTTTTTTTATTTTTCTTGTTGCTGTGAAATCTCACCTGCCTGCATAACTCAAAAATCCCCAAATGTTTTGTGGGGCATGCACAGAGGATTTTTACTGTGAGAGCACATCTAGAGTATTGTGTTCAGTGTAGGGCACTGTTTTAAAAGGACACTGGTGAGCTGGAGAGAAATCTGGAGGAAGGCAACCACTGTGGTGAAAGCCTTGAGTTCATGCCATAGGAAGATGACAGGAAGGAACAGGAAATGTTCAGCCCAGAGAAGAAATGACTCAGGGAAGATGTGACAGCTCTCTTCAAGTATTTGAAGGGCTCTCGTGGGAAAGAGGAAGGAGACCTTTTCTGTTTAGCTTCAGATAGAGGAGCTAGGAGCTACATAATATCGTATAGATAATATAGTATACATACTATAACATAGTATACTTAATACAGTACAGAAATCACAAAGAGGAGAACTGAGGAAAGGTAAAGAAACCATTCCCCACAGTTATCATCACCCAGGAATGAAATGGGCTGCCTTGGGGGGCAGTGGGTAGGTTTCCCTATTAATAGAGGTCTTCATGCAAAGGATGAATAACCATTTGTTGGCTAGGTGGCAAAAAAAATTTATTGTTCCAACAGGTGTTTGGCCAAGGGGTTCCTTAAATAATTGCTAAATGTGGCAACAGGTGGCACAATGGATAGAGTACTAGGTCTAGAGGCAGGAAGACTCATCTTCCTGAGCTCAAATCTGGCCTCAGACACTTACTAGCTGCATGACCCTGGGTAAGTCATTTAACCCTGTTTGCCTCAGTTTCCTCATCTGTAAAATGAACTGGAGAAGAAGGAAATGGGAAACCACTCCAGTACCTTTGCCAAGGAAACCTCAAATAGGGCCATGAAGAATGGAAACAACTGAATGACCAGGTTATTGTGAGGATGGAAGGAGACAACACTGTAGAGTGTATAACATCATTCCTGGCACATAGCAAACTAAGCGCTATCTAAGTCTTGGCTGCTGCTGTTGCTGCTGTTGATTTTGGATTAGTGGCTTGCAGATTGTATCTGCTCTCGTTCCCTTCCTTGTGCAGCTGGGTGGTGGGCACAGTGATTAGAGGGTTGGACCTTGAGTTGAGATGATCTGGGGCCTCAGACACCAGCAGCTATGTGACCCTGAGCAAGTCCCCTTATCTCCTCAGTCTCAAGTCTCCTCATCTGTTCAATGGGGACAACAATAGTTCCTTCTTCATGGAATTATTTCGAAGATTGTATGAGATAATATGTGCAAATCACTTTGCAAGCCTGAAAGCTCTATGTCAATACTAGCTATTATCAGTGTTTTATTAGGGTTTGTCAATGTTTAGCAGGAAAGAAGCTGATGACTTCCTTCTAGACCACACCAGTCTTATGCAGCTGATATCATTTGCAATCACTTGTTTATCCTTGAAGACTTGAAATAGGGAAATGTTTAAATGAATTTTAAAAACTCATAAAATATCTATTCCTCTCTTGTAAATATTTGATTAGCAGCATAAAAGGATAAGAAAATGTCTGCTCAGTCAGGAATTTGTGGCAGTCCTACCGTTCTCCTATGTGAAACATTAGGTTTTCACACACACACACACACACACACACACACCCGTTACCGGCTGAAAGGTATTTTGGTTTTTGTCTGAATCATTCAAATGGTTCACTCCTGGGGGACATCAGTGATCTTTCTCCATAAACACAAAGCAGGCCCTTCTCATTCATTGCAATTCACCTTCACGTTTTCCATCAACCCCCTAGAGAATCCACTGAATTCCCTGGAAGATTCCCTCTGCTGCTTTTACTATTTTGTGACAATCAGGGCTGGACCTCCTCCACTACCTTCCCTCACTAAAGGAGCCAAAGGCAAGAAAGCAGTCAGCCTTTTGCCCCTCTCAACTGTGCAGAACCACAGACTCAGTTTGACCAGTCAGTCATTATGTATTCACTTCATCTGTGGCCTCTCTATCCTTCTAAGAAGCTTTTTGGTGCTGTTGAGTCATTTCAGTCATGTCTGGTAATTTGTGACACTTTGGGGGAATTTGGAGGGAAAAGATACTAGAGTGGCTTGACATTTCCTTCTCCACATCATTTTACAGATGAGGAAACTGAGGCGAAAGGGTAAAGTGACTTGCCCAGGGTCACACAGCTAGTAAGTGTCTGAGGCTGGTTTTGAACTCATGAGGGTAAGTCTTCCTAATTCTAAGCCCAGTGCTCTGTCTACTGCACCACCTACCTGCTCCAGAGAGTTCTAGTCTTATATAGTGTGTGTACATCTATCTACATATCTATATCTACCTATTTATATGCATACATACATACATACATACATACATACATACATACATGCACACATTTGGAAAGGGAATACAGTCTGACTCCCTACCCCATATTCTCACCCAAAGGACAAGCTCCCTTTTTGTGAATAATGTGCATTATATGGCTGCTGAGCTCCCTAGGCTATGATGGCCCTCTTCAACCTTGCAGAGTAACTAAAGTCCCCAATGCAGAGCAGTGACCACTCCTCAGTTGACAGCAATATGGCAATGATAGAATTAAAATCTATCCATTTAACCTACAAATTTCCTTGACATTGCATGCCATTTGAAAATTAATCTGAATGACATGTTTTAATGAAGCACTGTTCTCAATGTGGCTATTAATTTATAGAGAGTCATCAGATAGACAGATTAAAAGATATGTTTTTTAAAGAGGCATGCACTTGAAAATATTGGTTTGCAACTGAAAAATTCTATGATTAGATGTTAAGATAAATCACCGAGAGACTCATTAGAGTGAGTTTGTCTTCAATTTCTAATTAGTTCTCCTAGATTTAACGAAAAGTTTAAAAAAATGTCTATATTACAGAATTACATGAAGCTTAGGCACTACATAAACTATCTAGCATTAATTAGGAGAAGTGGAGCATGAAAGCATCATTCTGAGATAGTAAATGGCAACAGTCACCAAAGTGGAATTAGCAAAGTTGGGTAATAATACTAATAGATGATAACTAGCATTTTTATATAGCATTTTAGTGTTTGCAAAGCATTTTACAAATATCTCATTAATCCTCACAGCAACCCTGGGACATAAGTGATTGCCCCCTTTTTAAAGATGAGCAAACTGAGGAAGAGAGGTTAAATGACTTGTCCAGGGTCACACAGCTAGGAAGTGTCTGAGGCTGGATTTGAAATCAGATCTTTCTGACTCCAGGTCCAGTGTTCTTTCTCTTGTAGCACCTGACTTTATCATAGGTCAGCATTAATAAAATTTGTCTAAGACATAGTCCTAGAAATTCAATAAATGTTATAATTTTTGCTAATTTCATTTTTAAATCCTTGAATTGATAGATTTTATTTTCTTTACATCTGGGTAGCCCCTGTTGCGTCAATTTACATGTTGCCTGGCTTGCATATAAAATAAAAACAGCAACAATAACTAACATTTTCATAGCACTATGTGGCCGGGACTCTTCTAATTGCTTGACAACTGGAATTTCATTTGATCCTCACAACAAGCTGGAGAAATAGGTACTATTATTATCATCTCTATTTTACAGATAGGGAAAATAAGGCAGACAGGAATAAAGTGACTTGCCCAGCATCACATAACTAGTAATGAGTAACTGAGGCTGAATTTGAATTCGGGTCTTCCTAGCTCAAGTCTCTATCCACTGCTGTCCCATCTGAGCCTTAACATACCAATAGGTCTATAGGTATGTTATCTATAATAGACCTAGATCTATTCCCTAGGTATTTGCTATAGCAGATCAATGAATATTCAGCTTATTGCAACACTTTCACTATCTTGTAGCATGATTAGAATAGGTAGAGGAAAAGAAGGAGTGATGTCCATGGATGGGAACTGAACGTCTTGATAATCGTTTCTCTTAAGCAAATATCTGTCTTACCAGTTGCCGCTGCGGCCTCACTGCCACCTTCATTTATCACAAAGGCAATTTTTTGTGTGATTTGAGAGATGTACAAGTCAGATGAATCTGAAGGAGAAAATGGAGAATATTTTCAATCATGAAAGAGAATAATCAAGAAACATTACCAAGTAGATTGCTGCCAACAGTATTTCCTTTTTTCTTTTCAATGATCAATGAAAGAGAATAGAAAACCAAGGTTATTTTAGTTTGATTTTAAAGATCATAAGCCTTGCAACAAGAGGTATATTAAACATCATTTAATGGAAAATTTTATTAATGGAACACATTTGTTTTGACATCCTGACTTAAGTCTAATGATAGTTATATTTTCCTTATTTAATTTAAACAAATGCTTCATTTTAGATTGTCAGTCAACCTGGATTTTTTTTATTTGACTGATACTTCTAATGCTTATTGAGTGAATGTACTTCCATCAAATCAACCCAGACAAATGAAGAAGAAAAAAAGTCTGAAATGAGGGACCTTCCTATAGTGGAGGAGCATGGAAGCCTCCAGAAAATGGACAATGGAATGTTGGAAAGGGTCTCTTGAAAGGGCCTGAAGGCCTGATAGGACACTTAGGGCTGAGAAGGGAAGTGCTTTCCTGAATCAGGGGCTCATGGGCCAAAGAGGACTTTTAGGGGGAGCAGCGACTTCACAAGAAGGAAAGCTTGGAATGGGGAAAGAGGAAGATTGGAAAGGATACAAAAGTAAGTTCTACAGAGAAGACTAGGAAGCAGCTTTTAGGAGGGTGGGGGTAGTAGTAGTCTCCATCTCACTCACTGAAGCAAATAAATGTGGCTGAAGCAAGTAAAAGGAACAGGTCTTCCTGTCCTCAAGCCGTGCCCGACAAACTGGTCTGTGGCTAGACCTACTCAATTTGTAGGAGAAATCTGCATTTTGTAAACAGGTGAAATCCTTTTAGGTATTCTAAATTGTAAGGGGGCCTAAATTAGTAAAGACACTGGAAGTTGTATTTCTTTTAGTCCAGGAATAATAAAAACGAGAGAGAGACAGAGACAGAGACAGACAGAGACAGACAGACAGACAGACAGACAGAGAGACAGAGAGAGAGAGAGAGAGAGAGAGAGAGAGAGAGATGGATGTCACTTTCCAGGAGACTGAAGAGACTGGCACTAAGCCTTGCAATGTCCTGCCACTCAGAACATTAAGAGAATCCAGCAGGGGTTTTATGTACTTGAAACTGCTGGAACAATGAGATTCCCTCTGCTTTCTGTTTTTTTCTGTTTTGTCGTCAGAAACAATGACTGGCATGGTTTATTATGAGGTGTTTCTCCAAAGCAGCTGCCTGCATCTACTACAAATTGATATTATCTACTCATAACCAGGCTGTCAGTCTTTTTAAAATGATTCACTCTTACTCTCCACAGCAGCTATCCCACCACTCTTTGTCTCTTCTCAAGTCCCCTATAGCACCTTCCCCACCCTCTCTGCTGAGTACTTTACCCCATAATTCACTAAGATAATTACTGGTATTTGCTGAGATCTCCAAATCTAGCCCTAACTTCCCTCTTTTCTCAGTGCCAGTCGCTCATATCCAAGTACCTTTTGAACATCTCAAACTGGGCATCCCAAAGACATCTTAAATCAAACTCATTGTCTTCCTCCCAAACCTTACCCTCTTCCAAACTTAGCTCTTTATCAAGGGCCCTTCCATCTCCCAGTTACTCAGACTCACAACTTTGATATTGTCCTCAACCACTTTTTCTCACTTACCCCGTCTAGCAAAATCTCTTGCCAAATCTTATCAGTTCATAATTTCACAACAGCTTTGGTATATATCCAATTCTCTCTATTCATAGACACCAATTTTTCTCTAGTTTGGGCCCTTATCACCTCTTACCTAGACTATTAAAAGAAATTAAACAATTCATAAATGAACTCCCCAAATTAAATCTATGTATATGTAAACATATACATACATATGTATCTATGCACATGCCTACACATACATACACACATACAAGGATTTATAAGCAAGAGCCTTTTAATGGGTCTCTCTGTCCCAAGTCTCTCCCTATTTCAATTCTTCCACCTTTCAGTTGCTAAAGTGTTTTTTCTAAAGTGTGAATCTGATCAAACCACTCCCATACTCTACAGACCATGGTGGCTTCTTATTACCTCCAGGATCCAATATAAAATCTGTTTATAATTTGAAGTTCTTGATTACATGACCCCTTTCTGTATTTTCAGTCTTCTTCATTTTCATCTGCCAATACTAATATTCAGGTAGCCTGGCATTCTTGTTCTTCCTTGCACCCCAAACTCCATGTCCTGTCTCAGGTCTTTCTATCTACTGTTTCTCATGCCTGGAGTATTCTTTCCCTCTCCTCTGGCTCCTAGGCCCTGGACTTCCTTTCAGATTCAGCTCGATTTCTACCTTCATCAGAAGGCCTTTCTCATTCCCCCCAGCTTCTAATTCCTTACCCTATGAGATTATTTCTCTTCTACTTTTTGTCTTCCATGTACAACTATTTATGTTCTGTCTCAATAGAATGGAAACTCCTTGAAGGTACTGACATTTTCTTTTTGCTTTTCTTGGCATCTGGGGGATTTAGCATAGTGAATGACACATATTAGTAGAGAAGAACTTCTTTATCACTCTCAAGACAGGCACCCTCTCCAGCCACCTACAGCTCTACATAGCTTGCCACCTTTCACAGTAACCGCATCCCCACTGCTTTTCAGACACAGAGAACTGCCTGACACCCTAAGAGTATTCCACTTGAGGCTGAACCCTTGGGAATAATGATAACCTATCTAAATGCGTTCCACAATGGTTAATGTAATTCCAACCTGTCATACCCACCCCAAATGAATGATTCTGAACCTCCTGTTGCCATTGTTCAAATCCCTTTCTCTATCCTTTATTGATGACTCCTTCATCTCCTCCCCCCTGCCCCAGCAAGTTCCCACTCCAAAGCTGCCATCTCAGGAATACCCAAATGGAATTTCATTGGAAACCTTTGCTTTTCTCACTCTCTCCATTTTCATGCTCTCTCCTGATGACACAGTTTCCCTGGTTCCCCTTCCCAGGACTTGTGTGTTTTCACTCGAACCCCCCAACTCACTCATCATGGGAGAGAAGTTGGTTTGCTCCATACTCCCCTCAGTGCTGCATCCCAACTCTCCCTCTACCGCCATAACTCAGTGACCCTTTGATATAAATATCATTCAACTGATATTTATAAGTCAACAAAGATTCTTTTAGCTGATGTCTATAAATATCTAGAACACTCTCCTTACTTGCTCTTTAACTTTGGTGCCTGGCACACAGTCTTTCCTCCCCAACTCCTGCCCTTATAGTAGAGACCTTCCACAAATATCCTAAGCTCTTAATTGCTCAGTTTACTCATTTCCCATGACCTACTCCTCTACCTCACCACAGATAAACACAATGATGGTTATATCACTTATCTTGGTCTTACCACAAGTATTCCATATCCATGTTTGTGAACTCTGAAATTCCTTTATCTGATCATCATCTGTTTCATTCCATCTCCCCCTCTGGCTTACAACACCAAAACCCTGTCCTTCATCTTTACCTTTAATCAATCCACCCCTCACTTCTTTCCTGAGCGATCAGTCCCACACTGGTTTGTATTCTTTTCCTTTCTTTCCCTCTCTTGACCTCTTGGTGAACCACCTCAACTCTACACTCTTGAATCTCTTTCCCCTCTACCCTATCAAAGACCTTGCCATTTTAAGTTTTAACCTGGATTACTCTCACCATCCAATGCCTTTGCTCTCTTGTGACTTCCAGTCTTCCATCTCTCACTGCCTATCAGACATTTCAAACCAGATGTCCCACAGACATCTTAAACTCAACATGACTAAAACTGACTAAATTCATCATCCCCACCCCCAAGTTCCTCTCCTCTTCTTAACTTCCCTATGACTGTAAAGGCTACTATCATTTTCCCAGTCATCAGGGCTCACAACTTAGATGTCATTCTCTCTCTCTCTCTCTCTCTCTCTCTCTCTCTCTCTCTCTCTCTCTCTTTCTCTCTCT
>NW_027185759.1:27846224-27847614 GCF_028583685.1 Petaurus breviceps papuanus
TTGCCTCAAACCTCTTCCCACTGCAGTCCTTCATCCACTCAGTTTTCAAACTGATCTGATACACAATCTGACCACCTCACCACCCCCTTCAATAAACTCTAATAGCCCCCTTTTGCCTTGAGGATCAAATGTAAAATCTAATTTGGACTCTTAAAGTCCTTCATAACTTGCCCCTTCCTACTTTTTCAGTCTTCTCACACCTTACTGCCTTCTAAATACTCCGTCATATCTGCTTCCTTGTTGTATCTTGCACAAGATATTTCATCTCTCAACTCCATGAATTTTCATTCACTGTCCTTCATGCCTGGAATTCTCTCACTCATCATCTCTTCCTTCCAGCTTCCCTAGCTTCCTTCAAGTCTCAGCTAAAGTCCTTCTGCTAGAAACCTTTTCTAGTCTTCCTCAATCTTAGCACCTTTCTTCTGAGGCTACCCCCAATTTTTCCCATATAACATTTTGTTTCCATATAGTTTTGTGCATGTCATATTTTTCATTAGAGTGTAAGCTCCTTGAGAGCAGGGATTGTTTTGTTTCTTTTGTTTTCTAACTTTCTCTGTCTCCCCAGTGCTTAACATAGTGCCTGGCACATAGTAGGTACTTGATAATAAATGCTAGGTGACTAAATAGTATATGCTTGAAAAATCCTTTTTTCCTCATGGACTGCTTACTGGTCATTTGTATTTCTGGATAAAGATAATTCAGATTTTGTCATGAGTTGGTGTTTTCATATATAAAGTATGATGGGTGAGGAGGTGAAACAGGAATAATTGATCATACCACGTTCAGCTTACTGAGAGACCACCCCCCTCCTTGTCAATTAAAATGCTGCCTAAGGGTTCAAAACATTTAATGAATCTTAATATGTAAGCACTCTTAAGCCCCAAAGCTTTCTAGTTTACAGAGAAAAGAAGTCTGAGACCTTTGCCCCAGACTAAAACCGTGAAGAGGTAATCTCATTATTTGCGAGTTGATCTTTTTCTATGTACCAGTGAACTTTGAGTACTCTCTAAGCTAGAGGCGAGAGAAAGGGGAGGGGAGATGGAGTTGAGATGTCAAGACTGCCTTGCTCTTTGTCTGTCTGCTCCCTGTACAGAGAGGCAGGTATAGTCTAGGAGGATCAATTCTGCTTCCTCTCCTGAAGTGAGAGGCATGACAAGTGGTTCTCAATCAAATTACTTCCATAAGAACATCTGCTGAGTACAAATGGAATTATCTCCATTTATATGGTGTTTTAAGGTTTGCAATGCACTTTCCTCACCACATACCCCTAATAGAGGTATTATTATCTCCAACTTCAGAAGCAGCTACAAAAAGGGGGTGCCTAGGTGGCCCAGTGAATAGAGCACAGCCCCTGGAATCAGGAGGACCTGAGTTCAAATCCGGCCTCAGA
>NW_027185759.1:27847714-27857840 GCF_028583685.1 Petaurus breviceps papuanus
AAGAAGAAGAAGAAGAAGAAGAAGAAGAAGTAGAAGAAGAAGAAGAAGAAGAAGAAGAAGAAGAAGAAGAAGAAGAAGAAGAAGAGGAAGAAGAAGAAGAGGAAGAAGAAGAAGAAGAAGAAGGAGAAACAAAAATATAGGTGGATATAGGTACAGTGATGGAGAGTTGGCCTCAAACACCAGATTGCAAGTCTAACTTCAGACATGTACTAGATGTGTGACCCCTGGGTTTTAGGGAACTCTCTAAGACTTTTAGTGATTGGAATATAGGATGCCAATCTGCCTTAGGGGAGGAACTTTCCTCCTCTGGGAGTTCCTTGTACCTGTGAGATCACAATTCCCATCTCTATTCCCCCAACCACATTTTATAGATGAAAAAAGTGAGGCTGTAAATGGCTAAGTGATTTGTCCATAACCACACAGATGATTAAAGAGGTGATATAGGATTCATAGCTAAGTCTCCTGAATCTAAGTCCAAGACTACATACTTAACCGACTTTGTCATGAATTAATGAGGGAAATGACTTCAGGGCTTCCACGCTTGTCTGTCAGCAGGCCTCAGGGACTGTCTTATCCTTTAGCTCATCCTTGTGACAGGCAAGCCGCTTTTGCATTCCTCTACCCCGGCTTCACCCAGTGCTCAGCTCATAGCAACCCCCCACTAAATGCTTCTCATTCAGATGTAGCTGGTCAGCCCCGGCTCTGGAAAGCAGAGGTCAGCTAGAAGTGGGGGAGAGAATAGAGAAACTAGAAGTAAAACTGCCGGTGACAAATAGGGACATTGATCCTTTCCTGCTGGGGATTTGCTGGTAGCACAATTATTACTTCTAGAACCATATCTAAACATAATGGGATCAGAGGTTAAGTGATATGGTGCTGGGAGGTACCTCAGTGCCTTTCTAGTCCAAATCCTCTCATTTTACATATAAAACTGAGACCTAGGGCAGATAACTGACATGGTCAAAGTTACACAGGCATTATCAGAGATGTGACCTCTGATTTCAATCAATGCTTTCTTCATTATCACATGTATTATCAATTCAATTTAATAAATATGTAATAAATGCCCACCAAAGGTAGTCACAGGCAGATAGGTGGCACAGTAGATAAATTACCAGGACTGGAGCCAAGAAGATTCATTTTACTGAGTTCAAATCCATACTCAGACATTTTCTAGCTGTGTGACCCTGGAGAAGTCACATAACCTCTTTGCCTCAGTTTCCTCATCTGTAAATGAGCTGGAGTAGGAAATGGCAAACCACTCCAGTATCTTTGCCAAGAAAACCTCAAATGGGGTCATGAAGAGGCACACACAACTGAAATGACTGAATAAAGGGGTAACAGATTTCATTTGGTACTGAGCTAGAAAGATGTAAAAAGATACCAATTTTGCCATCAAAGGGATTATATTCTGATGAAAGAGGTCGATGGAATAAAGCAACATGAATGACAATACAAGATAGAATATAAGTGTAAGGGTTAAAATATCAGGAGAATTCTGAGGCTACCACCTGTGTGATCTGAAGAATAATGGTACCATGTATAGAAAAATTAGGGGAGAACAGAGGTTTTGGGGAAAGATGAAGAGTTCAACTTTAAACATGATGACTTTGAGATTCTAGTGAGACATTTGGTTGAAGATACCCCCGTGAAGTGTAGCTCTGGAGAGAGGTCAAACCTTGAGGTCTATATTTGGGTTGGGGAGGGTTAGAATAATCTGCTTAGAGATGATGATTGAAGCCTTGGGAATAGATGAGATGGCTAACAGAAAAAAATTAGATATAGAAGAGAACCAAGGTCATACTCTTAATATATAAAAATATTTATTTATATTTATGTAATATATAATAATTTTTATATAATAATACATGTATATACATATATATATATGTATGTGGGGGAGAATATTTAATGAAAGAGACAGAGAAGGACCAGTTAGAGAATGAGAACCAACCATTCAAGTGCAGAGGCATGGAAGCAAAAGGTAGAGACAGCATCAAGAAAAAATGAGACAATCAACAAGGACAAATGCTAAGCAAAGTCAGTGTGAAAAAGAACTGGGAAAAGATTCTGAGATTTGTTCATAAGAAGAGCAATGTTAGTAAATTTGTGAGGCAGACACCAGACAGAAAGGTATTAATGAAGGAGCTGATAGCAGGTAAAGTAGACACAGTAATTGTGTGCTACTCGTTACAAAAGTTTGGAAGTAAAGAGGAGAAAAGAGATGGAATCATGGCTGAATGGAGTAATAGGGTCTTGGGAAGATATTTTTGTTATAACTGACCTTAGCTTATTTTTACATGAAGGAGAAGGAGCTATTTGAGAGATAATAAATTAAATATTTGCTAAATTGGAATGAATTAAATAATCTTTCTCAATAAAGGATTCTGTATCTAAAGTAGTTTATTAATGTTACCTCTTCCTAAAGAGGTATAAAGCAGAGTCATGATAGAGAAATTTTGAGGAATAGCAATAGAAAGTATACCAGAAATTAGCTATTGACAAAGGGAACTACTTCATCTACTTTGAAAACAGAGTGAATTTTTTTTTCCTTTTTGACTGAAAAAAGATAGCATGACAACGTTCATTCTGTTAGTGAGAGGAACCTATTCAGGACTATAATAGCTTTCTTCCTTTCTTCTGTCATAAAGACAAAATGGTTAGAAAGAAGGAACCAAGAATCAGAAATGTGTTTGTTTGTTTTCCCTGACAGATTTTTATTGTAGGAAGGAGGGAGAAACTGGGAAGATAGATAGTGAAAGACTAAGAAACCACTGGCTAAGCCAGAAAGCGAAAAACATGATGACCACCAGCATCCATGAGAAGCTGATGTTGCTTTTGACATTAAACTGGATTAATGCCCCAAATCAGGACCAAACCCAAGAAGAATCCAGATTCCATATTAAAATAAGTATCTTGGATTATAAAAGACCATATTAATTTAGTCCTTTGAATATGTTAGGAAATGGGATAAATAAATAAGTTATAGGTTTGTGAGAAAGATATAAAATTATGCTTCTATTTTTATTTAACATCTTGCTCAGTATTTTATACCCGCTTTCAACTCATTTTGGTCATATTGTTTTATTTTTAATATTTGAGAGCTATATTGTGTGTGGAAATATGTTTTACATGATTGCATATATATAACCTATATCAAATTGCTTACTTTCTTAGGGAGGGAAGTGAGAAACATTTGGAAGTCAAAATCTCATAAATATTAATGTTAACTTTGTCTTTATGTGTAATTGGAAAAAATAAAATATCAGTAAAATAAATAAACCAAAAAATTATATTATGAATGCTCAAAAAAGGATGAAGAAGAGAGCTTAGTAATTTCTATAATGACAAAATGATGAGTTTTTATGAAGAGGTAGAGTGTGATTCACATATGTCAAGTTACTTATTAATCTAATCAAGAAAGCTTTCAGTGGAATTTTGAGGGCAAGAGAGAGGTAAAATCCAGAAAATAAACTAGAAAATTACATATTATGAAGCAAGCAATATTAAATATGAATATAAAAGATATAAATAGCTCCCAGCAATTCTAAAATGAAAAGAGGAAAGAACTAAGGCTGGAATAACATCAAAGATTCAACGTATCAATGTATAGAATATAAAAAATGAAATGGACTTTAAATTTTCATAAAAAAACAATTAAATAGATATCATTGAGACTTGATGATATTGTAATTTGGTTGAATGAGGCCAGCAGAAGAGTATTTTCAAAAAGAATCAAGAAATAGAAAGGGAAGAAAAATAGCATTACTACTTGAGAATTAAAGCACAGTGGAGAATATTTGAGGGAAGATGAAAGAAAAAAAACAAAGCAATATAATTGGGAGAAAATACAACTTAACAAGACAGAGGGAATGGATTATCCTTCCTTGATATAAATTACACGACTTGTTTGGAGGCAAAGTATAAAGTTAATGATTAACAATTAAGTTTAAATTCAAAGTCTACTAGAACTGCAAGTATGATTCTGATAAAAGTAGGGCATCTGAGGCATGCTTAAGGTAACTTAAAAATCTCTCAGAAAATAGAGGAAGGAATGAGGAGAAATAATCTGGACTAAGTTCCATCTAATAAGAAAATATGGTGGTTGAAAAAGCAGTAACAAGAACCTTGGAAGAAAGTAATCAAATTAATGTTTAGTATGTAACAAAAACAAAATTGTATGAGTAATCAGACATATACTTTAAGTTTTAGGAAATGAAATTTAAGAAAAATATGAGAAAAGATGATATGATCCCATTGCCCGAGACTGTAAAAAGTAATATCATAAGGGGACAGGAGATGTTTTAAGTTGCAATTTTATCTTTATAGTTGAGATTCATATCAGTGACAAAATATATGTCTATAGAAAACAATGGAGTTGCACTGGGAGCTCTCTGATGACTTCAGATTTTTAAAAAGCATATGGACAAAAAGTGGGAAGAGTCACATAATCAAGGATGGAAAATGTTGTAGGAAGAAGAGGGAGGAAAAAGAGAAGGAGGAGGAGGAGGAGATGGAGAAATTTACATTTCAGAATCCACTAAAATTTATCATCAATCAATTCACAATCTACAACTGCCTATTATGCATCAGGCACTGGAAATATAAGTATAAATAATGAAACAATGTCTACTCTCAAAGAGCTTGTATTCTAATGGGATAGATGTCTTCTAACCTCTCCTCTATTTGGAAGAATCATAAATCAAGGAAGAGATAGACCCATTGTTTTAGAACAATGAGATAATGTTAATGAGAGATGGGGGAGGAGAGGGAGAGAGAAAGAGAGAGAGAGAGAGAGAGAGCACAACCACTTAATTTCTGTTTCACTTCTCTCTCCTCCAGAAGATTGAATGATCTTCAATCTAACAAGCAACATGAAGAAGAAATGAAATTCCACAGCAGGTGAAAAGATAGTTAGAGATTACCTAGCTACTTTAAATGTGTTCAAGTCTCTGGGACTAAAAAAAAATACCTCCCAGGATCCTAATAGAATATGTGAATGTCATTCTAGGGCCTCTACTGGTAATGTGTAAGAATTCATAGGGAAAGATGCTAGAAAGTTGAAGGGGTGCTATCTTAGTCTGTTAAAAGGAATCTGACAAAACTAAGGGGGGAAATAGTATTTTATAACAAAGAAAGGATGCCCTTATATAGGAATTCCAGAATAGAAAAATAGAAGAAGAGGGGAGAGTGTTCGGATGAAGATAACAGGAGAGAAATAAATTAAGAGAATAGGCAAAGAATGTCTTTCCCATTTTGCATTCTCCCCCCCCCACTTTCCTCTTAACATTTTAGTGAAAGTTTTCTTGATTAGATTTACAAAGCCCCTGCCATGTAGATTCTTCCCAACCATGGTTAAGGTACATGCTTTTTCTTTGTACAGGTCTATATTCTGCTAATATAAAAGAAGAGATTAGTCTACTTCCCCGTCCTTTATCCTTTTTATTTTTTTTTTTTACTATTCCTAATGTAACTCTTTGATCTTTAGTCTACAGCAAAACTCTAAAGGATTGGTAAATAGTTATATGTATGCATATGAATGTATGTATATAGAGATATAGATAAACTATTTTAGACACCTATTAAACAAGGAGAGATAGACGCTAATACATTGTGTGGTTCCGTTATCCTAAGGGGTAGGTGCTACAAGTACTAGATCCTCTATATAGATGAGGAAACTGAGGCAGAGAGAGCTTTTAAACCCAGTTCTCTCAATTCCAACCAGAACCCACCATATTACTTCAAATGCTTCACACTGATGAGACCATTATTGAAGTAAAATCTGAGAGGCCCAGGGGAGTGTGTCAAATTCTTATATCAGGTAGAATACTACATTCTGTAGACTGAGTGGCTAGCCAGACCAGTGGTAGGAGGCAGAATTCACTAGCCTCATTGACAAAGCTATAGTATTTTTCCCCTAAATGCTCTGTGATACAGGGAAAAACGTGCTGCATTTATTGTCAGAGAACCTAGGTTTGAATCTCTGCTTTGCTGTTTCCTATTTATAAGACTTCTAACCTCTCTGAACAGCAATTTCCACATTTGTGAAATGAGAGGATTGGCTTAGATGAGTCCAAGCTAATCATAACCCTAACTAACATACCCTGTTTCAGGTTCCTGGAGTATTTTACATGTGTTGACTCATTTGATCCTCACAACAAACTAGTAAAAGAGGTGTTATTACCTCATGTAAAATGAGGACGTTATTATTGCCATTTTAAGGATGAGGGGACTGAGCTTGATGGAAAATAAATGGCTTGCCCAAGATTGTAGTTGTCCCTTCCACATCTTGGAGGCTGTGGGTGTGGCGCCCTTGCATTCTGGAAAATCCATGTGCAATGTTTGCTCTCACTTCATACCAGAGAAGAAGTTTGGATTATTACGGTATTAAAAGATGAAATATGTTGATATTATACAATACTATCCATACATTTTATGCATTTCTCAGTTTCTAAACTTTTTCTGTGTTATCTGCTGGCTTTTGTGTGTTGCCTGCAGCTTCCACAAAACTACCCCCAAATTCCCATTTAGTTTTTTATGCCAACCCAAGATATATTGGAACCATGATGAGGAAAATCATAATCACAGTACCTCCAGCCTGAGTCAGGATTTACTTTCAGATCTTTCTGATTCCAAGTCCAGTGCCCCATCCATTTCACATCTAGCTATTATCTCTAAGAGCCTTCCCAGCTCTAATCCCATAATGCATAAGTAATTATTATATTATGCTAAATATATCATACTAGCTAGAGGACCCTTAGGTATGTCTATGGCAGACTACCATGTTGAATCTTTGAGAGAACATGATGTATCAATAAGTATTGCCTTTTCAATTCATCAAAATAACATCAATAGAGTTGTGAGAGTAATTTTGATTTTCCCTTCATGTTGGAAGGATGCATCTTAAACTTTTACAAAGCCATGTGTGGACGTCAGACTGTGCATTACCTATCCCCGTGATTGAGCTTTGCACGTGGAGTTCAGTGGCAACAATGTGCCACATCGTTTTCCACTCACTCACCCAAAGAGATGGGCCTTCTAGGTGAGATGTTCTATTTCTATGACCACTAACAATGATAGATCAGGATGTGATCCCAGCAGAGATATTCAGTGACCTGCTTTGTGCTATAGATTTGCAGTGGAAAATCTTTGTCTAGTAAAGGTTTACTGAATACAAGTCAGTATAAAATCTTTGAAGGTGGAGACTGGGTCTTTCTTGCCTCTGTATCTTCCCATGCCAAGCCCAGTGCCCTGCCCATCGTTCGCCCACAAAGGACTGACAGTAAAATGTTTTGGAGTCTTTAATAAGACCCGTGGTAGAGGTGGCCTCTGTATTCTAGAATAGAGAATGGTGGCACCTTACAGACAACTGTTTCAAGGACTTTAATATTCCTACATTAGCATTTGCAAAATGCCTTCTGAAAGTTTTTATTAGCTTTCCTTAGAGAAGGGCTGTGAGGTTATTATTCCCATTTTAGAGATCTAGAAATGAAAGCATCTGCAATAAGGACTCATAGTTCTATTTGAACTCCATAAATTCACTAAAAATTGCAGTTATCAGGCTTAACTAACTGTTCCAAAATGTTTTGTGAGCTCCATGAAGGGAACTATTTTAGCAGAAAGCATCTGAGAGCTCGTTGGCAGCGTGTATGTACAGAAGCGACGTTTATGTCGTCTGTGCTTGTGTTTTATGGGGTCTATTGTTTTGAGTTTTAAAATCAAGCATTTAAGGGGCATTACTAAGGGGAAGAAAAAAAACTGAAAACATACTTTAAAATATCTTGAATAATATCACAATCATGCATCACACTACCTGCTATCCCTGAAAGGTCACAGCCGCCACTAAATATCTCCGTTATATTCAGAGCCTTGAAAACTTCCTTGAAATCTAATTTTTGTTCTATTTGAAACCTGTAGGAAAAAAAAAAGAAATGCTTGAAATATTCTCCATGACTCTTGCCAGATTAACTTTTTTAACCACAATTGGCCATGAAATGAAATACTGCTGTTGTTGGGTTGTGTTTTGTTTTGTTTTGCAGTCATCATATTTTATATTTAATCAAGTTTTGTCCTCTTTCCTGGGCCTCACATAAGTGAAATCTTCTAGTTTTCATTAATTTCTCAGAAACAGTTGGGA
Source organism: Petaurus breviceps papuanus (assembly GCF_028583685.1). Lineage (NCBI taxonomy): Eukaryota > Metazoa > Chordata > Mammalia > Diprotodontia > Petauridae > Petaurus > Petaurus breviceps. The sequence goes on from NW_027185759.1 coordinate 27,855,852, forward strand.
AAGTATTCCCAATGGGTTTTTTTTCTTAAATTAACCATGAAAAGAATACTTGAACAAGCTGTTTTGTGCTGTGCCTAAATTTTAGAGATTAGCAGCATTATCATAGCTAGCATTTATGTAAAACTTTAAAGCTTAAAGTTCACTAAGTGCTTTAGAGATATTTCATTTTATCCTTACAACAATGATGTGAGGAAGCAATTAACATTATTATCCCCATTTTACAGATTAGAAAACTGAGTCAGGCAGAGATCAAATGACTTGCTTAAATTCAAATAGCTAGTGACTGAGACTTGATTTGAACTCAGGTCTTCTTGAGTCCAGGGGCAGCCATTTATCCACTGCACCCCCTGGCTGTGTGTGGACTCCATATGCTTTCACAAAGCAGCACTAGTGTGGGAGATCTGAGTCCAGAGTGAGACAACCTGGGTTCATTTTCCATCTCTGTCTCTACTCACCATATGGCCATAGATAATAGATTTAGAGTCCAGAGGAGCCTTAAAAGCCACTGAGTCCAAATTCCTTTTACAGATGAGAAAACTGAAGGTAAAAGAGGTTAAATGACTTGGCCAGGGCCACACAGCTAGGAAGCATCAGAGGCAGGATTCGAACACAGGTTTTCCTGGCTCCAAGTCCAGCACTCTCTCTCCTATGTCACTTAGTTGCCTGCATTACCCTGGACAGGACTCTGGGCTTCAGTTTCAGCATCTGTGCCAATGGGTAGGTTGAACTGCGGTCTTTTCCACTTCTAAATCTAAGGTCCTGAGAATCATCTTAATATTACCACATGAAACTGTACTTTCAGAGATGTCTCCTAGGCTGTGTCAAAACTGATGCCAAGAAGGCAACTAAATGAACTCTTCTTTAAATCTGCCTAGAGGGAAAAGAGATCTTTAATGGTTGTCCTCAGAATGTGTGTTATATGGGCTTGGAGAGGGACATGAAAGGTCTATACCACCCCTGTCAACAAGGAACAAACATTTATTAAGTGCTCTTATCATATACACCAGCTCATACTGTGTTGCCTTTCCTGGATAGTAAGTGAGCTGTGATGACTAAAGTGGACATAGGAAGACCATCCTGCACAACAGGCCTTTGACACTTCTTGGCTAATTATATCCCCCAAGCAAATTATTTAACTTCTCTAGGCCTCAGTTTCCCTATATGTACAATGAGAACAAGAATATCTATATTATGTCCTTTGAGATGCAACATGGTGGAGTAAATTAAGTGTTCCTGGGAGTTGGGAAAATCTGGGTCCAAATCCTACGGCTTACACACAATGGCTGTGTGGCTCTGGGCAAGTCACCACATCTCCCGCTCACCTCTGACTATAATTTTCAGAAAAGTTGTCAGAAGAAGTTACCAATAGGGAGCTCTCCATACCAGCCAAAAAAACAGGAGAAAGAAAGAAAAAAAGGAAAGAAAGAAGAAGGAAGGAAGGAAGGAAGGAAGGAAGGAAGGAAGGAAGGAAGGAAGAAAGGAAGTTTTAGAAATCCTGACAGTTTGGTTTCCACAGAATCTATAGGAACAATGGGTATTTCAAAAACAGATCCTGCATAGGACGTGCAGGAAGATATACATCAGGATAAGATAGGAAGGGTAGAGGCCCCTATCCAATCATATAACTGGAAAAAATCTATATGATTACCCTTGGAAGAGACCTGCACTAAGCTGGCTCAGACTGACTGGGCATCAAGGGATAGTCACCAACTTTTCATTAACACACATGCTTAACTAGCCTATGTAATGGGCAGATCAAAAGGGAGGAACAAGGCAGGAAATTCAAACAGAAGCAGCATAAAAGGGCTTGCCTTTGTCTGATTCTTTGTAGTCTTTTCAGGAGACTACTCATTTATTCAGGAGCGAATAAATGTAAAATAAAGATAATGAAAACCTTCCTGACTCTCCAACAAGTATTGTTTATTCCTAGACTGAGCATGTTGAAGGAAGGAAGGAAGGAAGGAAGGAAGGAAGGAAGGAAGGAAGGAA
>NW_027185759.1:27857940-27885565 GCF_028583685.1 Petaurus breviceps papuanus
GGGAGGGAGGGAGGGAGGAAGGAAGGAAGGAAGGAAGGGAGGGAAACTCTTAATTTCTAATGCTTGACAAGAAGAAGCTTCCAGTCTAGTTGGGGTGTAGACATAATGATAAGAATTAGAGTTGGGCACTTTAAGCTCAGCCAAGAGATTTCCAGGCATTACCTCATCACACCCTCTCAAGGATTCTTTTTACAAGGTTTATTTTTACAAGACCTGTGCCTCCATTGGCATAAAGTGCTCCCAGCTGAGGAAGTTCCCTCTGCCAAAGCAGATCAGTTCCTGCTCTAGAATTTATGGCCCTTAAAGAGCTACCTGGGCATTGAGAAGCTAAATGACATACTTGGCCAGGGTCACATAGTCAGTATGTGGGAGGGGTGGGATGACAAAAGTCACCTTGACTTTGAGGTCATTTCCCTATCCACCATATCATGTGATCAATTTTCTTTGTGTCCCCTTACAAAGTGTAACACAAGGTATATATGGAATAAATAAATACTGATGGATCTTGAATGAATTTGCTAACAATGAATAGCAGCATCACCTATTGATGGATCAGTAAGTATTTGTTAAGCACCTCTTATGTATACTTTATGCCTGGTGCTGAGAAAATGAATGTAAGTTCTAAACAGTCCCTGCCCTCAAGGAGCTGACATTTTCCTAGATCTAGACCTGGGTTCTAGTGTTAGATCCACCACTAATTACATATATGACTTTGGACAAACCGTTAAATTTTTCCTCGACTTAGTTTCCCTATCACGCAGGGAAAATGCTTCCAATTTCAGTGTTATTTATAAGTATCAGCTGAAATTACAGATATAATAGTGATATTATTAATAATATTGATAAAAGGTCTCACTTCTAAAGTATTTTAACTTTTGCAAAGCCAACTAATTATATCTCAATGTATTCTCATGCCAACCTTGAAATGGTGCTATTATTATACCAGTTTTACAGATAAAGAAACCGGGTCAGAGACCTTAAGAAACCGAAAAGGTCCATAGAGCTATTATTGCCTTAGGGCAATATTTAAATTGAATTCATCCTAAGTACCCATTTTGTGATCCATCAAAGTTGCCTCTAAGCAATAAGAAAGCATCTTGCAAAAAAGAAGAATTATTATTAACTGTGCCCTTTGGAAGGCTTTTCAGGTAATATATTCCCAAATAATACTCACACTTATAGATACACAATTTATGAACATTCTCTTTAATTTTCTAGACTTTACCATCATGAATGACTCAGCTGCCTTCTTTCTCTGTGCCTGGGGTCTCTTTCTCTCATTGGTGAACTCCTTTTCAGAGCCATCATTTTGTGATTCTGACCAGCTCCACAGTGCTACACTTCAGATGCTCTCTCTGGACCCTTCCTCCAGGCCCCCATCCTGTATATTTTCCATTCTACTCCCCTTCTTTTTCTTTTTATGTGTTGTCCTCTCTTGTTAGAATATAAACTCCCTGAGGGCAGGAATTATTATTTTTTTTGCTTACCCTTGTATTCCCAGAATTTAACCAAAGCATATTATATAGTAAGCACTTAATAAATGTTTGTTGACTTTACTTAAGCATATAAGCATTCCAAAAAACCTTGTTATAATACTATTTACCATAGAGTTATACAGGAGAATGAGCTAGATTAATCATCCAATGTTTAAAATAAACTTGACTTAAGTAAAACACTAGAAAACATCTTCTTATGGCATGAACATATGCTCCATTTTGTACTTTTATACTTGAACTTATAAAAATAAGCTATCCACAGATTAATTTAGGGGGGATAGGTGTTCTTAAGTGTTAGCTATAATATAGAAATAGACATATATCAAGATGTGCAAAAGACATAAATATAAAATATAATATTGTTTACAGAAATGCTTAAAAATTTGAGAGACATTTAGTAATCATGGTGGAATCTTACCAATATACAAAAACCAATGATAGTACCAAAATCAATTTACATCTTTAGTGCTATGTCAAACAAATAGCCAATGGGGTACTTCTTAGAATGAAAAAAATCCTTTGGAATAATGGCAGGTCTATAATTTCATGAAGAATTATGAAAAATATATGAACAAAAGGGGTCTATCATTACTATAATTTAAACTACATTGTAAAGTGGCAATCATCTGATTTCACTGATATAGGGAACTCTCAATGAATAAACTCCCTCTACCAATGTAGATAAATAACTGATCTATATTTTAATGTTCTTAGAGAGTGGTCTAGTCATGAAGATGTTAAAGATGCTGTACAGAGTCACAGATCCAACATGTGTCATAAGTGGACCTTGAACTTGTATCTTTCTAACTTTGAAACTCCCTCTGTCTCCACCACCATTTTGACTCTCTCTTAGGTACTGATTAATAGTGAAATAGACTAGCTAAAGAAGAATCAAAATCAATTGAAATGCAAGTACTAAAATTACAAGGAAATGACTATTTAACAAGAATTGCTGGGCTAGATGGAATGCAATTTGGTAAAAATAATAATAATAATAATAATAATAATAAATTTGGACCAGTATCTCATAACATATACCACATTGACCTCCAAATAGGAATATGATCTGAATATAAAAGGTCATACTAAAAAAAATAAGAGAAAAATGGAAGGAGTTAATTTTCAGATGGATGGCTAAGGGGAGAATTCTTTTTTTTTTTTGGCCTTTTTTGGAGGGCAATTGGAGTTAAGTAATTTTTTGTGTTTGGGTGTTAAGTGTCTGAGGCTGGAATGGAGCTCTCATCCTCCTGACTCAGGGAGGTGGCACTTTACTCACTGTGCCACCTAGCTGCCCCCAAAAGGGAGAATTCTTAAACAAATCAAGGACAGAGGTGGTCATAAAGTGATAGAGGTGATCTTTATGTCTGTCTTACTCTCCCACCTATTCTACCTCCACACCACCTACCTGGCACCAGGAAACAAGTTCTTCTCTGCCTGAAAGTGATGCCATGAATGGTGAGTCCCTGCTTAGAAATGTCACATTATCCATTCAAAGACCTACCTATGCCACTTGCTCTGTTTTTGTTCAAAGTACTGGTCTCCTCTACCATCACACTATGTTTTTTTTTTTCACTGCTACACTTGCTGTTTAGTCCTCCCCACTTTTAGCTCCCATTTATTTTTTATCTTCCTCTATTAGATTGTAATGGAGAATAGAGACTGTCTTGTTCTCTGTTTTTTGTATTACTAGTACTTAGCACAAAGCCTGGAACATAGCAACCACTCAATAAATGTTTTATATACTCTCTCTCTCTCTCTCTCTCTCTCTCTCTCTCTCTCCTTCCCTTCCTCTCTCTCCCTCCCATCTCCATTTCTCTCTCCTCTCTCTCTTCTTTCTCTCTCTCCTCTCTCTCTCTTCCTTTATACACACACACAGATGTCTCTGTATACATAGATATATACACATATATATGACAGAATAGAACATTTGGATTATGAAAAAAATATTGCATGAATAAAATTCATGCAGGTAAATAAGAAGAGAAAATGCTGAAGAGTGGATAAATATTTTTCATAAAATAACTTTGATAATGCTATTATATTTACAATATGTAGGAAACTATCAAAAGTACTTAAGTCTGAGAGTCATTCCTCAATATCTAAGTGGTCAAATACCACAAAAACTTTTCAAAAGAAAAATGGCAAGCTATCATTAACCATATAAAGTCATGTCCCAAATCACTAATAACAAGAGGTATGAATTTTAAAACTTACAGCGTTTCACTCTCATACTAACTAAACTGGCATGACAAAAATTGGAAATAGTTAATATTAAAGGAATATTTTGGGAAACAATAGATTACTACATTATTATTGTTGCCCAGAAACCATGGTGATTTCAAAATGAAAGACATCTATAAATCTTTTTTAAATTCTTTCACAATTCCCTTTGCAAGCTCATTTTTCTATACAGTCATGTTTCCCTATATTTAAATGAAGAAAGAATTCTGTATGGTTTTCCCCAGAAGTGGCTGTGATTTTAATGGCTATGACCTGAACCTGAATCTAGCTGAACTAGGCTGAGAAGACAGCTCCATTTTCACATAACTATCCTTGCCTTTTACAAATCTAGATGTCCCTGTGTGAAAACAGAAGAAAGCGAGCATAAATAACTCCTTGGAAACTAAAAGGCACATTCCCATGTTGAAATCATGCCCAGCTTTTGGCTGTGTAGAAAACTTACTGTTCATTTCTGCAAAACTATTGATTGAGCTTCCAGCAGCAGCCAAATAACCAAACTCTGCTTCATTTTACCTGTGCAAGGGGAACAAATTGCTTTTCTTTCCAGAGTTTCACTTTTAAAAGTTTGGGACCCCATGTGAATAGGCTGGAAGTGATCATCTGATGAATGCAATACAAAATCATTACAAAGCATGTTGCACATGGAGTCCAAGGATGGGGGCTAAAATCTCATCTCTGGCAGTGAGCAGCTGTGCATCTTGGGCCAAGTGACTGCTTCTCTCCAATACTTCCTCGTCTATAAAATGAGATGGTTGTACACAATGGCTCCTGAGGTACCTTCCTGCTCTAAATCATTTAGCTTATGTTCTTTATCTTCATGATCTGAAACTGAATGTATACCTATAGTCAAAACAAGGCACGGTACTCAAAATCCTGTTACAAAATATAAAACTGAATGCTGCACAATCCTAATGACCAAATATGGTCTGAAAGAAAAACTGGAAAAAATGCATTTCCCTTCTTTCTTTGCAGAGGTGGGAGACCAGGGTGTAGAACACTGAGGATATTTTAAGTCAAACACGCTTGATGTGCTCATGGATTTTGCTGGATCGAGCCACTTCCTCTTTCTTTTCTTTCCCCCTTTGGTACAAAGATTAACTTTCTCCATTGGGGTAGGAAAGGATATATTTGGAAATACACATGATATAAAACCAAAATATATAAATGAAAGCATTTTAAAAGAAAAATAAATATTCTACCATAATTATAATAATTGATACTTATGCAGCACTAAAAGATTTACAGACACCTTACATATGTTATCTCATTTGGTATTTATGACAAAGGTGGTTCTGTGGGTAGTTTAGGATATCTCTAACATTGAAATCATAAATGTAGTCAATGGTTTATTATAGAAAGGTTTTATGCAGGGAGAAGACAAGATAATCTCTTAAAGCCCTTTCTATCCCTGTAATCTATCCCTATGATATGATATCCCTATCCCTATTTTACATTTTTTTAAAAACTTGTACTTTTTATAAATTGGAAACCAGCTCCAGAATATCCTATAGGATGGTTACAAATCCACAGTGAATAGATGTGGAATTTAGTCAGCACTGAGATAGGTCAGGATGGGAACTCCCTTCGCCAGCACTGAGTATAAGGCATCAGTAATTTAGCAGTATTATAGCCCAAATATTAAAAATTGGATAGGATCTTAGAGGCCAGTAATGGATATGGCCAAGGAAGTTCCCTGACGTAGATAGAGATTAGCCAACTTGCAGGTTACATATCTAGGAAATGTCAGATGTAGTATTTGAACCTAGGTATTGGTGACTCCAAACCAAGGTACCATGTTGTGCTGCCTCTTGAGCCTATGTGTTTCTTTTTTAAACTTAATTTAATTTTTTATTTTTGAAGGGGGGATGGCAAGGTAATTGGGGTTAAGTGACTTGCCCAAGATTACACAGCTAGTAGGGTGTGTCAAATGTCTGGGGCCACATTTGAACTCAGGTCCTCCTGACTCCAGGGACAGTGCTCTATTCACTGCACCACCCAGCTGGCCCCCTCTTGAACCTATATGAAAGCAGCAACAGCAGCAGCAGCAACAAGTAAGTGGACAAAGGGGCTCAATTATAAGTCATAAGTTCATTTGAACTTTTGGATAGGTAGGTGAATATTATGTGAATTTCATTTAAAGCACTCCTATTGAGGAGATCTCCATATTTCTCCTTTTATCCACTCTCTCTCCACCATTCCTGCCCTAGGTAAAATGCCCTAACTTTATTACAGCTGTAAATGTTAGAATTAGTGTTCTAGGACTGTGGTTTCTTTTTTTGCCATCAATATCCTTACTTCAGGGCAAGGGGAAATACTTTAAGCCCCATTGAGGGGAAAAAAACTAGAGAAATCTAAGGTAAAGTCATAAAACGATTATAAAAATTCCATTTAATCCTATTACTGTAGTCTTACATTTCTTCATCCCTTCCAGAAAAAAAACTGAGCTCTTGAATTCAGTCCCCCTTAGAATGGATTTATGCCAAGTCAGGTTAGGTCCAGCTTTGTGCCAATGGAGTAGAAAGCCACCCCAGAATGCAGTTTTTGGGGTTTTTTTTGCTGATGTCAGCAGCTTTCTTCAAACATTTGTCACCTTTCAGCCTGCTATTCTGAATCCTCTCTAAGGAAAAGGAGGGGGATGATGATGAGGCTAAAGGTAAAAGGAAACCAGAGTAACAAAGTGCTCTTACAAACCTAGGAAGGCTTATTTCCACATGTTCCTCCCGCATTGCTTTGAGCCAACCTTGGATCTGATCCACAGAGATCTCTTTTTCTAGTTCCTCAATGGCTACATCTTCTCCCGGAAGCAGCAGAATTAAACTAAACTCATTCCCTTCATAAGGCAATTCCACCACCTGGTAGTTCATTTGTGAATGAGTGAAGTAACCTGCAATCAAGGAGGAAGAAGACAGATCCATCAATCAATAAAGCATTTAGTGTTTACTATATGCCACATACATAGGCACTGTGCCAAATGCAAGAGTGCTTATGAACTAATGGAGGAAACAATATATGAATAGATACCTCCATGACATATAAATTACAGAAGGAAGGTAACCTTTGATGGGGAGGCTCATGTAATTAGGGGGACCTGGAAAGGCCTCTTTTAGATGGCATCATTTGAGTGGTCTTAAAAGAAGCCAGGGGATGTCAATGGTTTGAAGTGAAGAGGGAGAGCATGTGTGGCATAGGCAACAACTAATACAAAGGCACAGAGATGGGAGATGAAATATCGTGTGCAAGGAAAAGTAACAAGACCAGTATTCCTGGACTATATAATGTAAGGGGGAGGGATGGGGCAGAGGCAGGGAGTTAAGTGTGATACAGTGGACATTACTAAGGAAATGCACCCAAAGCAATAAGTCACTGTTGTTTTTCCCACTTAGGATTTTATCTACAATCCTTGTATGAAAACTCCCTACCCAGATGTAAAGAGTTGGCTCCTGTTCCTGGGGGCTAATACAACAAATCTCCAAATTACCTAACTTTGTCCTCAGGTGCATCTTCATCATTGGCACCTCGGTTACATAGCCATCTTTAACGGTAAAATCCATTGGCTGTGTCTCTTCTTCTCTGAATTTTTGTTTCCAGTCACCCTTGAAATAAATGGCATTCACCAGCACAAGTCTTGTTAGAGGACCAAAGTCTTCAGTTGAAAACATATTTTTTATTTTTCCTTTGGGGGTTAAAAAAAAAGAGAGGATAGGATAGCTCCTCGGAAAATTTCTGAAAATAGAAATAAATACCTACTGTTTACCTAGATATTATGACTGACAGAATGACCATGAATGACTTTTTTGCATTTGAGGGAAAGGGAAGGCGTTGAGAAGGAGGGACCAAACAACTGTTTTGCTTTTCATCCTGTATAAATTTGTTATCATCTCTCTCTTTGAATGAAGTCAGAACACTGAAATGTGTAGCTGTCTGTCATGCGTCATGGATAGGATAAGTTAGTCTTTAAAGCAAGTGCTTCTAATGGGTGAATGGTACAATATGATTGGCCAGTCAGGCCTCAAATGCTAATCATTGCCTGCAGAGCCCCAGTCCAGCTGTATCTCTCTCCCTCTTGGTAGGAGGCATTTGAAGTTTGAAATGTTAGCAAAAAGTTTAAGGGCAGACTGAGGTTGGAGTTTGCTGAAATGCTCCCTCTCCCTATTCTCCACTGGGATTTTTATGTGGAAGAAGGATTAGGTTTGTTCCCCTTGGCCCCAGAGGGTAGAAATAGACATAATGGGTGGACATTGCAGATACAAATTGAGACTTGATGTCACAAAAATAGAGTAACAAAGATATCCCCAAATGAAATGGGTTGCCCAAGAAGGTAATGGGCTCCACCTTGGCAGAAGTTTAGAGCAAAGCTTGGATAGCCACTAGCAAGTTCTGATGTAAGGGAAAATTCTTATTGTCCTGTGGTTTAGGTCTTTAGGGTAAATAACCTTTGAAATGTTGTCATTATGTGATTCAAACTTGGGAGAAGGAGCAGGAAAAAATGGTGGTAAGAACCATGACAGGCCTACTGCTAATCTAGCCCTTTCTTGAACTGGAGGGGGGGAATAGGAGAGGAGTTGGAGAGAGAGAGAAGAGAGAGAGACAAAGGGAGACAGAGAGATAAGAGAAAGTAGAGAGAGAAAAAGGGGGGTAAAGGGGGGGAGAGAAAAAGAGACAGTAACAGAGAGGGGGGGGAAGGAGACAGAGACAGAAAGATAGAGAGACAGAGAGAGAGAGAGAGAGGTTCAGAAGGACAAGATGACTTGGTGAAAATAAGCAGGATTATAAATGGCAGACCTAGCTCTCCTGACTCCAAATATGGCACTTTTTCATTCTGAGGTACATTTTTGGAGAAAAAAATTAGGGAAGAAAGTGCATTTAGAAGGGAACTTTCCAGAAACTAGCCCAATTAACCCACTTTGACTCTAGATGTGGGGTTTTAAGATGCTCTTCTCTGGCTTGGAATTTTACCAACATCCAACATAGTGATCTCCTTGTGTCTGCTCTCCCAGCTGATTGTTCAGCTGCAGAGGTGCCATGTCGCAGTGGATCAAGCATTATAGACGTGAGGTCAAGAAGATCTAAGATGGAATCTTCTCTCAGATCCTGCTTGTATGACATCCCCCCTTATCTATACAATGAGGATAACAATAACTACCTCATAAGACTGATGAAATCGTGCATGAAAAGTGCTTTGCAAAGATTAAATTACTGTTTAAATTCAAACTAAGATAAGGTTTCATGTGAAGGATATGAAAAAAAGATTGAAGGCGTTATTCAGTGATCTGGGAAGCCCCAAACCATGCCTTCTTTCATTTACTTTGTGAGAAAACTAAGCTGCTTGAGTGGCATGTTGCCAAGGGGGTTATCAGGATATTTTGCTAAGTGTTAACACACTTAACTGGGGGTATTAATGATTTACAGTAAATATGGGAAATAAAGCATTTGTCACTAATGGAGTGAGGACATCATCAGCTGCCTTCTCCTTAACAAAGAAATGAGTGACTCCATGAAGCTGGGGCTGGCCAAAAATTGCTCTTCACTGTTCTCTGGTGAACCATAAAAAATCGATGTCATTCAACCTAAGATCATTATTCTTCTGAAGCTGCTTTCAATGCCTCTCCATTTTAGGACCGAGTAACAGTAAGAGGAAAAGGAAGGAGAGTTTCTCACTTCTTAATTCCTTTGTGCCTATGTGTCTGCTCTGGGTATTAGTAAGAAAACAGCCAGTCATTCCCAGCTTGAGGGCATAGAGAACCACAAATCTGAATAGCAAGTAAAGATTCTGGGAAAATGGACAGCTTTACCATCTGTTTTGTTTTCCACCCAGGTACTGATTGCCTCTGCGCAGGACTTTGCATCTTGGAAATCCACCAGTTTTACAGTGCTCTGAAAAAAAGCCTCGTTGCCATGGAGATACTGTTCTTTCACCAGGAATCCTTCCTGAAGGTAGAGGGCATTGGCAAGATTAAATGTAAATTCTTGCTTTTTGGGTTGTATGGCAGAGAGAAATGACTTCAGAGCAGAAAACTCTTCCCCTAAAAAATAATTATAACATATACTGACATCTTGAACAACATAAAAACAACAGCTTTTCAGCCCAGCTATCTAAGCTCTCTGATAGATGCCATAATTCCTTAGACCCTTAGGTATAACTAACACTGCATTTTAAGTTACCATAAATATTTTAAATGTTTCCTTGCTGCAGAAAATGAGTTTTTGCAGAAAACAATTTATGTTGAGGGAGAAGAAAGTGTGTGTGGTTTCAAACTTTACCAAAACAAGCCCAGTATGTATCAAAGGAGTTTGTCAGTGAGGATGCAGTGCTGGACCTGGGGTCAAGAGAACCTGGATTAAATCCCACCTCTGACACTTGAGTTAAGTACGGTTAACTTGGGGCCTCCAATGCAAGAGTAAGAACATCTACCTTGCAAAGCACTTCAGAAGTTTTACATTGCAGTGAGCCAGTTATTATTTCCAAAGGAAAGCAGTGTATTCACAAGCCAATTTGGCTCCCAGCAGGATTAAGAATTAGTCTTTAGGGCAACATTCATACATAATGTGAAGTTATGATCATCCCCAAAGTGTTAGACCAATTAATACTCCTCAAGGTCAAAGGCATAAAGTGCGTGCCCATCAACTGCAGAATGTCTAGGAATATTCTGTTACATTAATATGATGGAACATTGCAAAGTAAACATTGACAGCTATGAGTAATTCAGGCAAACATTGAGAAACTTGTATGAATGGTTGTATAGCAAAGAACCAGGGTAATTATATACACACAGATTGAAATTATGTCACACTAAAAACAAAGCTAGATACTGAATAGTTGTGAAAACTGAGCTGGGACTGAAAGAAGAGATAAGGAAGAACGACTGTGACATTGGTAGAGAAGTGGGTGGGGAACTATGGGTAAGGAATGGTACAGTCACAGTTGCCAAATCCTCAATCCATCATTGGTTTTGCTTAATACTTTTTCTATATAAAAATGAAGGTTTTATTTGAGATGGAGGAAAAGAAGGCTATATCCCTAAATGAGCATGACATAACAAAACTTATTTTAAAAAGTAAAGTGATTTCAAAAGTATCTTTTTGTATGCCTGACTTTTGAAGTTTTGAAACTTTTTTTTTCCCTGAGACACTGCACTTGCTTGTTTTCTGAGAATTGCAGCATGGCACCTCTAATCTTCATTACGAAAGAAAAATTGCCTACATCGTCTTTTAATAGATCTATGGACTTTGAATATAAACAAACAGCACAATTGCTAAATGATTCCAATCTTATTGTTCAGGAAAACATTTGTGGCCTGATTTGTATGCATGGTCATAATTAATTCATCTATTCATAAGTTATTGTTGAAATGGTGTGGTAAAAGTTTGGTCATATAGAGAGAGAGAGAGATGTATATGAAAGGAGCTGTGATCTGTGTTTGGCTCTGTGCTCTATAACATTTTTATCATTAACTTGGATAAAACCATAAATGACATGCTTATCCAATTTCTGGATGATACAAAGTTGGGTGGAATAGCAGATGCTAGGTTATAGGATCAGGATTAAAAAAAATACCTTGACAGGCTGGACTATTGGACATTTACTAGAAATAAATTAATTTGGCAGGATTGAAAGCTAATGCAACCAGAGTTTCATTAAGAGAGGCATGGCTTCTAACATTAGAGATATTCTAGAGATGAACTTTAACCTGGTTAGACAACATCAGAAATATTTTGCTAATTTTTGGAAGGACATTCTTAAGATATAGAACATCCAGAAGATGGCACCCAGGATAGTGAAGAATCATTAGGAGTGGCCAGGTGGTGCAGTGACTAGAGCACCAGCCCTGGAGTCAGGAGGACCTGAGTTCAAATTCGGCCTCAGACACTTAACACTTACTAACCGTGTGACCTTGGGAAAGTCATTTAACCCCAGATGCCCCGCCTTCCCCCTTCCAAAAAGGAAAAAAAAAGAATCATTAGTTCATGTCTTATATAGATCAGATGAAGGAACTGGGCTGAGAATAAAGAAACCTCTGTGCTAAGATTAGTGAACATTTATTTAACCAATTGCAAAGTGCTTTCCTTATGACAACCTTGAGAAGAAGGTGGCATTAATGCTGCTATGCCCATTTAATAGACAATAAAACAACATCAGAGAAAATCAGTAAGGTAGAGTTGAAAGTCTACTGGACTAAGTTGCAATCTCAGAAGGAAGACACCAGCAAGTGAGGGGCTTTTTCTTGGGGGGGCCGGAGGGGGGAATGAAGAGGACTAGGAGAGATTTCTTACAGAAGGTTGGATTTTGGAGGTATAGGTGAAGTGGGAAAGAATTCCAAGCTGGTGGACAGCCATTCAAAATGAACAGGTTTGGGAGATGGAGTATCTTGTGTGAGGAATGATAAAGAAGCTATTTTAATTAGACTGTAGAGTACATGAGGGCAACTAGGTGGTGTGATAGAATGCCAGGCCAGGAGTCAGGAAGACTCATCTTTGTGAGTTTAAATCTGACCTCAGATGCTTACTAGCTGTGTGATGCTGGTAAGTCAGTTAACCCAGTTTACCTCAGTTTCCTCATCTGTGGAATAATCTGGAGATAGAAATGGAAAATCTCTGCCAAATAAATCCCAAATGGGGTCACAAAGACAGGGACATGATTGAAATGACTGAACAACAATGACAAGGGGACATGGTGGGGAGTTAGATGCAAGTAGATTGGAAACGTAGGAAGAAGCCTGGCTAGAAAGAAATTTAAAGCCCAAATCCGATTTTATATTTGAGTGTACAGGCAATGGGGAGCCAATGAAGTTTATTTAATTGGAGGTGGGTTATATGGTCAAACTAGCTGTGCTTTACAAAGCTCACTTTGATGATTGAGTGAAGGAAGAAGGGGAATGGAAAGAGACTTGAGGGAGGCTAACCAGTAGGCTATTGGAATAGTCTTGGCATGAGGGGATTAGGGCTTGTACCAAGACAGTAACAGTGTGAGAAGAGAGAAGAGTGTGTGTAGAACAGATGTTGCAAAGGTAAAATCAGTAAGTCTAGAATCTACAATTGCCTATAGGATATTGAGTTCAAAATGTCTAATAGGCAGTTGGAGATTCTAGACTGGAGGTCAGGAAAGAGGTTAGAGCTGGATTAAGAGATCTGAGAATCATCTATATAGAGATGAGAATTGAATATATAGGACCTATGAGATTGCTGAGCAAGATAATATAGAGAGGGAAGAGAAGAGGGCCCAGAAGAGAGAACTGAGGGGAACCACAGGAATCAGGTGCGCACTGAATGAGAATCCAGAAATGGAGACCTACAATTACAGCCTAAATAGTGAAAACTAGTATTTTTATTGCACTTAGAGGTTTGTAAAGTCCTTTGTATATATTACCTCATTCAATCTTCATAACAACTCTGCGCTGGAGTTGATATCACCCCCATTTTAGAGATAAGGAAATTGAGGCTGAGAAAGGTCTAGTGATTTGCCCAGGGTCACGTAGTCAAATCAGTGCCTGAGAAAGAGTTTGAACTTCAATCTTCTTGATAAGCTTTCTCTTTCAGTAGACTGTATTGTCGCTGACCAACTATTCCAATTCTACCACTCACTGACATCATCACTCCTCTCCAGAGTATAAAATCAAGAGTATTGATGAGACCAGTATTGCTACAAGTAGCTTTCATTGATGTAACATTTTCAAAAAACAAAACCTTTTTTAGATTTCATTTCATTTTATGCCGAGTAATAAACTCTCAGAGTACATAGGGCAAATACACTTAGACCCATTATGCAGATGAGAAAAAACAAATCCCTTCCAGCTCTGATTCCACTTTCCTAGCAGTTCCTCCAAACCTTCCTTCCTTTAGGAAGTTAATTGGCATCTTTTGTTTCACTAGGCTGGTTTTAGGAATTGTTTCTGGGCTATTTAAAGGACTGGCGTGACCAGACTAACACAGGAGTTGGAAGACTTCACTAGCTCTTTGAAACTCTAGAGATCAGCCTTGAGACTTCCTGGGTGGGGGGAAGGGAGTGACAGAATAGTTCCAAAGAATTAATTAAGACTCAAAAGGCATTTGGCAGAGTTTGAAACCCATTTCCTGACATTTTGCAATTCAGTAGCTTTTCTTAAAGTGAAAAAAAAATGCAATTCATAATCATTTGTCTGGGCAAACGGATTTATGTCATGTACTTAGGCCTTAAGAACGTGTGACAGTCAGCAGCCCTTTGATAAATCACAATTCTTGGAAGTTAGTAGGAAAATGTCACCATCTAGCAGAAGTTAGTTGTGTGTGTGTGTATGTCTTCATAATCAGCTTTATAGACTTTATTTAATTTGCAGATAAATGATCTGTATTTAATAAAGACTTAAATGGAATGTTATTGCATGAATCATATTCTAACAAAAGAAAGCTTATTTATTTGATTTTCTAGGAAACAGGGTTTCTCAGCAGCAGCAGAGGTGGGGAAATGCAGTGAATGTGGAATGGAAGGAGCTGGGTTTGAATCTTGGCTCTGACACATACTGCTTCACCTATAAAAACACTGGATTGGTCCTTGCAGATCCTCTGAGGATCACAGGACCCCAGTTTCTTTATCTCTAGAGTGGATTAGACTCAATGAAGCACTTCCGGCTCCAGATCCTACCATCTCTCTGGTTCTGTATGTGCTTCCCTCTTTTCCTTTGGGCTTTGCCCCATCTCTTCCATTCCCCAAACCAATTTTTCACCAAGTGGGGAAAACACCATCTGCTCCTCATGAGATATATGAATGGTTTGATAAAGTGCCTGAGAAAATCTATATCTTTGTATCATTGCCATTTCCAGTCATAGGATCATAGTATCTGAAAGCTGGATTTCTCTTTTAAAAAAATCTTCTCTAAGGACCTTAGATAACCCAGAGTCCAACTGCTTCCTTTAAAACTAAGGAACTGAGCCTGAAGTACTTTGCCTACGGTCAACCAGGCTCCAAGTGTCAGGATACAAACTGAGGCTCTTTGTCTCCAAAGCAAGGGTCTTTCCACTGTGGCACACTGTCTCCCTTAAGGGACCTCTCTGGAGAGCTTTCATGTCACTATATTTTGATACTTGATACCTGATACTTGAGTTGGCAGATCTGACACAGAGAAAATGGGACATGATTCTCCCTAAGGAAATCTCACCAATTAAGTCGTCTTGAAGTCTCAGAGCTTTTCTTATCTGGTGCTGGGTTTTTCCTTTGGCCCCCATCTGTACCATTCCCAAAACCAATCTTGCACCAAGTGGGGAAAATATAATGTTCTCCTCATTAGATGAACGGATGGTTTGATAAAGGTCCAGAGCAAACCTAGCATGGCTGTCTGTCAAGAGACTTGAAGTGTGAATCCGAGTGAGGAATGGTCCACAAAGCATCAGTAAGAATCTCCAAAACCAGGTCTGAGTCATAGTCATGCCTGTGCATGGGTAGAATCAAAATTAAATGGACAACAAAATGCCAAAAAGTCACTGCATTTAAGTATTAAGAAAAACCTTCCATTCCCAATTGACAAGACAGTGATGCGGAGTAAACAGAGACCCCATAATTTAGGGTTTTCTCCCCATGCATCTTTATTTTTAGAAGGAACAAGATCAATGGTTTTAATATTGCTTTCCTTGTCCCTATTTTTTAAGCATTTCTTGCATCTGCCCTTCTGCTTGGTTTCAACTTATAACAAGAAGCACCAGATACCCACCCTCCATTTTCCTACTTCCATTTGTTTGCGACCTTCCCCTTTGGGTTGTGAGCTTCTAGAGGGCAGGGACTGTCTTTCTTTTTTCTATTAATTGGATCCTCAGCCTTAGTACAGTGCCTGGATGCAATAGGTACTTAATAAATGTTTATTAGATTAGATTGGGTTGGAAGTGTCAACTTCTGACTTTGTGAGTGTAGGGCACTTCTGTTATGGGGAAGATCCTTCCACTGAGGAAGATCAGCCACTCATCTGTAATGTACATTCTTAGAGGGGTGCCTGATAACTGAGTACATGTTAGAGATTACTAGTAGATTTATTGGTACTTTTTGAATGTAACATTTCTCAAGGGGAGGCCATGATTCTAGAATTTTGTCCATAGTTCTGTCCACTCAGAATGGTCCTTTCTCATCCTTCACCACATTTGTGAGATGCTTTTCTAGAACTTTAACATGAAAGTCCCTGGAGTGCCTTAACTTGGAGTAGTGTTATGGGCTATGGCCTGAGGAGAAAAAATGCTCTCAAATGGACACAATATGAATGAATTCTAGCTACTGCTGACATTACATAGTCGCAGTTCTACATTTCATTGGAATAATACAGCTTTACATGTACAGGTAGTTGCAATATTGAAATCAAATTCTTAAAAACAAACTGATATAGGTCCATCCATTGTTGAATTGCCCAGAATATTTCTATATGCTCATTTAAAAACCTCTTTGATTTGATGATCAATATCTCAGGGAGGGAAGGAGAAATCTCAAGCACACATGGAAAGAAATTTTGTTAGGATACTGAGAGAATATTCTAAAGCACCAAACAAATATTTTATTAAGGATTAAATTGATACATATTGTTATGGATGTTACTATCTTAATGAGAAAACCAAATTGGTAAGAGAAGTTTTACATGTAACATTTTCTGTGAGTAAGTCTGTTTTGACATACTGAGAAAAAAGGGTTTTTGTGAGGTTTCTGAACAAAACATCTGCTTGCTATTATGCAAATAGCTAAAAATTATATAAATGTTTATAATTCATCCAATATCAACCCCGTTAGGGATCTATTTTGCATCCAAGTACAAATTAGAATTACAAAAAAATATTTTTCAAGTACATGTTTTTCTTGCTTGTACTATCATCTGAAAATCAAGCCACAAGCATTTATTAAGCCCCAACTGTATGTCAGGCCCTTTGCCAGACACTGGAGCTATAAGACACAGACACAATGGAAATAATCCCCACTTTGAAGGAACTTACACTCTTTGGGGAGAAACGACATAAGTAAATTAAAAAAATACATGATATCATTAACCCTAACAAACATAATTTGTATGAATATGGTGGTGCTCATTACAAGAAAAGACACTGTTCCTCAACTGATAGTCAAAGGACATGAACAAGAAATTTTCAG
Source organism: Petaurus breviceps papuanus (assembly GCF_028583685.1). Classification (NCBI taxonomy): domain Eukaryota; kingdom Metazoa; phylum Chordata; class Mammalia; order Diprotodontia; family Petauridae; genus Petaurus; species Petaurus breviceps. Next base: position 27,874,765 of record NW_027185759.1, read on the forward strand.
ACAAAGAAATCAAAGCTATCTGTAGTCATATAAAAAAATGCTCTAAATCGCTCTTGATGAGATAAATGCAAATTAAAACAGCTCTGAGGTACCACCTCATGCCTATCAGATTGGCTCATATGACAAAAGAGGAAAATGTTGGATGTTGGAGGGGATGTGGGAAAACTGGGACACTAATGCCTCCTTGGTGGAGTTGTGAACTGATTGAGCCATTCTGGAGAGCAATTTGGAACCATGCCCAAAAAGCTATGAAACTGTGCATCCCCTTTGATCTAGCAATGCCACTGCTAAGTATATATCCCAAAGAAATCCAAAACCAGAGAAAAGCACCTATCTGTACCAAAATATTTATGGCAGCTCTTGTTGTGGTGGCTAAGAATAGCAAATCAAAGAGATGCCTATCAATTTGGGAATGGCTAAACAAGCGGTGGTATATAATTATAATGGAATAGTATTGTGCTGTAAGAAATGACAAGCAGGGTGATTTCAGAAAAGCCTGGAAAAACTTACATGAATAGATGCATAGGGAAGAAGTAAAGAGAGCCAAGAGAACACTGTACACAGTAACAGCAATACTGTTCTAATGACTTAGCTATTCTCAGCAATACGATGAACCAAGACAATCCCAAAGGACTAATGATGAAGCATACTTTCTGCTTCCAAAGAATTGATATTAATTGAATACAGAAGGAATCGTGCAATTTTTCACTTTCTTTCATTTTTTTCCTTTTATTTGAGTCTTCTTGCACAAAATGTCTACTATGGAAATGTTTTACATGATTGCACACTTACAACCTATATCTGATTGCTTACCATCGGGGGGGGGGAGGGATAGAATTTGAAATAAAAATCTTTAAGTAAAAATGTTTCCAAAAAATGGAAACAACAACAAGAACAAGACAAGACACTGGAAATCAGACTCATAATTAGAAAAGATCTTGGATGTCATGGAGTCCAACTCTCTCATTTCATAGTTGATGAACTGAGGAAATGTGAAGTGAGTTTAGTCTCACTTCTAAATGAGACTGTGAGACTTCTTTTAGTCACAAGACTAGTAAGTTTCTGAAGCAAGATTTGAACCTAGATCTTCTGACTCCAAGTCCAGGACCCTAGTTACTACTTCTATTTTAGACATTTCTAGGCATCATCAAATTATCTCCTTCTAGAGACATTTTAATTGCCCCCAGAGCTGACAGCTGAGCATGTCTATATTTTCATACTGTACAATTTGGTGAAAGGTCTTGATTCAACAACTTTGAATCCAAGTTTGCTATCTTAATTTCCATAGTGAAATCCATTAAGATGAAATCCATCAATTGTTAAAATTACAATAATGCTCCCTTTACCCACAGGGATCCCAACCTTTCTCAATCCTGCTGAATCATCATATGTGGTCCTGTCACCCCCATATGCTACACCAAAGGAGTTCTGGTGGGATATTAATATACTTACCTTAAAAAATGCCCGATGGTTAGTTGCTGGATGTTGTACTTAGAATGAGCTTCCTGGGAATTGTTAAGAGCCTAGCTCTGTGGAAGGGCAAGGGCACGTACTTTTATCATGAAGGTTACTTGATTAATTCTTCCAAACTCACAGCAGGTGTTCGAGAATTCTGTTATGAGAGCACTCAATGATAACATTAACTGATTACCCTTAAGAGGTGGAAGAATTGATAGAGAAAATCATTTCAATGGACAATAAAAGGAAGAGTACCAAAAAATGCGCCACTCAGAATCCATTGAACAAATGTTACCATTATTCTTCATTGTTTAAATTATGGCCTGATTGGAAATTGAATTTGGAAGACGATGCAGTTGATTCTGAATTGAACTAGTAACTTTTTTTCGTGGTTCCACATAGGAATTTAACAAATTCCACATGGATGCCGCCATCAATATTTAATGATACCCATGAGAAAGGTAATCAAATGGAGCTGAGTCTAATAAGGTATGCAGTTATATTGTATGACTGTATTTAAAAAAAAAAGAATCTCTACCACACTATGGAAGTCAGGGTAGCTGGGTTATAGGTACAGTTAATAGTGAGTGTGGACAATGACCCGGGAACCTTGCCACCTTATTTTTCTAATGATCATGTTATACTATAAATTCACAGCAAACTTGCTGGTCACTATGCTTTTACACATGGTAACCATCTAATTAGTTTTTTAATCCATTCATTCATTCACTAACACATCTAGCTATTTTTCAGGTAAACTATTATCTAGGCACAGTTCCATTGTGTTGTACTTAGTAATTTTAATTAAGTTACACAGTTTTATGTACATCCTTATTAAATTATTAAATCTCTTCTCATTAGATACAACTCAACCTTCTTTTCTGTCCAAATCTTTTTAGCCCCTGTCTCTGTCATCTGACATGTCATCTAGACTCGATGATCCAATGGTGCTGGCCTTCTTGCTGTTCTTCTCACATGATATTCTATCTTCTCCTGACTCCTTGTCTTTTCACTGACTGCCCCCATGACTGTAATTCTCTCCTCCCTCATTTCTACCTCTTGGTTTCCTTGGTTTCCTTTAAGCCTCACTTCAAATCCCATCTTCTGCAGGCTGCTTTTCTCAAACCTCCCTTCTGCTATTTTCCCTCATACATATCTAGTATGGATGTACAGTTATTTGCATGTGGTCTCCCCTATCAGACTGTGAGATCCTTGAGGGCAAGTATGGTGTTTTTTTCCCCTTTCTGTGTATCCCTAGCATTTAGTACAGTTCTTAGAACATAGTAGGTGCTTAATAAAATCTTGCTGACTATGTCATCTTCCAATTTTATAAGCATGCTATCCATGCATTGTCCAAATCATTGATGAGGATATTAAGGAAACAGTGTGGGAGGATGAAAAGAACCCTGGCTCTGGAGGCAAAGGACCCAGATTCAGATCCTGCCTCTGGTGTTTACCGCTTATGTAACTTTGGGAAAGTCACTTAAGCTCTCTGGGCCTTGATTTCCTTATCTGTGAAAAACAATGTTGGACTAGGTTGCTTCCAGTCAAAGGCCTAGGATCCTACTTTAAGCAGCACAGAGCCAAAAACTGATATCAGGGACATTGAATTGATTAAGTTCCTACTATGTGCAAGGGGTTACACTAGGTACTGAAGGCACAAAGACAAAAATGAAACATCATCTGCCCTCAAGGAATTTATATTCTATTTCTTGTTGTTTAGTCATTTTTCAGTCATATCCAACTCTTCATGACCCCATTTGGGGGTTTTCTTGGCAGAGCTACTAGAGTGGTTCACCATTTCCTTCTCTAGTTCATTTTACACATGAGGAAACTGAGGCAAACAGGGTTTAGTGACTTGCCCAGGGTCACATGGTCAGCAAGTGTCTGAGGTCAGATTTGAGCTCAGGAAGATGATTCTTCCTGATATCAGGCCCAACACTCTATCTGCTGTTCCACCTACCTACTGTGAGGATCTGTGACAAGTCTTACGAAATATCACACTGACTTCAGAAGGGCAATGTCAGCTCTCCGTACCCTCTAACAGGAGCAGAGAGACTAGGGCAAGTATGCCAACTGACAGAGTTGTCACAACTAGAGGCACTGATTGAGCTGCTATGGCCTTCTTCTACATGCTATTCTCCACTGTCACAAGCAATCAATAACTTCCATTGTTCACCTAAATCATGGTACTATAGGGGACACCCTCCATCAAATCCTCTAATGTTACTCAAGGTTGGGGAAAGAGCAGGAAGATTTATTAAGACAGATATTAGTTCCAGGATTTCAGAGAAAGACTCAGAATCTGTTACCAAGTCTACATTTGTCATTGAACTTTGGCACAACCATCACCACCAAACCCTTCCCTGTGCCAATGACTTTGGCCATCTTTCATAACTAACTAGTCTCCCTTGGGATCAATAGGATGTGAGGTTTGGGGAGGGCTGAGGCTATTTGGTTTTTGCCTTTGTGTCCCCCACCAGTGCCTAACCTAGTGCCTAGCACACAGGAAGCACTTAACAAAGGCTTGTTAATGAATAAATCACAAATAGCTCAAGCAAAAAGAAATCCAAAACCTAAAAATGGCCAGGAAAAATTGGGAATTGAAATGAAAGATAAACAAGAAAATAGTTGGGGTAGCTAGGTGGCACAGTGGATAGAGCACCAGGCCTGAAGTCTAGAAAACTGAGTTGAAATCCAGCCTTAGACATTTACTAGCTGGGTGACCCTGGACAAGTCAATTAACCCTATTTGCCTCTGTTTCCTCATCTGTAAAATGAGCTGGAGAAGGACATGAAAAACCACTCCAGTATCTTTGCCAAGAAAAGCCCAGATGGGGTAATAAAGAGTTGGACACAACTGAAACAGCTGAACCACAGCAAAAGGAGAAATAGTAAGGTAATATCTTGGGGTCCTTGTTTGGTCTAACTCAATAGAGCCAGCCCAACTACAGCCTAGCCTGGACTCACCCCTGGCTCTCCAAAGCCTAAGCTTCCTTCAAGGTTCAGTTCAGTGGCCCTCTTCTAAACTAAGTCTCTTCTCCTCCTCTTCCAATGTGATTGTTAGTGTCCTCACCCTCCTCAGATTACTTCATGGTAACAATCTGTGTGGGTATTGCATGCTCCTGCTAGAATTGGGGCAGATCGAGTTCTGGGCCTGGAGTCAGGAAGGCTCATCTTCCTGAGTTCAAATCTGACCTAAGACACCTGCTAGCTGTGTGACCCTGGTCAAGTCACTTAACCCTGTTTGCTTCAGTTTTCTCATCTGTAAAATGAACTGGAGAAGTAAATGGTAAATGATTCCAATATCTTTGCCAAGAAAATCCCAAATGAGGTCATGAAAAGTTGGACACTGTTGAACAACAACAACAGCAAACCCCAAACCCTTGCTATCAAGGTAACTTCTATTCTTGGCTAATTGGAGAGTTTCAGCCTAGATAAGGTAGTTCTCCCAGTGGAGGAAATTATTCCTTCGTTAAAATTACTGATCATTTAGAGTTAACATCTCCAGGGAAAATGCCATTAGGCAGGACAAGGAGGCCATCCTTCAAACCCCATGTGGGGGGACGGGACTAATAGCGTTTCTAGGCTTGCCATTTTGCTAAGGTGTTTTTAGAAACTTGGCATTGCTACGAAGGACTATGAGCATTGTAAACATTGCCAAAGTGAAGTACTATGAGAAATTTTCTTTCCCATGGGAAATTTTACTCCTGTTCAATTTGCTATGACTATATGCTGTTAATGTGTTACTTGTAAATCAGTCAGTCTTGTAGATGTTATTCATTTATTTCAGTCATATCTAACTCTTCCTGATCCCATTTAGGGTTTTCTTGGCAAAGCTACTAGAGTGGTTTGCCATTTCCTTCTCCAGATCATTTGAAAGATGAGGAAACTGAGGCAAAGAGGGTTAGGTGACTTGCCCAGGGTCACATAGCTAGTAAGTGTCTGAGGTCAGATTTGAACTCAGGAAGATGAGTCTTCCTGACTCCAGGCTTGGAACTCTATCCACTGTGCCACCTAGCTCCTCAGTCAATCAGCTCCCATTTATTATGTGTTCACTCTATCCAAGGCACTGGGCTAAGCACTGAGAACCTGACCTCAGGGTGATCACATTTTAATGGGACAGAAAACATGCACTTTACTATGTATATACATCATACAGATTGTGGGTGACATCTGAGGAAAGGGGAAGAGGGAAAAGAGATGAGAGGGAAGTTGAGGCAGGGAGTTAGACAATAAGTAACGGGTACTGAGTGGAGAAGTGGAGAATGTGTGAGATACAGCAAACACAGCCAATATAGTTGGATTGTAGAGCGTGAAGAGGGGAGTAAGGTATAAGACTGGAAAGTCAGAAAGGATTTTAAATATCAAATATAGAATTTCATATGTGCACTTGATGATTATAGGGAGCTTCTGTAGTTTATTGGGATGGTCAGACCTGCACTCTTGGAAAAAATCATGTTGCTGAGGGCAACTAAGTCATTAAATGGATAAGACTCTGGTCCTAGAGTCAGGAAGACTTGAGTTCAAATCTGGCCCCAGACATCACTAGCTGTGTTACCCTAGGCAAGTCACATGACTCTATTTACCTCAGTTTCCTCATCTGTAAAATAAGCCTGAAAAGGAAATGGCCAACCACTCCAGTAACTTTGCCAAGAAATTCCAAATGGGGTCATGTTTGAAATGAAAACAACTGAGGAAGATAGATCTGGAATGAAGAGAGACATGTCTTCCAGTTGTGAACTAACATTCATCTTTTATCTTTGCCACCTAATTCAAAAGACTGAAATATGTGCAAGTTGGCCAGCTTGTTGTCAGTGGACCTGTAATGACAATATTTATGTGTCATAGTCTGGTCCTTCCCTTACAGCTATGAGAAATAGGGAATTCCTTTACCAAACAAGAAGATGTAATACTGAGTCTATTCCTCAAAACAGGGATCTTTAAGATGGCATTAAATGAGGCACTCTGGATTAGTCATTACAGCACTCTTCTCTAGATAACTTTATATGGTAGATGGATGTACTACTCTGATAGACTGACCATCTGGGACACTGAAAGACAGAGTAAACTCAAACCTGAGAAGAAGGTGGATGCCAATATACAGGCAAGAGAAGCTCTCAGCTCATGTAATTGTGGGTCAACTAGTCAAATCGAGGTTTTCATATTTAGCCATAATAGGCTTACCATGTTCTTGATCTCCATCTGGAACCCTACCAGTCAGTGTCAGTGAGCCTGCAGTTAAAGGAATAGAAAGGAACACATGGAGAGGCGGGAGATCACTGGCCCTAGGGCCAAGAAAGATGAGCGAGATATCTTCGTTTCCTAGAGTGCAGCAGCTTTAGCGCCGTCACACACAGACTGTGCTTTTGGCACATCAGCCCAACCTAACACCCACTACTGTTCTTTTTGGGAGACCAAAGTAATGCTCCTTCCCCAAAGGAGGCTCACAAGGAGGGTGTGAGAGCCTATCAGCACTCTACCATAATACTGAGGGTCCAATTTCAAGGCAATGCAAACAAGAAATGCTGGAATGACCAATAGGGTCAAGTGCTGAATTTATAGTCAGATGACCTGGCTCCAAGTCTGCTCTCTGCCACTTTCTACCTTTCTGACCTGGGGCAAATCATTTAAGTTCTGTGGGCTTTAGTTTTTGTATCTGTAGGAGATAGGGGTTTGGATTATGTCACCTTTAAAGTTCCTTGAAGTTTTAAGCCTATGATTTTATGAGCCTTTGTACTAAATCCTAAAGGAAGTTTGGAGATAAGATGGTAATGGTAATCATAAAAATAATTGACATTCCTACAGTACTTTCATTTTTGCAGAGTCCTTTATACATGTATTATCTCATTTGATCCTCTTAATAACTTTGTGAGGAACATAATATGAATTGTGTTATAGCCATCATTTTGCAGATGAGGAAATGGCGTCAGTATATAATTTTGTGAGGTTCACACAGTAAGCAACAGAGAGAGGATTTGAACCCAGGTCTTCTAACGGTAAGTCTAGAATTCTATACGCATTGCGCCATGCAGTTGACCATTGTCTTCCTCCTCATAAGGAATGTAATCCAAGAAGTTTTGTATCCCAGGTAAAGGAGATACTCTGATGGAAGATATTTTTTACGATCAGTACTCTTCAACAGGTGGGGGAGCCATAAAAAGAAATGTAGGGTTAAGGTGGCCATCACTTCTCTAAGTCCCCATGAATCATCTATTTAAAAGGAGAGATGGCATACTTCTCACTCTTATATTGCTACTTACAGACTATTCCTTGACCTATATCCTTCGAAGATATTTCCTCTTTCAAGATATTTTAACCAACTTGCAATACTCTTTCCCATCTTTGTTAGTGCCACCAACTGACCCCCACATCATTATCTGTATTTTTTAATAGCTTTCGACTTCTCACCATCCTAAACTTTCTCTAGAAACCTCATTTTTCATACTGACAATTCTTCTTATGGTCTCAACATACAATTCTTCCATCTCAACCCCATTTCAGCTCTGACATAACATGTCTTAGATCGATTCTTTGGAATCGCACTCCCTCCAAGCTTTGGTGCTCTGAAATTCCACTCTCCAGCCACAATATCAATTCCTTTTACCACTGTCTCTCCCTCATGTACAGTAAATCTACTCTTCACTGAAATTATGATGAATATCAACTCTCCAAAGTCATATCTTCCACTCGATGACAGCCTTGCCAATCCAGCATTGACACCATGGTGTTTGCTGCATTCGCCTTTTACTTTATACTCCCAGAAAATTCTTCAGGACAGCCTACCATTCTCAACCTTTGAATCTTTATCCGTGGGTGTCCCATCATCTCATTTTTCTGCTCCCACCCCCAAGTTCATGGAAATTGCTGGTTAATGATGGGAAATCTGGCTGATTTCACCCACTAAAAATCTGAAAGGAAGAACTCTGCTGGAACACTGCTGCTCCCTGACAAGCCACCTACTGTGTCATTACTAACTCTTGATCTTATTCACCAGAGAAGCTGTTTCAAACCTGTTCTTTCCTCCCCTTATGACTCACCTTATCCCTGTCCCTGACACTACACTGAGCTTGTCTCTTATTTCACTGAGATGTGAGACCATTTGACAGGAACTCCTTAGCTATCTTCCTCAAACATTCTCAGAATCAACTCTCTGTCTCTGTCTCTCTCTTTTAAGAGTTTAGGCTACAGATGAGTTGCCAATATGCAGAGATGGAGAGAAATCTACACCTGAATCCCCCCCGCACAATGAAATAACAGATCCTGAACAAACAGACACAATGCACTTAAAACATATTATTATATATTATAATTACCTGAGTTTGAAACTCATTCACCTGTTAGAATGCAAACTCCTTGAGAGGAAGAATAGGGTTTTTATTCAACTTTTTATCTTCCTTGTGCCTTTGCTGCATTCTGCTGGATTTGAGACAGAAATAAGTGGATTTAAAACAAACATTTTCTCCCAAAATAATTTCTTAAGAAAGAGTGATATCATAATCTTTTTATCTCTATCTCTTGCTTCAAATGTATTTACTAAAATCATACACAACAATTTGTCTCAATTGATTACATATCAATAAAATGGAAGCAGGTAATTAGAAATGTTGGTCTCATTTCAAACTGACAAATGTCCATGTAATAGACATATCACTGTGTAGCCAGGCATGGTTGTGTACACCTGGAATCCCTGCTTCTGGAGAAGATGAGATTGGTGTATTGAAGGCTACTGGGAGAGGCATAACATTAGGCAGGTTAAGGCTCTCCTTGAACATTTGGCCTTCTTGAAGATGGAGATATTGTGGTCTGTGAGATCCAAAGAGGTCAGCTTCATAATTTTCAGGAGCAGAAAGAGGTATGAGAGCCTGGGCAGAAGGTCAAAGTGCTTTACTTGCATCAGAAAAGGTCCTGAGGAGGGGGGCAAGCTGGAAATGGAAAAGGTCCTCAGGCAAAGCCCTTTTGGAGTGGGAGACAGGCAGTGGCATCCCCTGACCCCATTTATAGTATAAGACAAAACCCAAGAAGCTGGCATGCCTGGTGGTAAAGAACCAGCAGGGACAGACAGGCAGGAGGTCTTGTCTCCTTGCTTATAGGAATCAAGACCTGATGGAAAGGAACTAGCTAGCATCTACAAAAAGCAACAATTTCATTAGAGGCAATGATGGAGCATAGAATTCTAGATAAAATTTAAAATCATTCATTTACCTGCAGAATTTTTCACTCTTAATAATGCCGGAGTAATGATTCATCTACTGGCCTTGGTCCTGAACTGGTGATACAAGGGTCATAAGGCAGTCAAGAAGTACCTGTTGTAGGGTGGCCAGGTAGCACAGTAAGAGCACTGCAGTGTCGGGATGACCTGGGGATTGAATCCCCGGCTCAGACACTTAGCACCCACCCAGAAACACCTGGCTGTGTAACCTTGAGCAAGTTACTTAACCCCAATTGCTTAGGGGCGGCCAGGTGGCTCAGTGAGTAAGAGCACCGCAGTGTCGGGATGACCTGGGGATCAAATCCAAGCTCAGATAGTTAGCACCACACCCAGAAATAACTGGCTGTGTAACCTTGAGCAAGTTACTTAACCCAGATTGCTTTAAAAAAAAAAAGTACTTGCATTTGTTCTTCATTTTTGAAGAGGACTGTGACATCAGGGAAATGATGACATGACTTTCAGTTGACTTTGATTAGAGGGAGGAGGGCTGTGCAAGGTAACCAGCTCTCCTTTCTCCTCCAGAGCCATCTGGGTCCAATGGCTAGATTTTCATCAGGACAACTGGAGATAGCCCAGGATGCAATGGGAGACCCTGGTCCTTTTAAGCTAAGGACTTTTTAGGTACAAGAGCAAGGTAATGCCTATTCACTGAATAGGCCTCTTTAAGAAGTGGGGACTGCTGGAGTTGGAAAGGAAGCATGCCCTCCAAGCATGGGAGACACTTGTTAGAAAGCATAGGAGAGGAGAATGGAATGTTGAGTTTGGGGATCATCCATTAGGACTCCAGCTGGAATGAACCCAAGAGTGCATGAAGGTCAGTCATGTGACTTAGAGTCAGAATGGGGAACTAGAGCAAGAGTAGTACAGAAGCTCTGGAAATAGCTTGAATGTTTGCAGACGGAGGGATTGGTGGATGCTACTCTTCTCTCCCTTCACAGAACAATTTTTCCTTAGTATTGGACTCATTTCTTCTAGGTACAGCATAATTTTTTCCTCAAAATTGGGGTAGTATGAATTTATGTGGCTGCAAAATGGGTGAGACTTGTACTGATCCTCTCTGTCTGTCTGTCTGTCTGTCTCTCCCTTCTCCTCTCTCTCTCTCTCTCTCTCTCTCTCTCTCTCTCTCTCTCTC
>NW_027185759.1:27885665-27907239 GCF_028583685.1 Petaurus breviceps papuanus
TCTCTCTCTCTGTCTCTCTCTGTCTCTCTCTCTCTCTCTCTCTCTGTCTCTCTCTCTCTCTCTCTCTCTCTCCCTTCTCTCTCTCTCTTTCTCCCTCTCCCTCCCCTTCCTCGGTTTCTGCATTAATTATATATAATATGTACATATATTATATGTTATATTTATATAATGTGTGTATGTGCACGTCTATATGTATACACACGCATACACAGAGGATTTGTGGCACTCAAAGACAGTATCATTTTTTTTTCTATCTCTTTGACTCATAAATAATTAATGTGACTCTGGAAGATGATCATTCAGACAACATGCCCCATTCCCACACGGTGCCATCAGCCAACATCCATCATACATCCCCCCATTATGAGATTCTGTCTGTACATTAGTGAAGCCACAAGATGATTTATTCAGGAAATGGCCTTTTCCCCCCTTTCAGTGTGAAACAATAGCTATATTCTCTTGTTAGGTTTGTTTGATGAAGTGCATCTTCAAATACCTCTGGGATAGGGCAGCTTTCCCCAGAGCATGCCTTCCCTGAATAGCTGGAGAAGGCTTAAGCAGTATCACGGCTTCCCCCCTCCCCTCAGCTATAAATACACTACAAGCTAGGCAGAGTTAGGATCTAACTCCCCGTTCTCCCCCCAAATCCAACATACTTTCCACTGCACCCTTTTATCTAGCCTGTTTCTATCATGGTTACTGCCAGGCTCCTGGTCACCCAAACTCAGAACCTCAAAATTGTCTTTGAATCTGCCCTATCCCTTGCCACCCCACACCCCTATGTCCAATCAGTCACTGAGCCTTGTCAATTATTCTTGTACAATAATAATAGCTACTCTTGATACGGCACTTTAAGTTTTGAAAAGGATTTTGCATAAGTTACCTCATCAGGTTCTCATAACAACTCAGAGACATAAGCACTATTTTAATTCCCATTTTATAGATTATGAGACTGAGCTTTAGGAAGGAGATTAAGTGGCATGTCCAGTTAATAACTACCTAAGGCTGGATTTGAACTCAGATCTTTCTGATTCCAACTCTAGCACTCTCTCTACAATACCCTGTAGCTACCTCAACAGTCTTCATAGTGCAGGTGCAACTCTTTCTTTCCCTCTTTCCTGGGTTGTCACTAATTGCCTTTTAATTGGTCTTCCTGTTTCCAGTATTTCCCTTATCCAACTGTTAGGTCAGCCAGTCATCAAAATAATATCTGCAGGTGCAGATCTGGATATCACTTCCCTTCTCAAAAGTCTTCCATGGCTCCCTATTCCATCCCAGATATAATACAAATTACTTAGCCTGATATTCCAGAATACACAGAATCTGGCTCCTACTTTCTTTACCAGTCTTATTTATCATTACCTCCCTCCCTTCATTCCTACCATCATATGCTTTATTCCATTGAAACTAGAATGCCCTTCTCAATTTATATTCTCTTCCTTTAGGCTTTTATATAACCCCCCCACACACACACTCCAAGCTGATAATGTATAATATTGTTAGTACCTGGCATAATGGATAGATTGCTACACTTGGAGCCAGGGAAACCTGGATTTAATACTTGGACCCTAGGTTTGTGATTATGAACAAGTCCCTTAATACCTTTAAACCTCAATTGCATCATCTCTAAAATGGGTATGATATGAATAGCATCTATGGCACCAAGTAGTTATGAGGACCAAATGACATAATACATACACAACACTTTGTAAGCCCTAAAAAGTACTCTATAAATTGTAGCTATTCATCTAATAGATATTCCTTAAGTATATTAATAGTTTCAGTCATTCATTGCCAGCTCTGAGAATAGTAGACTCAGCATTGATTCTAAAGTTAAAGGACATACGTTAGAACCACCTCTCTTCCACTTATGACCTATATGACCTTGAATAAGTTACCTGCTTGATCCTTAATTTTCTCATCTGTAAAATGAGGTGGTTGAATTAGATGACCTCTGAAGAACCTTCTCTCTAGAGTTATAATCCTATTACTTTACACAAAATAGGTATTTGATACATTTTAAAATTTATATCCCAGAATCTTCTCTTTCCAGACTCAACTTAGATACCAAAACTTTTTCAAAGTATAGCATGATCCTCTCAATGTCAGGACTCTTACCACCCTCAGATTTCTAGTAATTAATCATCTCTCTAGGTACATAGTCTCATACACAGCATCCTCCCTTGCCAGTCCATCAGAGACTCTAAGTTCATTAGAAGGAGAGATTATAATTTTATATCTATTTCTAGACTATTCATCCCAGAATGTTGCACACAGTATAATTTTAATAAATGTTTGCTGAATTCATTCTGAATAAATTTGATGCAAATCTTGTCATATACATTTTCCAGTGAAAAGCTCTTTGTATATGAAGACACAATGAAAGAAGCAAGCCCATTTATCATAATTAGGAAGATCATCAATCAGTAATATCTAAGTTTTCATGGCATCTTCTCTTGATCCTGGCTTCCAGTCATGGAGGAAGCTGGGACACATTGAAGAAATCCCAATGAATTCTCATTATGTCCAGATGACCAGTGTCAGCATTTTAAAGGAAGTTTGATTTTTTTTTCTTGAAAAAGGAAGAAAAATTGCATTTCCTTCCAAACTGAAAAAAAAGAAGTAAAAGCAAAGCAAATATTCCTTTCAGTGAAGTATTTGTCACTCAAGTGTATTTGTCAGTTTATGGTCATGTAGATTTTAAGCAGTTCTCTGTAAACTTGTTCTGTCAAAAGGGATGAATAATTCACTGTGAAAAGAAAATAATTGGTTGAGTAGTTTTTAATGTAAAACTGTATGGACTACTTGAAAATTACAGTGTAGCATATATTTAATGTGTGTATAGACATACATGCATATATACATATATGTATATATATATAAAAGTTTTGTCCTACTATACATAGTAGTATGGTAGAAATATCACTGGATTTAGATTCAGAGGACCTATATTCATAAATCAATCCTCCCTATGTGACCTTGGGCAAGTCATTAAACATAACTAGGTTTCAGTTACCTCATTTGTAAAATAAGAGGAACATTCAATGAAATGATCTCTGTGGTCTCTTCGAATTCTCAATTGTGATCCTATGGCCCTGGCTATGCCATTTATTACCTGTAGGATCCTGGGGAATATCTTTACCCTTCCTAGATTCAGTTTCCTCCTTTGTAAAATAAAAGGAAGTCTAGAAGATGTCTTAGGTCTCTACCAGGTCTAAGTCTGAAATTCTCAGATTATCAAATTATTAAAACATTCTCCAAAAAATCCAGAAAAATGGCCCATCAAACAAGATGATTTTTTTAAATCCCCTTAATCAACAAATCTAACACTTGTTAAAAGGGGGAGGAGGAGGAGGAGGAAAAAGAAGAGGGAGAAGAAAAAGGAGGAGGAAGAAGGAAGAGGAGGAAGTAAAAGAGGAAGAAAAGAAGGAAGAATAGAGAAGAGGAAGAAGGAAGAGGAGGAGAAACATTAATATTTATAGTGTTTTCAGATTTGCATAGTGCTTTACTTATAGGATGTCTCATTAGAGTAGTGGAGACAGAGCTGGTAATGGAATCTGGAGCCTTAGGTTAGATCTGTGGCTCTGTTGGGTCAGCTGTGTGATGCTGAGCAAGTCATTCTCCCCATCTCTTAAATGGGGAGTTTAGACTAAATTATTCCTAAGGTTTTTTTTCAAGCTATGAGTCTTATGAACCATTAAGTACTTGCTGAGAGCCTATGAGGCACAGTTTTGGGTGATGGGAAGGACCTTAGATTTAGAATCAGGAAACTGGGCTTTAAATCATAGCTTTGGTAATTACAAAGCTAGGCCATCATGGACAAGGGTGGCAACTCTAGTTGGAAGGGACTTAGGCAGAAACCCCCTCTCCCCACCACAACACTTCCTAGCTATGTAACTATGGGATGGTCACAACCTTTTTTGAGGCTGCTTCCTCCTCTGTAAAGTAGAGATAACCATCCCTACATAATAGAGTTGTGGAGGGGGGGAAGTGTTTTGTAAGCAGGAGCTATCATTATTATGTAAAATCATATTTGACATATAACTCTTTAAGACTGATAAGGTGATTTATGTACCTTATATTGCTGAATCTCCTACTAACCCCATGAGGTAGGTGCTATTATCATCTGTCTTTTGCAAATGAAAAGCCTGGATCTCAGTGAGGTCAGGTGATGTGCCCATATCACCCAGCTATTTAGTGGAAGAGGTGGGCTTAGGGCGCAGATTCCTCTTTCCCTAAATCCTGTCCCTG
Source organism: Petaurus breviceps papuanus (assembly GCF_028583685.1). Classification (NCBI taxonomy): domain Eukaryota; kingdom Metazoa; phylum Chordata; class Mammalia; order Diprotodontia; family Petauridae; genus Petaurus; species Petaurus breviceps. The sequence continues at coordinate 27,889,917 of NW_027185759.1, forward strand.
TTCCACTAATCTTGGGCTATAGTGAATCAAATGAGATAATGTGCTTAAAGTGCTTTGGAAAACCTCAAATGACTATATCAATATCACCTATTATTTTCTCCCCCCCCCCTTTTTTTTTTGCTTTCAAAGTACAAATGGAAACATTTATCTCTTAAGGAAAACTAAGCTCTTTAAATCACTTACATCCTTAATGTATTAAGGAGACAAATATTTGCCTCATTCTACAAGGGGCCATGGGATGAAGATCTGAGACTGACCTCATTTTATCCATGCCCCTTCATGCTTCCTTAATAAGTGGTTATTAAGTGAATGGATTGTCCTAAAAAGATTCCTTATAGTTTTTCTGGACTTATATAGAGAAGCATTATTTTATGCTTGCTATAATTGATATTGATTTTGGATTTGAGACCAGACCTTTGATTTCATTGGCATTAAGAATTTCCCTGGAGGAAGCCACCTCTATCTTTGCAGGTTGGTACATTTTCACCAATGCATTGTCTTAAAGACTTGAGAGGTAAATTGACTTGTCTAAGGTGAATCCAGGATTTCTTGACTCCAAGGCCAATTATCTGCTAGACCAAAGTTTCTAAAACTTTTGGGGTATCATAGGCCCCTTTGATAATCTGGTGAAGTCTATGAACCCCTTCTTAGATTATGCTAAAATGCATAAGATAAAATACATACATAAGGAATACAATTATAATAAAATGCAATTATCATTTTTTTAAAAAGCTCATAGAGGGGAGGCCAGGTGGCACAGTGAGTAAGAGCACCGGTCCCAGAGTCAGGATGACCTGGGATCGAATCTGGGTTCAAACACTTAGCACCCACCCAGAAATAACTGGCCGTGTAACCTTGAGCAAGTTACTTAACCCCAGTTGCTTTAAAAATAAAAAAGCTCATAGACCCCAGGTTAAGAACTCCGCCATTAGACCATGCTGCCTTTCACTATAAATGATAGACAGTAAAACTCCTTTTGGTGGGAGGAACATATGTCCAATTGAAGATTTTGAAAATCCCATTAGAAAAGCTCTTAAATCCAATTTCAAGTCTTGTCTACTGAACCAAAAGAAATTCATTGGCATTTTATCATATGAAAATCCTTCTAAATTCCTAAAAATGAAATTTAGAGTTTGAACGCTAAAACATAACTTGAATAAATAAATATATACATACATATATGCGTACATATATACACATAGATTATATATATATATATACATCTACATGTGTGTATGTATGTGTGTGTGTTCTCTCCCCTACTAGAAATGAGCTCTTTGAGGTCAGAGACTGTTTTTGTTTTTGTTTTCTTTGTATCCCTAGCACTTGGTACATCGCATGGCCCATAATAAGTGCTCAATAAATGCTTTTTGATTGATTGCTTCCCTCCTTCTTGCTTCCCTTCCAAAAAGCTTCCAACCTTTCTTAGCACTCATGATTCAACTAACACAAGTCGGGCCTTCTTCCAATGTCATCTTCATTACTCATAGCCAGGAGTAAGAGGTCATTACTAGCTTGGTCACAAAGAGATTTTAAAAAACTGCCAAAGATCATGGAGAAAAAATATTGTATGGCTATGATCCATGTTCATGGAGAGATGAAATCTCTACCCTCTGAAATCTTAAAATCAATTTTTGTCATGGCACTCTGCTGTTGGGTTGGGAAGATCAGAAGTGGTACTGGGTCCACTAACTTCCTATTAAGTGCATAAAACCACATTGAGAGGCTGATGGCACAGCACATGGGGTGCTAGACTAGATTTAAGTCAAGAGGACTAAAGTGAAAAATCAACTTCAGAGATTTAAAATTTGTTTGAACCCAGACATGTTAGTTAATGTCTCTGTTCCTCAATATTTTCATCTGCAAAAGAATCTATACATTCTCATGCTACTTCCCATTCTAAATGTATGATCTTATGTTGACTTAAGATTATGATCTTCATTTGACTGTAGAATGACTCAAGGATTAATTTTTTTTAAGTATGTTGGAAAATGTCATGAATCTGAGTTAGGAAAATAAAGAGGACATAACCTGGGGTCAAGGGGCTCAAATCACACCTCTGGCATTTACTGGCCCTCTATAGCTGGGCACACCCTTAATTCCTCTAAGCATTAATCTTTTCATTATTCAAATGGATATACTAAATACCTGGAGTCCTTACCTTATGCAGTTTATTGGGAAAATCACATAAAGAATTTTGGGTGTCCCAGAATTTGCAGAACAATTATAAGTTATTGAAGCTTATATATGTTATAATAAGCATGTAAAAATTAAATAAAACAAAGTTATAATAATTAAATAGTAATCAGGCATAGAATAATTAAAACTATAATAGCTATTAAAGCTTAAAATTGTTCTAAGACTTTGGGGACACTCTGTATACTGAATGTTTGGTGAACGTTCGAGTAAAATATAAATATTGTTAGCTAAATGCATTTTTCATGATGTTAATGAACTCTGATGGTATGTTCAGGTCACAGAAGCAGTGAAAACCACACTTGTTTAAAGGTTAGCTGGATATTTATAGTGGGAAGTCCTGTATTTTCTTATATTTTGATACTTAAGGCTAGAATATCCTGAGTGAAATCTCCCCCCCCCCTTTCTTCCATCATTAAATTTCTTGCTGAGTATCTAGTAGGAACAAAGGATGATGGGTAAAAAGTCCCAGAAAAATAGTAAAATGAACAAAAAGAAAGACTTTTTGTCAATATCCAGGTAGTAGGACATATTGGCTGTCTGGATTCTTCTCTCTGTGAGCGTTTACATATGTATAAAGTTTATATGTAGTAACCCTCTTACCTCCTGTGACAAAAGATTTATTTTTCTTTCAATCATAATTGCTTCCGATTTCTTTTTAGCTTTCCTCTACTACATGTTTCCTGGAATAATTGCTTGGCTTTTCGTTCCCGATCCAGAATTTCTTTGGGGAACAGGCTTTTCTCATCAAATGCTGCTCTCAGTGCTACAACAGTGATGAGAAAATCCACATGAAAATCATGGTCCAGTAAGAGGCCTTAGAAAAATTAGGCAGTGATAACACAAACATCAAATTATACTTGAAACAAAGACCTTTGGATTTTTACATAATTTGAAGGGAAAGTTTGGCCTTGAGGATATTGTCTCTAAACTTCTGCTATTACTTTAATTTTCATTTGCATTCTCCATTCCACACAGCTAATTTTTATTTTATTTTATTGAATTTGCCTTCATCATGATACAAATTTGCTATTGAAGAGTGGAGGAATAAAAGAGTTAGTCCATTCCAACTTTATTCTTTTCAATCTACTTGCTGCTATCAAGAACTCATAAAAAAACTAAAAACAAATTATCCTTTATAGAAGTAAAGCAATTAAAGTAATCAAACTATGCTTTGAACATTTGCATGGTCAAATGATTGCCTAATGCAATCATATCCTTTAAGACTCTGATCTGTAAGGATGAAGGTTCTCTAAAGTGAGAGAGAGGGAGAGAGAGAGAGAGAGAGAGAGAGAGAGAGAGATTATACCCAGGGATGGGTACCAGGGTTAACTTGGAAGGATGTAGAAAGTATACCATACATTCAAGAAGAGAACTTAGGCCTGTCTTTCTATTTCTGCTTCATGATTAAATGAATCAACACATTTTAACATGGTTGAGTGGACTACTTTGATTGGCTTCTTTGATATCTCAAAAAAAAGCTATGATTTCATCAGTGTGAGAATTCCTCTCATTGAAAAGATCACAAGATTTCCACCATTGGTTCTATGAGATGCCTTGGCCAAAAAGGGAGAAGGAAAAGGGAAAAGAGAGGTAGAGGGAGGAAGGAGAGGGAGATGGAGAGAGAGAGAGAGATCCCTTATAATAAACACACGTAGCTAAGCAATACAGATTTCCTCATTGGCTATGTCCAAACACATATGTTTCATTTGGTACCCTGAGTTTATCACTTCTCTGTATGAAGAAGGGCATCATGTTTCATCCCAGGTCATCTGAAATCAACCAGCCCTCTCCTTTTATAGATAAAGAAACTGAGTACTAAGGAGAAGTGACTTGCCCAAAGCTACACAGTGCATCATAGAGCAGGAATTTGAATTCAGGTCGTCTGACTTCAGATCCGGGACTCTTTCCATTTGATCATCTTGCCTTCCTACCTGAGGTCATTCTAATTCCCAAATCTGGGATCTTATGCCATGTTCAATGTTATCCATCATATCCAACTCTTTGGGACCCCATTTGGGGCTTGTTGCCACTTCCTTTTCCAGTGCATTTTATGGATGAGGAAACTGAAACAAACAGAATTAAGTGATTTGCCCAGGTCACAGTTAGTAAGAGTCTGAGGCCAGATTTGAATTTACATCTTCCTGATTCCAGGCCCTGCACTCTATCCACTGTAGCACTTAGCTACCTTCTAATGTCATAGCCTTTGGGAAAAAAAAAACAAGATTACCTGATGAGAGATTGAAATGAGATGTTCTTAGAAGACTGTCATTTAAAGAAACAAATGTATGAAAAATCATTTAGTAAGCACTTACTATGTGCCATCCACTAGGGCTACTGATAGAACAAGCCAGACAGTCTTTGCTTACAAGGAGTTTGCACTTGAATTGGGGATAGCAACACATAAAAGAAAGTTCAGTTACAGAACCAAAAGAAAAGACTAAAAGTCCTAAGGGATCAGCAGAGAGGCAGATGGTAAAGCCTAGAGATCCTTAGGTTGTATAAGAGATCAGATGACATTGTTGGGGGGTCTGAAGGATATAGAGGCATGGGAAACAGTAAGATGAATTATCACTATATGACCATTGAACCACTATTAGATAAAGTAGCACTATTTAAAGTGGTAACCATCGTGCTTCCTTTTACCTAAAACAAGTGCTATAAGATACTGACTTCTATTAGTCAACATTTGGATTCATCCCCTACAAAGCTACAGACACCCTCTCTGAAATCATAGGGAATTCTCAGTCCAGAAAGACTGTCTGGAGACACAAACCAGGGAATGGCATTTGAAAGTTGCTCATAAATGTTCTTGTCCCCTGAGTCTCTCCTGGATCTATTTTCCAGGTCAGTGGTTTTTGCAATGAGATATTTCACATTGCCTTCTATTTTTTCATTCTTTTGGATCTGTTTTATAGTCTTGATTTCTCATAAAGTCATTCCATTTATTCCAGTCTAATTTTGAAGGAATTATTTTCTTCAGTAAGCTTTTGAAATCCCTTTTCTATCTGACCAATTGTGCTTTTTAAGGCATTCTTCTCCTCATTGGCTTTATTTAAACCTCTTTTCCCATTGAATTAGTCCATTTTTTAAGGTGTTATTTTCTTCAGCATTTTTTGGGTTTCCTTCAGCAGACCGTTGACTCATTTTTCATGATGTTTTTGTGTCATTCTCATTTCTCTTCTGAATTTTCCTTCTACTTCTCTTACTTGATGTTCAAAATCCTTCTTGAGCTCCTCCATGGCCTGTGAGCAGTTCATATTTTTCTTGGAGGCTTTTGATGCAGGAGTTTTGACTTTGTTGTCTTCTTCTGGTTATATGTTTGATCATCTTTGTCACCAAAAAAGGATTCTATAGTATGATTTTGCTTCCTCTGTCTATACATCTTGCCAGCCAATTACTTGACTTTTGAGCTCTTTACCATGGTAGAACTCTGCTTCCAGAGTGGAGAATGCTGTGTCCCCTTGGGTCTCAAATAGATATGAATTTCAAAGGAATCATAGCATAATATCATAGATATAGAAAAGAAAGGGACTTTCTTCAGATGAGAAAACAGATGTCTAGAGAGGTGGCAACTTGTGTAAGATCACACAGGTGGTATATGGCATAGCCAGACTTGGCACTCATATTGTAACACATCTGCTGGATGGTTGGATCAGGAAGCATAGTATCACCAAAAATGTATTCACCACAGTACAGTTGGTGGGGGAGGGATGACCAAATGAGAAATATTGTCTCCCCAGAGATCCATACTTCCCAAAGTTACCAGAGAAAAAGGCATCAGTGGTCATATTATCAATGGCCTTCTTACCCAATGCTAATCATAACCAAAGAACCACAAAATGACCCTGGCTGATAAATTCCAATTTTTTCTCTCTCTATGTAGCATCAGTAACCGTTAGATATATAGTAAAATCCTAAGCAATTTTATATGGTGAAATTAATGCCTTATCTATGACATATTGCATAAATAAAGATACAGATACCATCTGCTCCTAGAGTATAGATAAAAATAAATCATAGGATTGTAGATTTGGATGTAACCCGGGGACCTCAGAAGTCATCTACTTTAACCATTTCATTTTATACATGGGGAAACAGAGGCCAGAGAAGTAAATTAGTTTGCCCAGGATTATGCAAGGAAAAGTGGCAGAGTCAAGATCCAAAACCATGTCCTCTAACTCTAAATTCAATTTTCCTTCTAATGTATTATAGGATATCTCACAATCTTTTCATACTGTCTTCTTGTGAGCCCAGCATCCCAGCACTGTTGGGCAAAAGGGATGGTTTACATGAAAACATTATACAACTTATAAATTATTCTCCTTTTACTCTACATTCCAACCAAAATGGTCTTCTCTCTCTTCTTAGCATAGGACACTCAATTTCCTATCTCCATACCTTTTTATATTCACCTAGAATGCACTTTCCTCATCTCTACCTTATAGAAGGCCTTCTTTCCTCTAAGATACAGCCTCCCCCAACTGTTAGTGTCTTTCTTCTCTAGTTACTAAGCATTTATTTTGTATTTGTCATTCAGTTCTTGTTTGTTTTTCAGTTCTCAAAGAGGACCATGACGTCAGGAAGGTGATGTCATGACTTGCAAGTGATTGAATTTAAGTGAGGGAGGGCTAGGCAAAGTCACTGGCTTCACTCTGTCCTCTGGAGCCATCTGGGTCCATGGGCAGGATATAGATCAGGACAACCAGAGAGGGATGCAGTGAGAGATTTTGGCCTTTTTACGCTAAGGTCTTTCACAGGTTTCAATTTGACTTAGGCAATATTCATTCAGTGATTAAGGTTAGGTAAGAAATGAGGCAAAGAATTGGCTCTCTTACCCAGTTAAAAAAAATCAATATGGGGGGGATAGATAGATAATGATAAAGATATCTATATATAATGTATGTTATATATACATATAATATGGAATGCAATTTCCTTGAAGGCAAGGATTAGATTTTTCCCCTTTCTATAGCATCTATTATGCTTTCTGGAACATAGTAAGTATTTAATAGATGACTACTCATTTATTGAAAGTGAAAGTTTGACCATTGCTCAACTATTCTAGGCTTCTTTGCCTGCAACTCGATTGGCTAGTGAAGGGTAACCTCCAATGGAATGTCCATTTCTGTAAATACACAGCTTAGACCTAAGAACAAAAACAGTCCTCTTAAGAATTCCAGACTCCTCTTGTGCTTTCTCTAACCCTAACAGTAAGGAAGTTGCAGAGAAAAGTGGGAAAAACATTCAGTGAAATGAGAACTCAATTGAAATTCCACTCTTGACATTTATTAGTTCTGTGCTCATGAGCTAAATCATTTAACTCCTCTATTTCCTCATCTGAAAAAAATGTAGATAACAACTTTGGTGCTCAGAGGGCCATTTTGGGAATCACATGAGATGATATTTATAAAGTGGTATATAAATGTCAGCTCTAATTATCTTGGCCCTGCTACTCATTCAGATCACAGCATCATAATTCTGGAACTGGAAGTCCCCAAGGGACCATCTGGTCTAGGGCTTCTAATACTTGTTTATGTCATAGAATCTTTGACAATCCCATGAAGCCTATAAACCCATTCACAGAATATTTTTAAAGGCATAAAATAAAATATATAGAATGATATTAAAATAAAGGATTTTTTTTTACCCATCCAAGTTCATAGATCCAAAGAAATCTATTCAAGTTAAGAACCTCTGATCTTGACCTGCCTCTCATGCTGTCTAGTTGACTTGGGAAAGTCACTTAACCTAGACAAATGTTTTATATTCACAAAACTGGATTCCTCTGAGACACCACAAACACAATATTTTATCTATCCTAGAAAACTTTAAAGAGGTTCTGAGGAATCCTTTTACAAAAGCTAGGTCTCAGTAGTTTTCAGATTTGGGAATAAAGACATGAAATTTCATGCTGTTTAAGCACCCAATGCGGACAGCTAGAAAACTATAGAAAGGGTATGAAGGATCCTTTTAATTTCAAAAGAAGGAAATGGATAGAGAAAGGACACTCAATGCCCAGGGGGGGGGGAACATAAAAAGTCACAGAGGGATAATAAAACATTCAAAAATAGTCCCAAGTTCCAAAAGTTATGGTTTCAAAGCCTGAATGGAAATCAGGCAAAACCCCCTCTCTGCTGGACTATATAACTGCCAGCAAACCTCTCACTTACCGTAATCATAGAGATTGCATGAATTAATATTGAACTGGGGGTAAAGGATTAACTGCACATTAGAGTGATAGGGAGTATTAAGAGTGTATGAATAATTATGAATTTTAATCTTTTCTAGCAACAAATTTTTAATCCCGGGGTTTTCTCCTTACGAAGAAAAGAACAGTTTGAGTGAAAATGTCAAAAACAAAAACAAAACAAAACCAAAAAAAGTCACAGGCAACGTCCTGAGAGCTGGGAAGGTACCATGAGTCACAGCTAAGCATTTGTTAGGGCCTGCTATGAGCTGTGGCCAGATGCGATGCCAGGCCCTGAAGAAGAAAAGAAAATCATCCCTGCCCCCAAGGAGTTTACCCAAGGTGGGTGGGGTGGGGGTGGATGAAAGGTGGAGGGTGGCTTAATATCAAAATAGGAAAGGATGTATAGAGAATCAATGAAGTTTTGTAGTGGATGCAATATGCACAAAGCCTGATATGGGATTGCTTAATAAATGTAGGAAGATGGAAGGGAGTGGGGTGATGGCCTCACCTTTTAGTCCTTTGTTATTGTTCAATTTCATTTGGGAAAAGGTGGGGGGATAGAAAGAGGGAGGGGTGGAGAGAGACTAGAGAGACAGAGACAGAGAGATAGAGAGAGGAGAGACAGACAGAGAGAGACAGAGAAACAGAGAGAGAGAGAGATGAAGTGGGGGAAGAGTGAAAGGTTCCAGGCATGTTTAGCAGAAGCTCGATGTTTCACCTATCTCTGATTTCCAGCTTGCCTATCTAAAGACTTCTACAAAGGTACTCCTTGGGTGAGATCAATTCTTCTTTCTTGAACTGAGCTGAGATATTCTCTTGCAGCCAGCTAAAGAATTCACTCTTGGGCATTTTTTGATATATTCTCATTGTAGCATCCCAATTAGGACAGAGAGGTGGATAGAATACTGGGCCTAGAGTCGGGAAGATTCATCTTCTCATCAGAACCAGAACTGAATTCAAATCCGGCCTTAGATATTTACTAGCGGTGTGACCCTGGGCAAGTCACTTAACCTCTGTTTGCATTAATCCATTGGAAAAAGAAATGGCAAACACTCTCATATATCTGCCAAGAAAAAACTCATGGACTGTATCCACAGGGTCATGAAAATTCAGTCACAACTCAAAACAACTGAAAAACAAGAATTTACTTTGCTGGGAGCTTGAGTTATAGTAACAAGTAGAAGAAATGTCTTCTCCCATATTAGAGTTACCTCTGTGTCCCCAAGAGAGTTCAAGGGTGGCTTCATGGTGGTGGCCCATATCTAGGAACTGAGACATGCCAGTTTGAGGACAGATTGGGGTGAGTGAGTCAGACCAGAGAGTATGTTTATCTATGCCAGAGGCAACCCATGCCTGAATTCTATCTACACGCCAAAGACAAACTTTACCAACTTTACAATGCTGACCAGGGCCGGTGTTTAGTAAGTATCTATTTTAAGGAAGATGTAGTGAAGAATGTAGTAAAATAAAAGTAGCTGACATTTCTGTGCTCCTTTTAGGTTTAATGGGCACTCCATACCCATTTTCTCATTCAAGACTCCATTAATGAGTAGGGATTATGAGTGTTACTCTGTCCATTTCACATATATTATACACGTCCAAGGCAGCAAAGCCAAGAAGTATCAGAGTCAGGAGTTGAATTGAGTCCAATTCTCTTTCTATCCTGATCCTTTGCATGTAAAGAACTATCGCTTCAAGGAATGTGAGGGTGAGCCTTAGTTTCCCAGAGACATACTATAAATGCAATGCATACATTCCATCAGATCAATTCTTAGGCAAAGGATGCCTTCAAAATGTACAAGGAGTTATCTAAGCCAGTCTAGTGTCAGACTTCACCAGGGAACATCCAAACATTGGCATGTTACAATTCCAAGGGGGATTAAAGCTGAAGTGTCCAACTACTCATTTCCATCTCAGTCCAGCTTTTATCGATGTTACGCCTATCCCTAGAAACCCTTCTCTTGAGAATCTTCCTTCTTTGAAATTCTTCCTAACAGCTTGTGCGATAAGAATCAGTCCACCCTGCTGGGTAGTGGTTCAGTCTCAGGTGGCTGACCTTCTGGATTGGATTTCTACAGATGAAAAGGAATCACTTGAAGTTCTGATAGTAAAAACAATCTTGGCGATGTAAGGTAGGGAAAGAGCCCAGGATTTCAAGCTACATCTTCAGCTTACTAGCTTGGGGACCTCACACAAACATTTATCTTATCTGGACCTTAGAGGGGTGGGGATGAATTGACTCTGATCATTTGATATGAAGGAAATTCAAGAGATGAAATTATTTAAGAAAGCTGTGCCAGGATTTACCCTATATTGCAAGTAATTAAAATGTAGCAGCTTCTATAATCATGCTGGGAATAACACATTGCTTTGCCGCTGAGGATCACCCCTTTGGTTCTAAGTGTCCCTCTACTGGGGAGGTTCCTCAGGTGTTTGGGGATTACTTTTATCTGTGCATCTTTGGAGCTCACATCAATCCTTGCACATAATTGGTCCTTACTAAATGTTCATGGAATGGAAGGCAGTCAATTTTTAGAGAATGAAAAGTTCATGGACCAATGCAGGCCCTCTGACTGAGGGTATCATGTGTGCTGTCCCAATTACTTATCTGCCTCAGCACTTTGCTGGTTCCTGACTGCTGACCCGATTTGGACTTGATGTTTCATGTGGACTGGAGACAGAGTGACAATATGACTTAATGACCAGAATTGTGATAACTTCAGTTTCCTTGACCCTTGCTGCTACCCTTGTTCCCAGCTTTTGCTTGGCTCATTGTCTTATTTTCCTAAGCTGTCACTTCTCATAAAGCAATGGACTCAGTCTGAAGTTCTGAAAGAAACTTCTGAAGCCAAATTATCTATAAAGAATATGTAGGAATGAGGTATGTATAGGGGCCGCTAGGCCGTGCCGTGGTGCATACAATGCCTGGCCTGGAGTTAGGAAGACTCATCTTCACAGTTCAAATCCAGCCTCAGAAACTTACTAGTTGTGTGGTCCTGGGAAAGTCATTTAATCCTGCTTGCCTCAGTTTCCTTATCTGTAAAATGAACAACAATAAAGGCATGAAGTGTTATGGGGTCAAAAGGTATAGTTTAAACCTAAAATCAAACTCAATGCTGCCTCAGCTGTCCATGTATTCAGAGTACAGGGATATCTATGTTATGAAGGCTATGGAATATTACCTTTCATTGTTTAGAGATATAGATGTATCTACATAAATATGTGCATACACATATGTACACACATGAACATATGTTTATGTATATAGGCATAGGTGGATATATACATATGCATATCATGATATACATACACATATGTGAGATTCATTGGCATATTCTTAAAGGGAAGTCACTTACATGAAGAAGGGTAAGGAAGACTTCTCAAAGAACTCTATGGGACCTGAAGGAGACCAGGGAAGCAAAAGACAGAGATAAGGAGGGAGACAGTTCCAAGTATAGGGAACAGCAGAAAGTGCCCTTAGTAGGCATGTCTCACATGAGAAAGGGCAAGAAGGCCAGGGGTCCTGGATGACAGAGCATGTGGTGGGGTATATGGTGTAAGGATATTGGAAGAGTAGGAATGGGGTAGGTTATGATGGGTTTTCAAAGGCAAATAGAAGTATTTGATATTTGATCCTGAAAGTAGCAAGAAGCCACTGGCATTGATTGAGTTGGGGGAGAGGGGTTGCTGAAGTTGTTATGGATCAGTTTTCAGACCATTAGTAAACATTCATTTAATTCTCAGCTACTCTAAATGTCCAAAGTCAAACATGGTTATATACCCCTCAAGGAAGTGAAACCACATCAATATTAACATTCCTGCAATAAAGGAAACAAGAAGATAAAGAGATGTTACTGCTAAGTAGATAGATGGTGCCCAGATTATGAGGCAAATAAAATGTCTGGTTTCACTGCATTTCCAAAGGCAAAGGGAAATACCAGCTCACCACAGACCATTTGGGGACCTTGTCTTGTAGTTCTCATTATCAACATACACACAAAGACCATTACGAAGAGAATGGAAGCCTCTTTTGGAGAACAGTGACCAACAAGCATTTATTGAAGTCTAATATGTGCCAGGAATTGTGGTAGGTGTTTGGGATACAAATAGAAAAGGGAGAGAATCCATGCTCTGAGGAAGCTCATATTTCATAAGGAGTATATGATGTGTTCACAGATAAGTCAATTCAAGATATGTGCAAAATAAATACACAGTGATAGGAGGTCAGAGAGGCAATAAGAACGAAAAAATCAGGAAAAGTCTCTCAAAGGAGTTAGGGATGGATTAGATGAAGGGGGTTGGTAGGAGTTCTCTGATCACTTTATAGGGAAGGGAGTCTTTGCATCTTACTGTGCAGGATCTGGGCATGACCCTTTATTTTTCATAAAACATGGGTTTCCATGATCGGGTATGAATTGCTTATGCCAAATTGTTATGGAGAGATGACACCCGCTTTTGTGGGTTGGATCAGTCATAGAGTCGGCCTTTTTGGCTTTTTGTTTTTCCTCTTTTCCTTTTAGCAAAACAAACCAGTACTCAGCAGAGCTAAGAGTTAACCTGGACCCTGGGGGACACGGATCTCAACACAACCCAAACCTACAAATGGCAGCCTTGGGATATAGCTACATGAGAGTTGCATATGCCCTTGTCCACGTGGCTTGACAGGCTTGACCTGAAGTTGCTGACTCTGGTATTGGAGAAACACTTGTATGACTTCTACTTCTTGTGTAGAGAACTATAAACACTACTAATACCTAAGGAAAAGGCATGTCAATTTACATCCTTCCTGTTCTGTTTACCATCACTGTGACTTCCCATCCCTGACCTTCTCTCTACTCTCTATGTGTCATCTTCCCCACTACAATGTTAGTTCCTTGAAAAAAGGGACTTCTCATTTTCATATTTGTATCCTTAGTATTTAACTAGGTCCTTGGCATGTAGTAAGTGTTTAATAAATGCTTGTCATTCAATCATGCTTTCATAGCTTGAGCTAAGGCAGTTATGGAAAGGGAAACCATATTGTGATATTTCCTAAACCCTACCCTTCTAGAGAGAGGGCTTTCCTAGGTACTACTAGCCTTATGGTCATCTCTCTAGCAACCCTAAATCCTAGAATTTGTTGATTAGCCTTTTAGCAAAAGAAGGGGTGCTTCTTGCAAAGTTAGCCTCTTAGGGAGAAGAGAATGGTTCATGTGGTACCCAAAGAGGAAGAACAGTAAGGAAGTTTAGGCCATGATATGGAGGAGTTTATTTTACTTTTGAAGGAATTCCAAAGCCTGTCAAGGTGCTAGGAAGAACACAAGCCCTAGAGATATATGGAATGTACCGAAGAAATAATAGGAATCACACTGGCTATTCATGGTCTACTGTGAGTCCTTAATAGGATTTTACATTTCCCATTGGGTAGAATAAAGGCTACGTCATACCCATCATGTATTGCTACTTTTATGTTTGTATGGAATCTGAGGACCCTTTCAACCGCATATGTGGATATCATGACAACCTGTAGTTTACCTACATTATGAGATGTCTAACAATGACTTCTGAGTGGAGGCATCTTGAGCCCAAGAAGCATAATGTGGGTGGGGGTGGGGGAGGGAAGTAGTAGAAGAAGGAAAGTTGAACTGAGTCTTTAAAATCCAGAGCCTGAGGTACTGGGACATGGCTATACAGAGAATGACAAATCATTTTATATTAAGGTATAATGTAGTAGCTTCAGTGGGAAAGCAGGCACAGGCAAGAGTTACAGATTATGTTGGAAAATGTTGTTCAATATTAAGGATTGCAAGACAAAAAAGTTTCTCCACTACTAAAATATATACACCTATATAACATGAATACTTTATTCCAAAAGGAAGTTGGAAAGCAATGAATACCATTAATTTATAAATAATGGAGATATGTATATTTAATGGAGAAAAAAAGTGATTTCTGAGGTAGAAAGTATTTCAAAGTCATTTTTTTTAGTAACTTCTTGTCTACAATGGCAGTAGAACCACCACTTTCGAGTTCTAACAACTCAAATATTCCCTAATTCTATGATGAAATGAAAATGATATTTAAGAGAATTAAATTGAGAATAGTTTGACCAGATCAAGTATTCAAAGAAGACATTTGTGAAGGTAACATACTTTTAAAAGCAATGAGGGATTTATTTTCAAGATTTTTCAAAAGAATGGGAAGAATAACAAATGATATTATTACCCCCAAGAAGGTGATTGAGAAGACATCATTAACTACCAGTGTTTAAACTTTCTTTCTAATTTTCATAGCATTTTTTAAAACAAAAATGACCTCTCCATATATGCAGAGAAATTGTGATAGAAATAAAAGAAAAGGACAGTCAGGATTTCATGGATTATTTTCTGTAGCAGATTATATCTCCATAGAAAAATTGAATTGCTTGGAAAATATAGAGAATGCAAGATCCCTCTGAATTCATTGTTTGTTGACTAATAGTAATAGTGTGCTTAACATGGTGCCTTGAGGTTTTAAACACACTTAACTCACAATTCTGTGAGGTAGGAAGGGCAAGAAGCATTAGACACATTTTGCAAATGAAGAAACGATCTCTCAGAGTTTAAATAATTTGCTCATTATTATACAGCTAATAAGTAAGATTCAAACCCAGCTTTTCTGATTCAGTCTAGTATTCTTTTTCCATTATACCATCCTGCTCCAATAAAAAAGAATTAGACTGGAATGGCTAGGTGGCACAGTAAATAGAGCACTAGCCCTGCAGTCAGGAGGACCCGAGTTTAAATTTGACCTCAGACACTTTATACTTATTAGCCGTGCAACCTTGGGCAAGTCACTTAACCCCAATTGCCCTGCCTTCCCCCCCCCAAAAAAAAAGGGATCGGACCCAGTAAAGCAGAATACATATAAAAGCCCTTCTCCAATATGGAATCTCCAAAGCAAATAATAAGAACATGTAAGATTTTTTTTTGATAAATGTAACAGATAAAAAGCTTACATTTTGATAGATGTAACTTAGTTCAACAATATTCTAATTATCAGTATTAGATGAGGCATAAAACAGGGAGACATCTGCCTGCCAAAGTGTCCACCATTGTCACAGAGGAGGTCCACTTGGAATTTAAATGGAAGGATTCCCTACAGGTGGTAAGGTCCTCCAGATACTCCAGGTGGCAGACAACACTGTTTTTCACCAAGGTCCTGAATATGACTGGATACTCTCCATAAGATTTTCAGTAACTCCAAATTGATTAGCCTAGTAATTCACATAAGAGAAAAACAACTAAAAAGAATAAACCTTTTTCTCAGTGGCACATGGTACCTTTACAAAAATTGACCACATAATTAGGTCATAAAACTTTTATAGATAAATTAATGCAGAAAAACAGAACTATTAAATGCATCCCTTTCAGATCACAATACCAAAAAAAATGGGCATATTCAATAAGGGACCATGGAAACACAAATTAAAAACTAATTAGAAAGTAAGCCTAATCATAAAGAATGAGTGGGTTAAAGAACAAATCATAGTAACAATCACTAATTTCATTAAAGAGAATGACAGTAAGGAGAAAAAAATATCAAAACCTATAGGATGCAGCAAAAGCAGCAATGAGAGGAAAATTTATATCTCTAAATCCTTATATCAATAAAACAGAGAAAGAGCAGACCAATGAATTGGGTGTGCAATTAAAAAAAAACTAGAAAAAGAACAATTAATAATTTCCAATCGAATACCTTACTGGAAATCTTAAAGTTAAAGGTCAGGTTAATAAAATTGAGTGTAAGAAAATCATGGAATTGATAAGTAAAACTAGAAATTGGTTTTATTAATATGGTTTTTAAACAGAGAGAAGAAAACCAAATCACTAATATTAAAAATGAAGAGTCAATAAAGCAGTAATGAAGATGAAATCAAAGCAATCATAAAGTTATTTTGCCCGATTACATGCCAATAAATTAAACAATTTAAGTGAAATGGAAGAATATTTACCAAAAAATGTAAAACGCCTAAGTTAACAGAAAAGGAAATAGAATATCAAAATAAGCTTATTTTAGAAAAATAAACTTATTATAGAAAAATTGAATAGCCCATAAATAAGCTTCCTAAAGAAAAAAATCAGGACCAGATGGATTTAAAAGTAAATTCTACTAAACATTGAAAGATCAATTAATCCCAACATTAAATAAATTGTTTGGAATAATAGGCAAAGAAGGAGTCCTACCAAACTCTTTATGAAACAAATATTGTACTGATACTTAAACCAGGAAGAACAAAAACAGAGAAAGAAATTTATAGAGCAATTTCATTAATATAATAAATATGAATGCAAGAACCTTAGATAAAATACTAGCTAGGAGGCCACTACAAAGATTATACATTGTGTCCAAGTGGTATTTATACCAGGAATGCAGGGATAGTTTAACATAAGGGAAACTATTAATTTAATTGATTATGTTAATAGAAAAATAATATGTGATTTTATCAATAGATGCAGAAAAAGCTTTAGGCAAAATACAACACTCATTCCTATTTTTTTAATGCTCAAAAGCATAGATATAAAGGACTTTTTTCTTAAAATGATAAGAAGCATCTACCAAAAACCATCAGTAAGTACGATTTATAATAGTGATAAGTAGAAGTCTTCCCCAATAGGAACAAGAGTGAAACAAAGATGCCCATTGTCACCAACATTATTCAATACTGTTTTAGAAATGTAAGCAATAGGAATAAAAGAACAAACATTTGAAGTAATCAGAATGGACAATGGAATAATAAAACTACCTCTTTTGCAAAAAGTAGGATCATATACTTGGAAAATACTAAATATTCAACTAAAAAGTTAATGGAAACAATTAATAATTTTAGCAAAGTAGCAGGATATAAAATAAATCCACATAAATCACCAACCTCTCTCTCTCTCTCCTTCTCTCTCTCTCTCTCTCTCTCTCTCT
>NW_027185759.1:27907339-27934836 GCF_028583685.1 Petaurus breviceps papuanus
TTCCTTAGTATTGGACTCATTTCTTCTAGGTACAGCATAATTTTTTCCTCAAAATTGGGGTAGTATGAATTTATGTGGCTGCAAAATGGGTGAGACTTGTACTGATCCTCTCTCTCTCTCTCTCTCTCTCTCTCTCTCTCTCTCTCTCTCTCTCTCTCTCTCTCTCTCTCTCTCTCTCTCTCTCTCTCTCTCTCTCTCTCTCTCTCTCTCTCTCTCTCTCTCTCTCTCCATATGTATGTATTTATTTATACTTTTATGTATATCCGCAACAAAACCTTTCAAGAAGAGATAGGAAGAAATAAGATACAATAAAAATAATTGTAGACAGCATAAAATACCTGGGAGTACACTCACCAAAATAAATCCAGTAACTACATGAATATAATAATAGAACACTTTTTATACAAATAAAGTCAGATTTAAATAATTGGAGAAATAGTAATTGTTCATGAGTAGGCAGAGCCAATGTAATAAAAATAACAATTTTACCTAGACATCTTTTTATTCAATACCATCCCAATTAAATTATCAAAAAAATATTTTGCCGAACAAGAAAAAATAACAAAATGCATAAATTCATACATATATGCATACATACACATATTTATGTAATAGTAGTTTTTGCTAGGGCAGGATGGGGAGTGAGAGAGGAAAAAAAATTTAAAATACATAGCATAGAATAAAAGAAAATTTAGAAGATATATGGAAAAGAAGCATAGATTTAAAAATGTTGTGTAGTATTTATTACATAGTTTTTTTTAAGTAAACAGTACAAAATGGAAATTCATGGTTTTATATTGAATCCTCTTTTTATGTTGATCTCTGTACATGAAATGTTCTCTTTTTTGTATTTAAATTAAAAATTAAAAAAACTTAAAGATGAAGAAAAAGAAACATCTTACAGGAGATAATATTGACCTAGAAAATCACATGTTAATATCATCTATGTTATTTCTTCATTTTGTTAAACATTACCCAATCACATGTTAATCTGGCCTCAGGAGTTTTGCCAGCCACCATTTTGATATCTCTGATCTTGACTTTCCATTCTTATATAGCAACTATTGTGTCTCTCTTTTGAAATTCAACTAGAGTCCCTTATATAAGAAGAAAGAAAAAGAAGTTTGAATTCTAAGGAAAATCAACACATTTTTTCAGACCCACTTTTTGTCAGAATGCTCAAAAAATTACTTCTATTTTCTAAATTGATTTTTCTTATCGTATCATCATATATTTCTACTAGTAAGGATACAATGCTTCAAAATAGTACCCTTAAGTATCCTCTAGAAATTGCACGTGACATGACAAGAACAAGATCAGAGCACCAGAAACCCGTCTTTGACTTTCTCTTTCAGCATTTCTTCTTCCTTGGTTCACTAAGTTTTGAGAATTAATTAAGGCGATTTGGGAGAAGATGGTTTATCAATGGCCAAATCATAATAAGAAATGTTCCGTGGTCTGACTTCTGAAAAGTTACCAAATAAAATGTTTCTGCTCAAATCTCAGCATGGTTCCACAGGCCCTTGACTGTCCTTTCAGAAAGCATGCATCAGCACCTTGAGCTGTCTTAGCATCTGACTTTACTCCCCATTCCACCTTAACCCACATTTCTTTCTTTTCTTTCTCTTCCTTTTTAGTAAGAAGGGCATCCTGGAGAGAATAACAAAGATGCAAGAATGGGAAACTTACTTTCTGCAAGTGAGACAATCTTTAGGTTTTTAGGGCATCCCTCCTCTGGCTTTTCCCTGAAATATTTCTCAGGGTTGGCAAGGAGACCAGGTTTGTTCACCTCTGCCACTTCCTCCAGGGTTCCAATATGTAATGACCTAAATGCACCTCCAGAACAACAGATTTTTAAAAAATCATTAAGTCCCCAGAATGAAGAGAGTTTACCAGTCAAGTGAACTTTTCAAATCTCTCCTTCCTCAGCTCTTGCAGCTGCAGTGCTGGGCAAATGCTGTAAACACAGCTGGGCCAATTGAATCAGTGGTCCTTTTTTTATTCAAAGGGACCAAAAGGCGCCTAACACTCTCCATTCATTTTTATTTTTATTTTTTTATTCTTTAGTCATTTTCACATAGAAACAAGGATTCTGCCACATTGGAAAATCTCCAATTTCTTTTCTATTATTAAGAAATAGAGTTCTTTGTGTAGTCCCTTTAAAAGCTACAGAAATAAGCCCTTAAAAATAGAATGCAGAAAGGTCTGAGCTAGGAAGAGCTCTTTAGTTTTGCTGAAATGTTAACTAAGGTGGCTCTATTGTATTGAATATGTGCACAAGGTGATGAGAATCCATTTTAATTATGCCCATAAAATGACTTGGACCAAAAAAAAAGAAAAATTGAGCCTTCTACTCCATGTGATAGAAGATGAGGGAAAGGAAATAAACAAAGGGCTTAATTCAAGATGTCATTCTATACAATTTCTATTTAATGTTATCAAATAACAATGGATCTTTTTATAGCTCAGCCTGAATTCTTCACACAACAACTGATTTCTCAGAGAGTGAAGTTTCCCTCAGTCATCAGCAGAGAGAAGATTGGCAGTGGGAGAAATCACATTATTATAGACTGTGATGTGAGCCATAAACCAGTTCCCATCTCAGTCCCTAGAGAAAATAACTCAGTATGGGAAGATGACCTTTGTTTTCCCTTACTTTTTGCAGTTCTTTTCTAATCAGTAAATCTACTGGCACTTCATAACCTGATCAATCTCTAGCCTTGCCCAGTGTCTGGCACATAATAGCACTTAATAAATGCTTGTTACCTGACTGATGGCTTCCTAATGACGAGAAGGCTATGCTAATGATAAGTGCTCACTTGATGACTTCGGTATCAGTCCACTGTGGCAGAATTTGTATGTCTTTTTCTTCAAAGTTGTACTTTCCTTAGAGTTAGTGCCAGAATTGTTATTTTCCCCTGGGTTGAACCTGGACAAAACAATCCATTATGGGATAAAATATTAATGACAAATGAAGAGTAACAACACAATTTACAATTTATAAGAATGTTTGCTGTTTCAGGAATCAACATTTTTATTTTCTTTTTAGCCCTTTCTGGGCACTTGCCAAATCACACCTTTTAATAAAATGTCTCAAGGTGATGTCTAGATGGAGAAGGGCCAAACACAATTCTATGCCACATCTAAGGAAAAGGTATACTGAGATGATGCAGTGAAAGTAAGTGCCTTGTTGCTTCTCCCATGATGCTAATCATAACCCATCAGTGCTTGCCCATCCAATAACACTCTTGTGCATGTCCTTCCTCATATGGACTGGGAGTCCAATCCACCTGCTGGAAAATTTTCTCATTTTTTGCTCACAACCAAAAGTACTGGTGGAGCACATGAAGTGTTACAAGGTTATTCCTCAGCCTTACTACATGACCCAGCCACCTTTACTTTGATTCATATAGTACTTGGGTAATGGAATTAAAAAGTCAAAATCTCTGGAGTAGAAGTGTTTGCTTCTTTTAAAAATTTCTTCTCTGTAATATACTATACCCTATTCACAATCTGGAAGGGTGAGAGGTACAGAGAGAAAAATATGCAAAAAAAAACAGCCCAAATTATTGGATATTGGCAGTGGACTTATCAATGTAATATATATATTTGAGCTGACTTGATTCATAATTATCCCTAAAGAATACAAATTAAGACCACGATTTCTGAGTCCTATTGTTTAACAAGTCTTTATTAAGCAACTCATAGGAGGCTTAATGGTATAGTGGATAAAGTATCTGTATATGAAGTATTGAGTATCTAAAGTTAAATGAAAACCAGACCCTGCTTCTAAGGAGCTAATAATGTTCCACTGAATGGGCAGCATATTTGCAATCAGACATCTTTGTTTAAATTTTGGCTCTGCTACTTAGTATCAGGCATATCCCTTCTTAGAAGAGTATCAGCTGCATCATCTATAGAGTGAAAGGAATTACTTTAAATGACTCTGGGGTCTCTGTCAGCCTCTAAAGTTCCATGATTAGAGTATTCAATTATAAACTTTATTGCAAGATCCACCCAGTGACTGGACTCCTCCAAATGAAGTTCAGTCCTGGGAGATGACCAGCACACATCGATTTCTCTTTTTGACTCATTAATCCCAAACTCTATGGTTAATTCCAGAGACGATGTCAAAATAAAGCCTTGGCATACTTCATATCTTGATTTCTCCAAATATGGGTAAAAGGGTCCTTCAGCTCCCTCAAAGATATTCCAGGTAATAAAGTGTGTATTGTATATGTCAAAGCCTTATTTCACCCCCCAGAAAATGTAAGACTCATGAAGGACTTAAGCCCATAAACAGATATAGAAAATGCACAAGATACCCAAGGACTCATGAGGGGCTTATAACAGATACAGAAAACATAGAAATATATATAGAAAAAATAACTCATAATCAACCTTTGGAAGAGAATTAAACTTGGAGGTAGAATTGGAACAATACTTTGACATTGAGCAGTGATAGCAAATGGAGCACATTGATAGATGTCTTGAAACACATAGCAGAAAAAAAAAAGGTAAGTGCTCACCTACATAAACTGAGATGGAATAAATCAGAGAAAATCAGAGAATATTTCTGAATTTCAGTGCGGGGGCAGTGTAGTATATGTACTTTAAATTTGCTAGGAAATATGATCAAAGAATCTAAGCTTTCTACTGAGAAAGGGGAGATTTCTTGGGCAACATTAATGTTGCAGATTGACTTGGAGATGGGTCAATGTTTGCGATTCCCAGATTAGAGATTGCCCAAATTTGGGTATCAGAATATCTAGGAAGGGGAATTACCCACATTGTTCCTAGGTAGCTGGAACACAGTCTCCCAAGAATTGTAATATGTTTCCTCAGAGAAGATAAACATACCTTATGGCTGCTGGATAAATAATCCCCTTCCCATCAGACCTACACAGACTGAATGAGGCACTTTAATGGCGAGGGAGCGTGTGTGTGGCGGGGAAGGGAGGTGATAAGGTCCTAATCACATCCTCCATTCCCCATGATGTGGCTTGAGTCCCTCAGCTGCAGGGGCAATATGGCCAGTCCTCGCCTTTACCCAAGACCATGTGTCATTCAAGAACCATGTGAGTGATGTTCTTCTTTGTCTAGAAGGTCCAATACCTAAACTCTCTAACTTGTGGAATCTCAAACTTGAGGCCATTCCCTAGTCAACCTGCAAGACTAGAGCTGCCCAAGAAATCTCTCTATGCTGCCTATTTATAGCAAAACACGACCTACTTCTACTCCATAGACATAAACTGTATCAATAATCTCAGCTGGTCATGTTACATTTATTTCTTGGATTAAATGGCAGTTAACTCTAACCTTTGGTAAAACTATAAAGTAATTGACCTACTTCACCGCTTTTTCTCTTCTCTCCTACCCTTACCTAGACCCTCTTTTCTTTTCTTTCTTTTGTTTTGTTTTGGTTTAGGAGGCAGAGTCACACAGGTAGCAAGTGTCTGAGTCCAGGTTTGAACTCGGGTCCTCCTGACTCCAGGGACAGTGCACTATCCACTGCAACATCTTACTGCCCCTATGACCTTCTTTTCTATATCCTTTTGTCCCCTCATCTTACTTCAGTCATTTGTCTTCTCTCTTATCCCTACCTATACTGTGCTCAGGGAAGGATCTACAATCATTGCTCATTACTATGAATCCCAGTGAAGGATATTTCCTCTCCTAGGGATATCTGCAACATATATGCAACCTCTAATTTTATTACAAAAGGCTCTGGCCCTAATTAAGTAATTCCGGTATCAGCAAGAAGGTAAAGGAAATCTCTTCTTGGTGGTAGGGTGCTTCTAGAACCACTAGAATTGCACCAGATGGGCATTTAACTATTCTTCATGGTAAAACGAAAAGATTCTAGATTGGAATTTGGAGATAAGTTCCTGCTTTTGGTACCAATTGTGTGCCCTTAGTAAAGTTACTTAATCCCACTTACAGTTTTCTCATCTCTAAAATGAGATGATTGGAATAGACTAGATAATCTCTGTGATCCCTTCCCTACCTGAGATATCATGATCTCCTTCATATCTATCACCAGCCCAATTCCAAGGCATGAACACATTCCACCTAACTCCATGATTGGAAAAGAAACCAAAAGAGTCTATCACAATCTAATTGGTTGGCAGCATCACTGTCAGACACAGAATAAGACATTCTTTTATTTCCATGGAAACCAGTTATTTGGAGGAACAGGAAATATAGGGCAGGCAGAGTTTTATGTAGTAGTATTGGTAATAACAATAACAACAACACATTTATATGGTACTTTAAATTTGGTAAAGTGTTTTACATGTTTAGGGATATTTCCATCTGTTACTGTGCTAATGAGAATTGATATACCAGGGACAATAACAGATGCCATCCTTCGTGTGTGTGTGTGTTCCATTTGATTCTCACAACAATCCTAGTGGCAAATAAAGGCATTGTAACTATTACCATTATTATCCCCCATCCACACTCAGAGAGTTTAAGTGATTTACCAATAGTCACAGAGTTAATAAAGGTAAGTAGTCATGACTCAAAGGCCAGTCCTCCATTCACTAGACCATGGCACCTTTCGTTATTGGTTATTACTATTTATATGTCTTTCAATACTTGAAGGATTGTTAATTTTGTGAATGCAGATATTCCCCCACAAAATAGCTTCATGCCTCAGATGGTTTTCATAAATTGATGGGGGGGGGGTAGAGAGGGAGGAGGATCCTTTGCCTTGCCCTGTGCCCAAGCCTCTGATGAGAATGGGATATGCTCCCCAGGCACCATCTAGAAATTCCTCTGCTACAGGGTCCTTTTCTACTGTACAGTGTAGTCAGCTAAGATTTGCACTCAGATGTGGGTATGAAACCTCTTATCACTTAGTAGGACCATGTGACTTTGAGCAAATCCTTTCAGAGCCTTCGTTTCTTCATCTAAAAAATGAAGGAGTTGGATAAAATGACCTCTAAGTCTATGACCTGTGATCTAATAACTCACTCAGTATTCCACCACTGTCGCCAAGGTCAGGAGATTTGTCTTCCCACATCACCCCACAACCATGCCAAAGTTGCTAGGGGGCCATTTTTCAGACTTAATTTTCAATGACTCATGCAGACCTCACAGCCCGTCATTTGTCACACATTTCACAGGCTGTTATTGCTACAGATAGCTTACAAAAGTCACTTGTCATTTTCCCCAATGTTTCATTTCATCTTTACCTATGACTTTAAAGGCGATTTCAATCTTTTGTGTATTTCTCTTCTGTGTATCTATCGACCTTCACATTTTATTTGCTGACCATATCTCAAGTGTGATGTGTTGGTAAGATAATAAGCTGCCCAGAGACTTAAACTATTCAATCATATTCCCTCCTGACGCTCCCATAAATTCAGAGTGCTTGTAATGATCTCAATGGTCTTTAAAGACTTTGCCTCAGTGTTCCCATTCTTTCACCTAGATGGGTTAGAATTAATTGAAATTCCTCTATCAATCATCAATGCTAAAGGTGTTAGCCCAGCTTCTAATGGCCAGCCCTCATGTAACTTTGTATACAGACAATCCCGTATGCCCATAATTTATTCCAGTATTCCTACCTGGCCGCCACCTCTTAGAATTCCTTCAAGATTTAATTGATGGGTCATCTTTTATCCATCATTCTGCCCGATCTTCCTGTTAATGCTGGCATCCTCCTCAAAATATCTAGGGTCTACTCTCTGTTTGCATTACATAATGGATGGAATCTCAGTCAATGAAGTGGCTGTATACCATTTCTGTTTTTGAATCTTCAATGACTAGCATAGTGTTTATGCATGCTTTTTTAATTGAATGGAATGGAATTGGATGTGAAGTTAAACAGGAGAAAAGACAGCCATGATCTCGTATTTGAATAACTTTGATGGACAAGAGGGCACAGACTTTCTCTGCTGCTCCTAAAAACAGACTTGGACTCAGGTGAAAGTTATGAGTTAGTACATTTTGCTTCCACGTGGTCAATAACAATGGAATTTTCCAACGATGGATTTTCTAACATTTGAGAGAGTTGAGTTTCTCTCACTGGAGGTATGAAATCAGAGGAGGAATGACTGTTGTTTAGGATGCTAAAGAAGGTTATTATTAACCTATTATTAGGTTAAATGATCTTGAAATTCCTATTCACCTTCAAGATTCCATGATTTCGTGATCACTAAGTATAAAAACACTTACTGGATGTGTGACTCTGGACAAGTCACTTAACCCTGGATTCCCTTAGTTTTATCATCTGTAAAATGAGCTAGGGAAGGGAAATGGTAAACTGCTCTAGTAGCTTTACCAAGAAAACCCCAAATGGGATTTTGAAGAATCAGACATGATTGAACAATAACAATCTTATTGGGAATTGTCCAGGTTTGAAATAATTTTCTGTTAGTTTAGGAATACTGTATTTTGTATGTCTTATATCCTTATCTAGCATGTCTTTCTCATTTGCATTTTGTTTTTTCCAGAGACAGGGCATTCTGCTTGCTACATTTAGGTGTTGGAGATGAGAGAGTCATATTGTGTTTTTAACTCAATTACTAACTTACTTTAAGGCCTTCAGGCAAGATTTTAAAGAAAAACTCTAATTTTCATATGCTTCCCAGGACTTAAAGTTAATATCCTTCCCACCTACTTTCTAGGCAAAATTTTATAAAATACTTTGAGCACCATGGAAACCAGAAACTATTTGTATAAGCAGAGAGGAAAATATTCAACCAAGCTATTAATCCCATGAAAGATTATGAGGATTCAAAATGAGAACATAGCTTAATAAAAAAAATTTTAACTTCATTCTCCATTTTTCCTTCTTGAACACTTTTCTTCCTTTCATTGTTAAACATTCTTTTCATCTGATTCAATTTGATTAGAACTTTCTAGGGGAGTTAGGTGGCTCAGTGAATATAGAGCACCAGAACTGGAGTCAGGAAGACCTGAGTTTAAAATGGACCTCTGACACTTACTAGTTGCATGACCCTGGGTAAGTCACATAACACTGTTTGCCTCAGTTTCCTCATCTGTAAAATGAACTGGAGAAGGAAATGGCAAACCACTCCAGTATCTCTACCAAGAAAATGACCAAATGGGGTCACAGAAAATTGGACATGACTGAAATAACTAAACAACTAATTTTTAAGTGCTTACTGTGTGTTAGCCCCTCTTAAGTACTGAGGATATAAAGTTACCTGAAATGACAGTAGTCCTTGCCTTTAAGGAGATAACATTTCTTTCTGTTATTTCTCTTGATTTTTTTCTTTTCCTTTTTTCTTTTTTTTTGTTATGGCTTAATACTTTTCCATATATGTTTCATCTCAATTTTTCTAAAAGCCTTTCTCAAATTTCTTTTTCTTTTATGTTTTTGAGTGGTATAAGAGCTGACAAGGTTCTCCCCTTGAATTAACAGTCTTGATTCAATAAAATTGGAACATTTTTCAGAATCCTGTTTTCTTAGAAGTGATGTCTAGTAACCCCCTTAGTACTGGATTCTGGCAACAAAAGATGTTATAGAGTTGATAATTTCATTGAACTCTGAAGTTTTATAAATGAACTTCCTGGTCACATTTCAGAAACTGATGAAAGCTGTGCTAGCCGTTCCAGTGAGGTATCTTGGGCACTGGTGACCTTGCTTCAGGTTTTTTCAAGAATTTGTAAAAGAAAAATATAAGTTCTTTGCATAGTGCAAATACTTACCTCTTGCCCTTTGGGAAGATAAACATTCTTTTAAAATAGGCATTTATATTTTGCAAAAGAAAACATATTGAAGATTACATTATCTTAACACATCAATTGATATGAATTAAAGAAAGCTTTATTTGTATAAAGGGATTAAATGGTAAGTGTTATATTAAAAGGTTTCATCAGATATGCTGACAAAGATTAGGTTCTGAGTGGGAAAATATTATCAGCATATTTGGGGGGGTAAATAGGTAGGAGTATGGTTCTCATTATTTTTAGGCTAGAATTACTGCTATAAATAGTAAAATGTAGCATTCAATCAAGAAATAAGCTTCTATTAGTACCTGTCCTATGTCGGACATGGTGCCAGTTGCTGGGAAAAAAAGTCAAAAATTAAACTACCTCTGCCCTCATGGTAGTTATATTCTAAAGGGTGAAACCATATGTGTTCATAAGTATATTCATATTCATGCTACATACGAAATGCAAAGCAATTTGAGGAAGTATTCAAATATAGTACATTCAAAGAGTCATCAAGTGTGAGCCTAGGAGAGTCATTTAACCTCTAGGTACATCAAGAGACTGTCTAAGATGGTAAGTCTCAGATCAGACACCAGTGTGCATTGGAAGGAGTCTGCCCACTGGGAATTCTCTATACAAAAGGGGGAAAAAATGTCCAAAGTATAGTGCCATTGGTGGGGACCATTTACTATTTGTGCCTCCACTTCCTTTCCTCTCACTCTCTTTCAACTCTCTGGATTTAAACTTCTGCCCTCCTCATTGAATCACCCCCTCTTCAGAGTCACTCATGATTCCTGAATTGCCAAGACTAATGGTCTTTTCTCAGTCCTTATCCTTCCTGACCTCTTGGCAGGCTATGCCACTGTCCATCATTCTCTTCTCCTTCATACTCTCTTCTCACTAGGTTTCTGTGTCACTGCTCTCTTGCTCTGCCTTTAACCTTTCTGAACAATCCTTCTTGGTCTGCTTGGTGGGAGTCTCATCCAAGTGCCCTTGATAATCAGGGACATGTCCCTGATCATCTTGTTCTATCTTGTTCTATCTATAAAGTTCTATCTTGTATCCTCTTCTCTTCTTTCTCTCTACAATTTTTGCTTGATGATCTCATCAGCTCCTATCGATTTAATTATTATTTCTATGCAAATGACTCTCAGATCACCTACTTCCTAGTCTCTTAGGCTAATAATCTAGGTTTCATCTGTGAATGCTCACTTTCCCTCACCCCACATAGACAATCCCTTGCTAAACCTTGTTGATCCTTCCTTTGCAACCTCCTCCCCCACACACGCACACCCCTCTCTCTGCTCTGATATTTTTATAATCCTGTCTCATGTCTTTATTCCCTCCTGCCTCAACTACTGGAATAGCATTTTAATTAATCTTGCTGATTTAATAACCCCCTACTTCCATCCATCCTTCACTTAGTTATCTGATAACCGATCTTCCTCAAGTGCATGTCTGACCATGTCACACACTCCCATTCAATAAATTCCAGTGGCTTCTTATTACCCCCAGGATCAACTCTAAACTTCCCTGTTTGGCTTTTAAAGCTCTTTCTAACCTGGCTTCTGACTCACTTTCCTCTCTTCAAATATCTCATTTCCCTCTATGTGCTCTGTTCTTTCTGGCTCCTTCCACAAGACTCTTTATTCTCCACTTTACGTGTATTTTCGCTAGCTGTCCGGGAATTTTCCCTTCCACCTTCACAGGCATCATTTCAGTCCAGGCATATCTGGCTTCATTGAACTTCACTGATATTTTTCTAAACAAATCAAAAGTTTGTGGCGACTGCATTCACAAGGCTATCAGTGCCACTTCCCCCACAGCATGTGCTCACATCATGTCTCTGTGTCACATGTTGGTAATTCTAACAATATTTCAAACTTTCCATTATTATATTTGTCATGATGATCTGGGATTAATGATCTTTGATCCTACTATTGTAATTGTTTTGGGACTACATGAACCATGAACATATGAGACAGTGAACTTAGCAAGAGAAATGTTGTATATCTTCTGACTGTTTTACCAATCCAACTATTCTGACATCTCTCACTTTCTTCAGGCCTGCCTGTTCCCTGAGACACAATAGTAGTGAGATTAGGTCAATTAGGTCAACCTGATAATGGCCTCTAAGTGTTCAAGTGAAATGAAGAGTCAATTGATGGGACAAACTTCATTGTTGTCTTATTTTAAGAAATTTCCATACCACCCCAACCTTTAGCAACTACCACCCTGATCAGTCAGCAACCATCAACATGGAGGCAAGTCTCTCCATCAGCAAAAAGATTATGACTTGGGGTGGCCAGGTGGTGCAGTGAATAGAGCATTGGTCCTGGAGTCAGGAGGACCTAAGTTCAAAATCCAGTTTAACACATTTAACACTTACTAGCTGTGTGACCTTGGGCAAGTCACTTAACCCCAATTGCCTTGCCCTCACCCCTCCAAAAAGCAAACAAAAAAAGTGGATAATATTTTTTTAAAAAAGATTATGACTTGCTGAAGGCTCCAGGGATGGCTAGCTTTTTTTTGCAATAAAGTATTTTTTAAATTAAGTATGTACATTTCTAGACATAAAGCTATCACACACTTAATAGGCCACAATATAGTGTAAACATAACTTTTACATGCACTGGGAAACCAAAAAAAAAATCATGTGACATTTTATTGCAATATTCACTTTATTACGGGGGTCTAGAACCAAACCCATAATATCTCTAAAGCGTGCCTGTGCCTGTCCCTCTCCCGACATTTCCCGCTTTTTTTTCATGTCAGATCTATAACCCCCCTTTTGACAAGAGGCCTCTTCTCCCCCCCCCCATCCCTCCCCTTAATGCTGAAAATTTAACTTTTCAGTGAGAAAAGGAATCTCACTATAAACTTTCTATTAAGGGAACTTACTAATTTGAAGCAAGTAGCAATGGGCAAGAGGGAGGAGAGGGGAAGATGCCCTGTGTTTGTGGACAAGGCCCAGTGTTATTTAGGAATTAACTAAAGCAATCTGGCCCCACAGTACATGCCAATCCATTTTCTCAGTGAGTCCCACTAGAGAAGTAAAGCTACACCTAAAGCTTGCATAGAATTCTGTTCATCTTACCCTCACTCCCAAAGGCCTGCATCCAGAGAGCAGGGATATGCACTAACACTTCCTTTCTTGACATAAAATATACATCAATAGACCTGTTGTAGAAAACACTTGATCTAAACCAAAAAACAACTTACGAGTCACCTTTACCCTTCATATCAAAGCCAGTTTGTTCTGTGGAGACCACAAAAGGTCCTTCCTCAGGCAGTAAAGCAACTGCCCTTGGGACATCTTCAATTGCTGGAAGTTCAGTTACATCTCTTTGAGGAAGGGGGACATTACTTTTAATCCGCCAGTGTTCCACCTGAAAGGATGGAAAAATTAGCTTGAACTATGAAAACCAAGTTACTTTTCCTGATTAAAAAAAAATTCCAAGCAAGATGTGCACTTATAACACATAAAAAGACCTTTAAAAAGGGAGGGGGGGGAACATTGATTTTCTGACAACTGTTCTCTCTCCATCTTACCTACAAAGTGGTAAATCCATCTTGAAAACCCATTCCAGATATTGATGTGTTTTTTTTTAATTTATGGATGGTTTTCACAGGCTCTGATCATATTTCTTTTAAAAAACCAATTGTTGTGTTGATGTCTTTTGTCTTTATATTGTACTTATTTCTTGAGAAGAGAAATGTTCCCCCTTCTCTCCATATTGGACCCATCTTTGTGATATTGAAAAATAATTAAGTAAAAATATCCCATAGTTACACCAACTGCTAATGTAGCCAACAGTCTGCCCTAGCTGTTCCTGATCTCTCTGCTACTGAAGAGAAAAGGGTATTGCATGTCATGTTCTGTAGAAGCTTCACTGTTTTTTTAAATTACTCCGTTTCCTTTTGGTGAGCTTTTGGTTTACATTATTATATTCATTATGTGCTATTTTTCAGTTTCTGTCTATTTCATTGTGCTAGCCTTGCACATCCTCCATGTTTCTCTGAATGTCTCATTCACCATTTCTGACAGCACAATAATATTCTATTACTTTAAGATATGTCTAAGGACTGGTCTTGTGGTTTCATTGGCACAGGAAACTCCCTCCAATAATGCTGATTAGCACCTTCTCTGCATCTTATTGTCTTAGATGGGTGCCTAGGGTGCTGAAGGTTCAATGATTTTCCCAGGATCACCTCAGCCTGTCAAGATATATCAGAGGCAGGATTTGAATCTGTCTTCCTATCTCTGAAGCCAACTCTCTAGGCAATGGGGCTCATCACCTCCCAACTTTGATCCACCATTGCTGTGGTTTTTCGGACATTCCTCAATTGATGGGCATATACGTTGTTGCTTATCTCTCTTTTTTAATTTCCTTTTTCCTCCTCTGATCTTATTTTGCTCATATCTTTTAATAGGATATGATTTAGAAGAAAAATTCATAACTGAAAAAATAAAGTTATTAAAAATCTTCGTATGGGGTCGACATGGTAGACTAATCAATTATGCATGGCAACCTATAATGAAGCCCAATACCAAAAGGACACCACCACTTTGTGAGGCATGAACTTCAGGGTTTCCCAAGGCTATTTGCTTTTTGACTATTATAGGGTTTCTAGTGGTTCTAGCTATTATTCAAGCTGGTGTTCATTCCATCTCACTTGAAGAAAAAAAAAACCATTACCTTTTGGCAGTTGTCTTAATTATATTTAAGCTAGTGGATAAACCATTCTTATTTCTCTGACTTTAAACACTAATGAGATCATTATCTAGTGCCAGACAATCTGGGCTGTCATTTTCATAAACTACTTTTCATTCACATGTAGGAAAGCTCATGGCTATTTGGTTACACAGACACGATAAAGACAGTAATTTGCAGCAAATGACTGAGATAGACTGTTATCTCCAAGTAACTCCACCTAAGAGGTTTAAACTCTTCCCCTTCATCTGCCACTCACATATGTGCAGCCATGTATACATACTTGATTATATAAGAGACCACAAAGAATTTCAGAATTGAAAAAAATGGAGTCTTCAAAAATCCTAAAAATCAGAAAACCTTAATAGTGACTTTCACTTCTTTCAGATACCTCATCACAGTTTCTGGAAAGGTAGACCACCTTGAAATATTCTGAAAGTGTATAATGTGGCAGTCAGAAATGAAAAAAGCTTTATAAGGACTTTTTAACACTAAGCCAAAGAGGTTTAAGACATAAAACTTTTTCCTGGTAAGTAGGAGAAAGAAGAGTTAAAAAGACTAACAATGCTTGTGAGTTCAACTTATCTGACTGTCCTATTTTCTTTTTTTTTTAAATCAATTGGGGTTAAGTAACTTGCTCAAGGTTACATGGCCAGTTATTTCTGGGTGTGGTGCTAAGTATCTGAGCCCAGATTCGATCCCCAGGTCATCCCTACACTGGGTCCAGTGCTCTTCCTTGCTGTGCTACCTGGCCACCCCATGTCCTATTTTCTAAAAGAACTTTTTGCCCATGGAGACAAAATTTTTTCCTTTGGCACTGAAAGCCCAATGTAGCCAAGATGTTGAGAAAAAATAAACAGCTTCTGAAGAGAAAAGCTCCTAATGGTTTTCCTCAGTTTCTATGTTGGGTGCATGAAGGTATTGACTCCCTAAAGGATCTGAAACTTAAGCCCTTGGACCTCACTATAAACTAAAAGAGAGATTTTGGGTCCACTTTTCCTCTTATGGTGATAAGTGACACTTTCTGAGTGCTCTAGAGAAGTTCTACAGGCACATGCCCAAGCAAAGTCAGGCTTGATAGTAACCAGATGCAACCATGGGACCAGTGGGACACATTTTTATGGTGACCATATGAAACCAACAGAGATCAAACCTCACAGAGATCACATGCCACATCTATATGCTGCGGAGAAACTATATGCCTTGCAAACTGGAATTGAGTTGTGTTCTTTTTTTAAAAAATACTACAAATGACACAAGACCAACAGGGAACAGACCAACAGGGATAAGCATATAAACCATTAATGACCCTGTAACAACAGAGGTGTTAATTATGCCTCCATGAGTGTCTTTGGTCTTACATGTTCACAATGTGTGTGTTTATAAGAATGTGTTATGGACACACATGTGCCTTACAAATGTTTTCCTTATGTACTCTATTCCACATGTTCCCTAAGTGAGTGTGTCCTTCTCATTGATGATGTACTTGTGAGTGAATATATCCCATATTTGTGAAAAGAATATTATATGGCTATGTTTTTAATGTTATTTCACTAAATATATTTGATTTAGTAACACAAGAAATGTGAGGCCCTGTGTCCATTGGTGGAGGGGGAGTGTCCATTGAAACTGTCTCATTAGTCATATATTTTTTTCACTTTTAATAAGTATCTTTCTCTCCTTCTTCAAAACACCAAATAGTTTCCAAGTGAAATATCACTTTATACTATCCACAAGGAGATTTGAGTCTTTGTATTTACATCAGTTCATTTTCTGTATAAAACTATTTAAATTTCATCTGAAAACTTTCTTTATATGCAGTTTTTATTTTTAAAAAGTTCTTTTTCTACAACTATTAGATTATCTATTAACTATTAGATTATTATTAACTATTAACTATTAGATATCAAAATGTTCACCTTAAAGAGGGAAAATATCTTATATACTTTAATAATTAATATAAATATTTTCTTTTACACAAAATCATTTTCTCACATATCCTCTTTATCACTAAATTGCTCCATGTGAAAAGGAATTACCTTTGAACTAGCAGAATGTTATTCTTTCTAAAGCAGGGAGTGCCACACTTTTATGTTGGCACTCTTAATGCCTAGTCCAGGGTTCAAAATATAGAAAGTTTTTCATAAATACTTATTTCTTAATTGACCAAATAATGTCCTCTGGATAACTAGTAAAAAGAAACACATTAGTCAAGATTCATGGGCTATGTTTTTATAGTGAATGGGGATCTCTGGTGTATCTTGAATCTGGGTAGCTTTTGTGGGAAGATCTACACGCGAGGTACACACAAATTATCTTGAACCAAAGAATAATATTCCATTTCAGTGCGTGGCCAGATTGGATATAATTCATGATTTGGGCTTGACTGGAGGAATTATTGACAGTAAGTTTCTCTCCTGTGGATTTTGATCATTACTACCAGGACAGAATTGGTGCTACACAATGAATAATTGATGGATATGAATAAATAGTTCTCAAAAGGAGAATTGTAAAACTATTTTAAAATATATGAAAAATGCTCCAAATAATTAATAAGCGATGCAAATCAAAACAAACCTAAGGTTTCATCTCACAGTAAGCAAATTGTCAAAAGTAACAAAAGATAGAATAGTTAATATCGATGGAGCTATAGAAAGAGGCACACTAATGCATTGTTGTGGATTTACACAACATTTCTGAAAAGGATTTTGAAATTATGCAAATAAAGTGGCCAAAAATGCTTATACCATTTGACCTGGAGATTCTGCTGCTAGTAATAAGGTCAATGACAAAAAGAAAAGCTCCTTAATGCACTAATCCATTTATGACAGTACTTTTGGGGTAGCAAAGAATTGGAAATAAAGTAGATGTCCATTGAATAGGTAATGAATAGGGAATTATGATGTGAATGTAACGAAACATGACAAGAACAGAGTAGCACAGAAAGACTTCCACAAACCCCACTGTACAGTACCTGGCACAAAGTAGGCATTTTAATAAATGCTTATTGACTGCCTTAACAACTGACTGCAAGCGATGCAAAATGCAGCAAACAGAAGCAAAGAGAAATTCACACGTGGACTAAAATTATGTAAATGGAAAGAAGAGCCACAAAAGAAGTTAAAAAGGAATGTATATATTCAAATATAACAAACCAAATAACCAAGGACAAACATGCCCTAGAGAAAACCCCTTCCACCACACCCACACTCAGACACCTTTGCAGAGATGGAAGGTTCACAGCTATGGAACACTGCATGTGTTGCTGGATTTTTAATGCATTGATTTTATTGATTTTTTCTTCTTTCCTCAAAAAAATTTCTTTATCTGAGATATAGGTCTCTAGGAGGGATAAAGGAGGAAATCAAATTCCTGGAGGGTGGAAATAAAATATACTAATAAAAATTTATTATTCAAAAAAAAAAGAAAAAAGTATACCTTTAAATTGAGGAATTGTTAGACAATTTGGGTAAAGTTAATATAGAATATCATTGTGCATAAGAAATTATTAGTATAAGGGATTCAGCAAAACACGTGAAGAAATAATAGAGTAAAGAAAATAGCACCAATAGAATAATATACATAATCTAAGTAAATGAAACATATAATACATGTAATCACATTATAAATTAATGTAACATCATGTACAGCAATATAAGTTAAAAAAAGAAACATGAAAATACAATTGACTCAGATTTATTATAATAACAAATTATTATCCCAGAAGAATGTGTATGACATATACTTGCATCTCTTTTGTCTAGGTGCAGAATGTTGAATACACTTTCTGACATGGTTCATGCGTTGTTCCATTTTGCTTTACTATTTTTCTTATTTAAGGGATTGGGTATTTTGACAGGAGGTGAATCAATAAATAAAACTACTATGGAATAAAAAAACAACAACAAAAGAAATCTGTGAAACCTTAAAAAAATAGTAGAACTGGGCTATGAATTATCATTCATTCATTCAGCAGTTATTATATACCTACAATTTAATTTCATTTAATTCCATAATAACTTATTAAACACTTGAGGAACTACAAGGCACTGCCCAAAATGATGATGATAGTAAGACTTCCCAAATTGAAGGAATTCAGTATTTGATGGGGGAGAGAAGGAGGTATATACAAGTATCTGGGAAACACGTTAGAATGTGATCATAGCAAAGAGGCAAATTTGATTTAGAAGAAAGCCTGGTGACATGAGGAAAGGCTTTGTGGGGGAGGTGGTGCCCAAGCTGAGACTAAAGGAAAAAAATGTTTCAACAAATAGGAAGGAAAAAGGAGAGGCCTCCAGAACACAGAGGACATCCAGGGTGGATGCAGGCCAGGATCAAGGAAGAACTATTCATTCAGAGTATACAGTTTTATAGAAGTGATGAGGGTCTGAATTAGGATAAGAGTGGAGAGGAGGGAGTGGATGGACATGGGATATATTATGTAGGCTGCATTGACAGGATTTGGCAACTGATTGGATTTGGGGCTAAGGAAAAAGGAAGAGCAGAAAAAGATTCCAAGGTTGTGAGTTTATGTGGCTGTGGTGATAGTGTCATCAAAAAGAGGAAAAGGAGATTAAGAGGGTAGAAAATCACTTCCATTTGGGATGTGTTGAGTTTACCCTTTATCCTCATGGAAAGGGCAAAAAACAAATACACAAAAACATAAACAATAAATAAAACATAAAATAAAAATTCACAAGAGGAGCTCCAAGGACTCTGGTGAAATCATAGAAGGCTTCATAGAGGAGGCAGCATTTATTTAGAATTTGAATGAGGAGCAGCCAAGGGCATTCGAACCTAGAGAAAAAATGTGAGCAAGAGCAGAAAGGTGAGATATTTGATTGAAAAGTGAGAAGGTTCCCGTTTGTGAGCGTGGCAACTGATCCAGTTTGGATGCAACAGAGAGTATATGAGGTAGAGTGAGAAACCTGCAAACAGGATCAGAGAATCATCGATTTAGGCTTAGAAGAGCTCTTAGAGGCCTTCCCATCCAACCTTCCCTCCTGCTGAAAATGAAAACATAGGGGTAAAGAGAGGCAAAGTGACTTGCTGAGGGTCACAGTTAAGGAGTGCCTGAGGCTGCATCTGAAGTTAGGTCTGCCACTGAGAGGCACTGGCTCTCAGACCCCTGCTGCCCCCAAGTCAGGCCCAGTCCAGAGAAACAACCCTCGCAGAGTTAAGACTGGCCACCTGGTGCCTGGCTGAAGATGCATAAAAGAAAGTTCTCACCATAAAAGTCCTTGGTGTTGTCAAGTAATTCAACATCAGAAAAGACTGGTTCTATCAGCGGAGATGACATTAAAGAAGATGCATTACCACCTGCACCCCAAGGGTCCTGAAGACTTGCTCACTGAGCTGAAGCTAAATCTCTCATGTGTTGTATCTTCCATTAGAATACAAGCCACTTACAAACAACCGTTTTGCTTTAGTGTTTGAAGCTCCAGTTCTGAACAGTATTTTGTACACAGTGCTGAATAAATGGGGTTTAATTGCTTTACTTTTTGCCAAGTCCAAGTACTGGAGCCACTATGTCATGCTGCCCAAGGATGAAGGAAAATTGGGGAAAAATAAATGAAAGATGGAGGGAGTTAATGAATGAATGAATGAATGAAGTCTCACTTGCCAGGTCCAAGAGTTTAGTGGGTAATGAATGGGGAGTCACAGCTGCCTTTTTGAGTACGTTAAAATCACCAAGTTGAAAAGGAAATGACTACCCAAGATTTTGCTTAACCCTATAGAATCAGAGGCTTCTGTGCCTCAAGGATGCTTATGACTATCTGTAGCATCAACACAATATTCACAGACTGAGAGCAACTGTAAATATGCTGGCATAGGTCCCAATAACAAAATATAACAGAGTCCATATAGAAGAGAGAAGCAAAACATTTATTCAGACACCAGAAAACCAAATCCCAACACCAAGAAACCAAATTCATCATAGCAACATAGAAGTTCATACACCACAATACAGAAGAGAGCCACACCTTCCTTTAGCCTTCCTACAACCAATATTTACAAGTCTAGCTGTCTCCATGGGTGTATCCTCTCTCCCACCAGCTAGCTGCTCTGACTCCCACCTTCCTGTGGGCTCTGCTCTACCCTTCAGCAAACTCCTCCCACCATAGGCTGCATGTGATTACATTTGACGTATTAGGGGATAGGAAAGATCTTCCAATTCCCATTATCATCACACCTTCTGACTCCAGGGGTTTTTAATCTTTGTTGCGGTGGAGTGCTTCAGCAGTCTGGGGAAGCCTCTGAACCTCTTTTTTGAGTGTTTTAAACACAGAATCCTGTGCTCCAGAAGGAACAACATTACAGTGACATGTATGTATATAGATGCAAGGAGGTCGGTTTCAAAGTCTACAGTAACATGGCTGAAGATGACCTGCAACAGGCTACTGGTACTGGAAAGAGAGAGGAACAGTCAGTCAACAAGCATTTATGAGACTCTGAGATACTGAGGCAGTAGAATTCACAAGGCAAGAAACCTGACTGAAATGAACCCTAATGCCTCTGATCATGAGTACAGCATTCTAGTCAAAGGAGCAAGCCTGTGAAAAAGAACCTGTCTGCAGCAAAGACAGCCAGAGAATCAATGCCTAGGACACGGAAATCAAAACCAAGCAGGAATCAAAAAGAGAATAGAACTATTCCTTTTAAAAGCTCCCCGCACCAAATATTTGGCCAATTGGCAGACAAAGTAGTGCTTACTTTCTGGACTGGAGAAAACTGATAACCAAGGAAGAAAACTTATTTTCCACATTTCTACCTCTCGTTATTAACTTGTCACTGTCTGTTAAATTTGCATAACACTGGCCACATAATTTCACTGAGACTGAAAGCCATGGCAATTAAATTCTAGCCATCTCATCAAGAACTTTTTTATCAGAAATCTTAGCACTATGGTGAGAGAGCACTGCATCAGCAGTTAGAGAACCTGGATTCAAATCCCAGCTCTGCTCTTACTGCCTTTGTCATCTTGGGTGTAGCATTTCATTTCTCTGGGTCTCAATATGCCCATCTGTAAAATGAAGGGGCTGGACTATCAATGGTTCTTAATCTAGCATCTGTTAACTTTTTTTTAATATTTTGATAGTTATTCCAATATAATTGATTTCCCTTATAATTGTATTTATTTGACCTTATGTATTTAAAGGTTCAAGGCTTCCCCAGACTGCCAAAGCAGTCTACCATAACAAAGGTTAAGGAGCCCTGGAGTCAGATGGTCTTAAAAATCCTTGAAGCACAGAATCCTCTGATAGGGCAAAGTAAAATCTTGGATAGCCATTTCCTTCTCAGCTTGAAGATTATAACTCACTTGTAATCCCTGCCTTCAGGGACTGCAAAGTGTTTTCTTCACAACAACCCAATGAATATTAATATTTCCATGCTACAGAGAATGATGCAGCATGGAGTGGGGGATAGAGAATTTACTTCAGAGTTAGGGAGATCAGCTTCAAATCTTGCCACTGAAATATAGCAACTGTGTGACCTTGGAACAGTCATTTGACCTTAAAAGAAATGATTGTTAATAACTAATGATTTGGCGGGATTCCGAGTTCCCTTTTTTTCTGTTTTCTAGACCCAAGTCTCAGAAGGTCAAGCTAAACTTTTCCTCTATACAACCCCACCCAACCTTACTTGGAATCTCTACTCAAAGGTGAATTCTATCCAAGCAAGTTTGGGTGGAGACAGATCCTTTGGTCTAGACTGTCCAAGGCTAAGGGTGGTTTGGGTATAAGGATAACTCCTTATCCAAGAGTGAAGTTATATCACTCTCTGCACCTCATTGGAGTAAACCCACTGCTCTTTGTAAAGGCCACCTCTAATTAAACTGTTAACCAATTACAGTTGATTGCTGATTGATGGAATACCTCCTGTCCAAAGGCAGATAACCTTAAAAAGCAGCCTTGCAGTGTTTTTGATGGAACAAAAGGATAAGGAGTCTTTTTTTTTCAGTCTTTTTGTCATGTCAGTCAATAATATGCTGGCCATGATTGATACAATTGATTATAATTTTTATTTTAAATAATTATAATTTTAGGGGGCTGGAGCCAAAATGGCAGCATAGAAGCAGGAAAACTCCATGAGCTCCCCCCATAACTACCTCAGATACCTACAAAATATGACTCTAAACAAACTTTAGAGCTACAGAACCCATAAAGTGACAGAGAGAAACAAATCTCCTGCTGAAGGCACCCCGGCAGGCCTACAGGAAGGGTCCATCACAGCATGCTGGGAGCCTAGCCCAGCCCTGCATGAGCCCACAGTTTTAGCCTCAAGGTGGCCCCTACTAGCAGCGTGGAAGCAGACTTAGGGAGAGTGGATCACCAGCAGCTGTGGCGGTTTCCAGGACAATCAACCCATAAAGGCCAAAGACAAAGTAAAAGGTCAGTGTGGAACTCTGTTGGAACTGGGGAGGATGGAGGTGCAGTCAGGCCCTTGCCTCCTAGGGTGAGAAGTGGCTGAGGTGCAGATGCCATGCAGCTGCCTCCACGTGGCTGCTTCAGATATCCTGGCCTGCTGATTGTAGGGGGACCAACCAACCATTCTGAGAGCAATTGCTCTTGTTTAACTTGCTTGAATCTGGATTGCGGTCTAGGGTGGAGGTCCTGGGGTGTGTGACCAGGTGCCAGAGCTTTTGGGAGCTTCATAAAGGGTACCCAACTAATAGCTCCAGCAGCTGTGAAAACCCCAGCAATTTGGGACAAAACTCTCCTCTCTGGAAGCAGAGTTCTATTGTAGCAAAAAGCTCAAAAGACAAGTAACTGAGTGGCAATATGAGCAAGCAAAGGAAGCAAAGCAAACACAGCAATCAAACTTTAGATTCCTTTTTGGGGGACAAAAAGGATCAAAGCATGAATGGCAGGAATACAACAAAGTCAGAACTCCTGCACCAAAAGCTTCCAAAAAAAATATGAACTGCTTACATAAGAGAAGTGGAGGAAAAATTGGGAAGAGAAATGAGAATCATGCAAGAAAATCATGAAAACAGAGTCAACAACCTGACTAAAGAAAATAACACCTTAAAAAATAGACTAACTCAAAATCTGGTGGAAATCAATGATGTAAATCAGAAGTTAAAAAAGCATTTAAAAAAAATAGACTAACTCAAATGGCAAAAGGGGCACAAAAAGCCAATGAGGAGAAGAATGCCTTAAAAAGCCAAATTTGCCAGAAAGAAAAAGAATTCCAAAAGCTCACTGAAGAGAATAATTCCTTCAGAATTAGATTGGAGCAAATGGAAGCTAATGAATTCCATTAAATAAAGAGATCCAAACAAATGAAAAAATAGAAGGCAATGTGAAATATCTCATTGGGAAAACCACTGACCTAGAAAATAGATCTAGGAGAGATAATTTAAAAATTATTGGACTACCTGAAAGCCTTGATCAAAAAAAGAACCTAAAAATCATCCTTCAAGAAATTCTCAAAGAAAATTGCCCTGATACTTTAGAACCAGAAGGCAAAATAGAAATTGAAAGAATTCACCTATCACCTCTTGCAAAAGATCCCAAAAAGAAAATTCCTAGGAATATTACAGCCAGGTTCCAGAGTTCCCAGATCAAGTAGAAAATGTTACAAGCAGCCAAGAAGAAATAATTTGAATATTGTGGAACATGATCAGGATAACATGGGATCTAGCAGCTTCTACATTAAAAGATCAGAGGACTTGGAATATGATATTCTGGAGATTAAAGGAGCTAGGATCAAAACCAAGAATCGCCTACTCAACAAAACTGAGTATAATATTTCAGGGGAAAATATAATCATTTAATGAAATGGAGGACTTTCAAGCATTCTTGATGAAAAAAAACAGAGTTCAATAGAAAATTTGACATTCAAATACAAGAAGTAAGAGAAGCATAAGAAGGTAAACAGGGAAAAGAAATCATAAGGAACTTATCAAAGTTGAACTATTTACATTCTTACATGGAAAAACAATAATTGTAACTCATAAGACTTTTCTCAGTATGAGGATAGTTGGAGGGAATATAAATGTGTGTATGTATACACACATATGTATATATGTCTGTATAGGAGGGTATATGTGCATGTGAATACATATGTGAGTATATGTATATATGTGTACAGGTATACATAGACAGAGGGCACAGGATCCATTGAATAAGAAGGGATGATTTTTTTTAAATAAAATTAAGAGGTGAGAGAGGAATATAACGAGAGGAGATAGAGACAGAATAGGGTAAATTATCTCATATAAAAGAGGCAAGGGAAATTGTTACAATGGAGGGGAAGAACAAGAAGGCAAAAGGGAAGGGGTCAACTTTACTCTCATTGAATCTGGCTTTAGGAGGGAATAACATACACACTAAATTGGGTATCTTACCCTACAGGAAAGTAGGGAGGAAGGGGATAAGAGTGGGAATGATAGAAGTGAGGGAAGATTGGAGGGGGAGGGTAGCTGGAAGCACACACTTTTGAAAAGGGACATGGTCAAAGTAGAAAATAGAACAAGTGAGGGGTGGGATAGGATTGAGGGAAATATAGTCAGTTTTTTACAATATATCCACTATGGAAATGTTTTGTGCAACTACACATGTACAATCTATATTGAATTGCTTATCTTCCCAGTAAGGGTAGGTGACGAGGGAAGAAGGGAAAGAATCTGGAATTCAAAGTTTTAAAATCAAATGTTTAAAAAATTATTATTATTATTATTATTTTACATGCAACTGGGAAATAAGATATACAGGCGCTGGGGTATGGAGATCCATCTTGCCCTAACAGAAAGGTGGAGGGGGATGGGGGAAGATATAGGAGAGAGCCGATTGGGGAAGAGGGTATTCAGTGGGTTTGCTGTTTTGGGGTGGTGGTTAGGGGAAAAATAGGGAGAAAATTTGTAACTTGAAATCTTGTGAAAATTAATGTTGTAAACTGAAAATAAACATAAAAATTTTAATTTAAAAATAATTATTATAATTTTATTTTCATAATTTTTAATTTTATAATTATATATATTTAAATATATAATTATAAATTTTATCATTCATTGTAAATAATTGTAATTTTCCCCAAAACTGTCTCCCAAAATTATTTTAATCACCACAACCTCAGTACCCCAGCTAACTCTCTGAGACTAGATGTTTCAGATGAGTTGCCTACAAAGGTAGAATTTCCTTGCCCAAGGAAATCACAGGTCCTGAACAAAAATCAAAAAGACAGACAAGGAAACTGAGGTTAAGAGAAAAGAGAATGATTTGCCTAAAGTTCCCATACCTCCTAAGTGGCAGAACTAGGCCAAGTGCCACATTCCCAAGGTCATAAGACACTAAGTATTGAACTCAAGTAATCAATTATCATTATTAAGCTCTTATTATGTGTCTGGCACTGTGCTAAGATCTGAAAAGAAAAAGAAAAAGTCTTCAAGTAGCTTACATTCTAACCGGGGAGACAGCTTGGCATATATACATACACATGTGCACACACACACTAAAGATTCATACAGAGCCAATATATCATAGCCTAGGCAGGGAAGGCATTACATTTTATGATTCCCAATGCACTCTAC
Organism: Petaurus breviceps papuanus; assembly: GCF_028583685.1. NCBI lineage: Eukaryota > Metazoa > Chordata > Mammalia > Diprotodontia > Petauridae > Petaurus > Petaurus breviceps. The sequence goes on from NW_027185759.1 coordinate 27,933,281, forward strand.
CACAGATTAATGTAACAGTCAGGGCAAAGTGTATTCAGGATGCAAGTGATTCCTGATGCATCTTCAGAAATAGAATTCAGTTCTTTCTTGACTAATGAACATTAGTCGACTGGGAGATTCAAAGGGAAATCATCCCCCTGATAGCACTAAATTCCCCACTCACTTCTCTCCCCTGAGATAATAATGGAGCAATATTTCTACCTGACCAAATATTCCAATCAGAGAGCCGCAGACATCACTGACAGAAACGCTGCCGTCTGCAGAAGAAGCAATGATCAGTACTCGGTTGCCGTGTGCACAAATCTCCAGAGAACTGATTTGGTCCTCGTGAGGCTGAAATGATCTTATCAGAGGCGGAGGCTGAAAAACTTGGCTCTCCTTGAAATTAAGGCAATATTCCTGAATGAAATGGGAAAACACACCCCAAAACATCAGCTTTTAGAGGAAATCACCAATAAAAAACAATTACATTAGAATTTAATTTAATTGAACAAATATTTGAAGAAAAAATCGCCACTTTTCCTCAGGGAGCTTATATTCCATTGGGAAGAAGCATATAACTTGTGCACCAGTAAGTATGCAATGTATACAAAGTGATCAAAGTAATTTCAAGAGAAAATGACTGCTAATGTCTAGGAGAATCAAGAAAGGCATTGGGTATGTTGCGACACATGCTGTATGCTTTGGAGGAAGCCGGGGCTTGTGTGAGGCAGAGATGAGGAAGGAGTGCCATTCTAAACATAGACAATAAGCAGAGATGGGAAGACTATGGAGAGTCATACACATGGCAGAGAGATACCAGGTTCACTTACTAGAATGGATAGAGGCCATGATAAGGACTGAAGTGAAATAAGACTGGGAAAGTGGCTGAAAGCTAGGTTCTGGAGGAATTTAAATGCTAGGGATTTTGTATTTTAACCCAGATACAATGGAGCATCAAGGAAGTTTTTGAGTTTGGGTGGGGGGAGGTGTTGAAGTAGTCAGTCATAACTTTTAGGAATTATCCATAATTATAGGAATTTTAACTTTTTTAACAGTTGTAACTTTTAGGAATATCAAAGCAGATATCACCCAGCAATTCATAAATTTTTGATTACCCCCTATTGTTTCTAGAATAAAAGATAAAATTTTCACTTTTAAAAAATTTGATGCAGAAATAATAAGTTAATGAAAAGGAAAATTTAATGAACAAGGAGAGTTAAATAAGGCAATATTGATGTGCATAAAGCTTATCAGATGGCTTGACAACTTTTTATGAAGAGAAAAAAAAACAGCCTAACCGTGAAAACAATTGTTTGCCTGATTTGTTGATTTTGCTACGTTGTTCCTGTTCTTTTACTTCTAGTCATGGCATGAAATATAAGACTGATATCTGGCTATCTGAAGACTGAATTGATCATAGCCAGCTTGGAGGGAGAAAGAGAGACAGACACAGACAGACAGAGACAGAGAAAGAAAAAGAGAGAAAGAAACAGAACAAAAGAAACAGATTCAGAGAGAAGGAAAGAGAAACAGAGATAGAAAGATGGAACCAGACAGAATGAGAGAGAGAGACA
>NW_027185759.1:27935236-27966698 GCF_028583685.1 Petaurus breviceps papuanus
GGTAGCTGCAAACCCTGAGAACGCGCTTGGGGTGCTTGCTGCTACAAAATGGCGCTGTGAGCAGGATCTGCAGAGTAAAAGGAAAGTATGGGGGCTGGGATAATTGTTTGTTTCCCAGTTGTGGTAGCTGTGATTCTGTGGAGCTGTGGAGCAGGAGAGAAGAATGGCCTGCATGCGGACTTCGCTGAGCTGAGAGCGGGAATGGTGAGCTGCCTGCATCGGGACCTGGGCAGAAGCCAGGAGCAGCTGCCGCCTGCGGGAGGAGAAGGAACCCAGGAGTTCGGAATTCAGCCACAGGAAAAGATAAGAACTGAGCAGCAAAGCAGGGGCACTGAGTGTGTTTCCTGGCTGCATCCCACAGTTTGGGACCCAGGGGGAGGATGGACTTGTGACTATGGTGGGTGGGATGAAGTGCCTTGGATCCCCAGGGACCCCACCTTGTTGGTTTTGTTGCCCAGCCCCCTCTCTGTGCTTGGAAGCTGGGGCTGGAGCTGTGCCAGGGGAAGGACACTCCCCTCCCCCCAGAACTTTATTTGAACTCTTGTTCTGAATTGAAGTGATAATGCTATGTACTTTGTGTTTGTTTAAGGCCCAGTGGCCACTTTGGTAACTTTAGTTCTGTACCTTGAAATGTAACCTAAGAATGTACTTTGTGTTTGTTTAAGGGCCAGTGGCCACTTTGGTAACTTTAGTTCTGTACTTTGAAAATGTGACCTAAGAAATGTTCAGTGCTAATTCAAAAGTAAATTGTCTATGCTATGGGCATGAAAGATCTTGGGGCCGAATGTAATGCGAATGTAAATGTTAAAAGATCTTCCCTGCCCCTAGGCTAAAATGCACCTGAAGCCTGGGGAGGGAGGCTTGTTTTTCAGTAGATACTTTTTGATTGGCCAGTGGGTCAATAAGGTTGTTACATTCTCTGAGCCAGGAGAAGGCTATATAAGCCCTGATGTGTAGCTTTGTTTTGGGACTCACTTTGAGAAGTGTTCTGTGATTTGATCTGAATTCTGGGAAGCCGTTGTTGAGAGTCCCCCGGCTTTGAAAAACCCAGAATGTGGAAACCCAGATGTTGACTGGGTATGGATGTAATGGTTGGACAGTTTGGAAATCTGTCTACTTGATGTTTCTGTCTTGATAATTATGCCTGTATACTTTGAGGTTCAGGGTGCTGACCTTTTCTCCTGAACAAGGTAAACGATATATGTCTGACTGATTAAAGTAAGCTTGTTAACCCATTTTGAGTTGCTTTCCTTTAACAAAGCAGATCCAAGAACCTGTGGTAGCTGCAAACCCTGAGAACGCGCTTGGGGTGCTTGCTGCTACAATAATGCAATGATCACAGTTCAAATCAGGAAGAATCAGATCAGTGCTTGGGAAAAAAAAGGATGAAGGTTTTGTTGGCCAACTAATGAAAAATATTAGGGAAGATGAAAATAAGCAGACAATCTTGAAAGTCTGGAGTAATTTTTTTTTTTTCAAATTACACTTGGAATTGAGGAAATGAAGAAAAATTGACTGTTTCCTGACTCATCATTGTTGACTATACAGCACTGGAAAAAATGTCAAGTGGAACTAACCTTCCAAGATTGGGACTGGCATCACATCGCCAAACTCCCACTGCCAAAATGACTCACACCTGATGATCACAGACAGTGGTATTTTGCAGTAAGCTCAAGGGACAGCAAATGAATGCGAGAATTTTTAGAGGCATCTAGTCCCCCCCTCTTCACATATACTTTTGGTCTTTCAAATGAAACATACAAGGTACTTAAAGATGGACATGTGACAATTCTTCCAGTGCACACTGGTTGTTGTCATTTTTATTTATTTATTTGAAATATATTGTGGTATATACCAGCCAAAGAAACCTGGCAGGTATGTCAATTACAAATGTATTGAATGTATTGAAAAGCACATACAGAAAACTCTCTAATCCAACTTTGGGTCTAACAATAATTTTCAACAAAGAGAAAGCTTACATTTGCTGTTGTCAGAACTTCATTTATCAAAGTTCACAGATTCACTCCAACCTCTGTAGATGGTCTTTGAAAGTTATGGTGGCCAAAGACAGTGCTTCCTCCTCTGATCAACCCAGTGGTGGGACACTCTGAACTCAGCAAGACTAGACCTTCAACAACAAATTTTCAATACATATCCAAGTCCACACTCAAAGCTTTTTGATGTTGGTAGGACATGTCAGAATATGGGTCCCACTAATATGGCCTTCAAGAATGCAATGTCATCTTTATAGCATTCTGTGGCAATGGAGAAGAGGATCAATTTATGGCTCTTGGACATAAGACATTTTATTTTTTAATTCTGAATGAACATTTAGAAAAGGAAGCACCATAAAGAACCACCTTGGCTTCCTCCAAAAAAGGTCATGGTCACATAATCCAAGATCCCTTTCTTGCCAAGCTTTCTAAATTGGTAGATTAAGGGAATGCTATCAGTAAGTTTCACCAGGCTTTTGGAAAAGGGTTTGATAAAGTCTTTCATTGCTATTCTTGTGAACCTGGGAAATATGTGGTCTATGTTACAACACACTTATGCTGATTCAAAACTTGTTGAAGGTCCAAATCCAAAAAGGATTCATTAATGACTCAATATCAATTCAAAAGAAGGTCCCAAGTATCTGGGGATATCCCAAGTACTGTTTACCACTTTTTAATCACTGATTTGGAAAAAGGTATAGATGGCAAACTTATACAATTTCCAGAAGATACAAAGATGGATGTCAGATGCAGGATTCAGAAAGATCTTGGGGCAAAATTAATTCAATGAAATTTAAGAAGGATAAATATACAATATGGGTTCAGAAAATCAACTTCACCAGATGAGGCAGGTGTGGCTAGAGAGAAGTTTGTATAAATAAGAAATGGGAGCAAGTGGCCTGCAAGTCAATATGAGTCAGCAATGTGAGAGGGGAGCCAAGAAAATGTGTACAATATTAGGCTGAATTAAGAAAGAGTACTTCAGAGTAAAGAGATGGCCATCCTTCCATACCCTGCCCTGGTCAGACTATACTTGGAGTATTGTGTTAAGTCCTTGGCTTCACAGTTCAGGAAGAACTTTGATCCATGGAGACCATCCAAAGGATGAGGCAACCCAGATAAACACGGGACTTGCACTCAGCCTTATGATGATTGGTTGAAGGAACAGGAGATATTTAGCTTTTAGGAAAGAAGTCTTGGGGAGACATGAAAGCCATCATCAATTATTTGAAGGGCCATCACATGGAAGAGAGAGTAAAACTATTCTGCTTGGATCCAGAGGGTAGAACCAAGAGTGATAGGTGTCCATGGCCAAGAGGAAAAGTTAGATTCAATGTAAGGAAAAAACTTCCTAACAATCAGAGCTATCCAAAGGGCAGCTAAATGAAATGGATAGTATGCTGGACCTGGAGCCAGGAAGATCTGAGTTCAGATCAAGACTCAGCTACTAGTTACGTGACCCTGGGCAAGTTAATTAATTACTGCCTGTTTCAGCTTATTTATTTGTAAAATGGGGATAGACACACCTACACCCTAGAGTTGCTATGAGGATAAAATGAGACAATATTTACAAAGCATTTTGCAAACCTTAAAGCACTATGTAAATGCTATTATGAAAAGTGGAATGGAGAACCTTAGGAAGTAGTAGGGGGATCCACATTAATCCTTTAAGAAAAACCTGCATGACCACTGTTATGATGGATTATAATGGGGGGGGGGTTAATCAGTTATGGGTTAGACTAGATGACTTCTGAGGACCTCCCTCCCAACTTGGAAATTCTGTGGTAAAACTTATTTTTAAATTAGAAAAAAAAATTATCTGAAGTTATAGTTGTGTGGGAAGTAAAACTCCATTCAAAATTTAATCAAGAACATGGAGATTTCTCAGGATAAAAACAGGAAATTTTATTCTCTTCCCCTGGGAGAAGAGGGCAGTCCTCTCCATGATGGATCAGGGAGAGGAGGTGCACAATAAAGGGTGAACAGAGTTTGTAAACCCTAATACAGCAGGGTCATATTTCCCCTGTTGTCCCTCACTTCCATTGTTTGGGCAGGGGGCTGAGCTTGGGTTGTCCTTGACTCCCATTGGCCAGAAGGAGGCTCCCACAGAGGCGGGAAAGCAGACAAAGGACTGAAGCCAGGTGGGGGTCAAAAGACTCCTTAAAAGGGCTTGTTGATTGACAGCAGCAATAAAGGGGGAAGCTGACAGTCAAAACTGACACCAAATGCTAGGACACATTCTGAGAAGTTTTCACTCCCCAGACAATGTGAATGATCTTTCTCATCTAATCAGATTGGTTATCACTTTTCTTGTAAAAGAAACAGATAAGGCCTGATTCACAAGCAGGAACAAAAGACAACCAGGGCAAATGAAGAGGAAGTCAGGAGAGGCAGCTCATACCTCTATGTTCCATATTTTCAGGCAGCCATTGGGATCGCCTGTGATAAGGTGCTGATTTGTCTTGTCAATGGTCATGATGATGGGCCCAGCTCCACTGTGGGCCACAAACTGAGCCATGAGTTGCTTCTTAAATATATTCCAGAACCTGACATAACCAGATCCTCCACAGGATACCAAGTTGGCTCCTCCTGAAATGAGTGGGAATCCCATATAAATGCTTCAGTGTGTACTCGATATAATGTTAACAGTTAATGATAACATTTCAAATGCTTAGAAAGATTTTGTCCCACCTAAGTGGTTGTAGGTCAGCTAGGTGCCATGGGCTATAGCACACTGGGCCTGGAATCAGGAAGACTCATCTTCCTGAGTTCAAATCTGACCTCAGACACTTCCTAACTGTGTGACCCTGGGCAACTCATGATTAACCCTGTTTGCCTCAGTTTCCTCATCTGTAAAATGAGCTAGAAAAGGAATGACAAACAACGCCAGAATCTTCACCAAGAAAACTCCAAATAGGGTCACAAAGAGTCAGACGTGACTGGACATCATCTGAAAATGATTATACCATGGTACAAGAGAAGAAACAAGTTTAGAGTCAAAGCACTCGGGTTCAAATCCTGCCTCTGATGATACTTCCAACATGACTATAAGCAGACCACTTACCTTCCCTACCATTTAATTTCTTCATCTGTAAAATGAAGACATTGCATTATATGATCTTTGGGGTCCCCCTACAACTGTAAATCTATGATTCTATTATACTATAGTAGTAGGGGCCAGAATGCCAGTAGAATTGGGGAGGTATGCATTTATACATCCTCCCCTCCACACACATTCGTCCAGCACCAGTGGGACTTTTTGTGGTCAAAGAACAGTGGTTCATACATGGTGAAATTGGGGTTAATTTTGCCCCCAGGTAGTTTAATCTAGAAACCAGCTGTGGGTCTCTTGGGCAAGAAGAATATAAAAAACATTTTAAGACTCTTAGCAAGGAGCTACTGAGACCCCAGGAAACCTTCTTGCCAGAGGCTTTCATCTGCTTTTTTCTTCCTGAACTGCTTTTTAACTACTTCTGGAACTAGTTTTACCTGAGGGTATTTTTATATCTTTTTGTTGAATAGATTGTTTATTTGAATCTTTGAGCTCAAAGTAATCCATTGTCCCAGTTGTGACTGAGACCTATGGAAGATAGATCAGGTCCCAGGTCAGCTAAGATTTCAAGGCATCTCAGTCAACAGCATTTCTCCATCAGTATAAGAATTAAAAGACTAAAATAAATTTCCATTGGTTTGATGAGCTAATCATCTAAGTAACCCATTTTCTGTTCTGTCCACATAAAAGTGAGCATTTTAAGTGAGTGTTCTATACTTTTTTTCCCCCAATCAACTGCTTTTATATAGTCATCTGAGCATTGCAATTACACTCTCACTTAAATAAAAAGCATTTTCCTTGGAAATATTGACTTCATTTCACAGAGAAATAAATATTATTCAATGTGGATTTAGGTACAGATGCACAATTTTAAAGATATAGACTTATCTATATATCAACATGCTTATAATTCTATTTATGAGCTTGTTTTAAACCTTTCATCCATTTTTCATGAGTGATGAACTCATATTGAAAGTCCTTATGGAACCATTTTTTTGTTTATGGGCTTAAAATCCCCTTTTCATTTTCCAGCCAGAGTGTGCTTTACAGATATGCCTTGCTTAAATTATCCTTCAATGCCAACAATCCTATTATTACATGAAAAATTTGCAGATGGGTTCAAATTAGCTTCACAAATGTGATGCCGATTCTCACTCAGGTCTGCTTAACGCGAAAATAATGGAGTGGAGTCACGGTGGCAGAAACATTTGGGAAATACCAACAACATTAGAATGAATTAAAGTTGAGAAAATGGGGGGCGATTTTGGATAATAGTTCCTACTGTGAATACTAGCAAGATTTGGAAATGAGGGAGGTTTTTTTTTTCCTTTATCACACTTGTCTCAAGATATTTCAAGAATCCAATAGTATTTACAAAATTCTACTCAGAGTATCTACATTGACTTTTTAATGTGTGGAAAAATGTTATGGGAAAGCCATATGGATTTTCAGTCTGTAAGGTAGAGGGAGGAAAAGTGGATATTGAGAAAGTAAATTGCCCTATGTTTATTCTTCTAAGGACTTAAGGGTGACATTCTGGTTGACCTCCAAATGTTAGAACAATAACAACAACAACAACAAAAATAAAAAGCTAGCACTGTCCCAGAATGTGATACTCTGTGTAGATCAGAGTGTAGAGTAACTTAACCCCAAGATAGATGAATTTACTTGCAGGAGGTCATAGAAGCAATAAATAGAAGAGCTGAAATTCAAACCCAGAGACTCTGAATCCAAAATCCAGCTCTTTTAATACTACTTCATGAATGTTTCCAAGCTGTATATTGCTTTCTAGGATCTCTGAGGAGATAAAAATCATATCTCCACAATGCTAATCCAATTGATGGAAAGGAGAATAAAAATCAATCAATTGATTTTCAGTTACATCCTACCCAAATGCCAGGTGGACGAATATACTCATGTCATCATTTAGTGGTATTAGTGACAACATTGGAAAAGTGAAAGATTTTGATGCCCCCTATTTCACCCCAAGAAAGACCTTTGCTAAAGTCACCAAACCTAAACTGGTCATGTACCACAATGTAAAGAAGATTTGGTATCAGATGACCTGGGTTCAAATCCTGGCTCTGTCACTTACTCCCTGTGGGATGTGGGGTAAATCATTTAATGTCCATAGACCTTGATTTCTTCTTCCCTGAAATTAGGGCATTGGACCAGATGACCTCTAAGGTCCCATCTTGTTCTAAATATGTGATCCTATGATCTACTGAACATACTTGAATAAGACACAAAGAGAAAGCTACTTGAAACCAAGGCAGAGGATACTCTACCAGGCTAGGATCTTCCTGGGACAGTGAACAAATGTTGGACTTCAAAGGTCTGAGGATTAGAGTTTAAATCTTAACTAGGGACCTTACTACCTCAGTGACTTGGGCAGTCACTTAAGCTCATGACCTCATATAGCAGCAACCACACTGGCATACCCAGGATGACTGCTAGTACAGGTTCTTAGATCTGCTTTCCTAGGAAAGACAGCTGTTTAAGGAGTCAACAATCTTTTTTTTAATCACATTCACTAGTTCAGGGGAAAAGTCTGAACTTCAGAGAAAATATAAGCAGAGAAAACACAAGCAGAGAAAATAAAGATGAACAGACAGGGCTTTGGTCACCTGAATCAACTCTACACATTACATACATTCCTGGATGGAGAGAGCATTTACATCTGAGCATTTGGAGAGCTGTGAACATACAGCCACTGAGAATCTTGACCAGGAAATTACAAAACCCTTTTCATAAGTGAGCCCCCAAAACAAAATACCAACTCAGAGTATATATATACACACTTCTCAGAGTAAGAAGGCATTCTAACCCTCCTGCCTCAGTGCCTAATTAGAAATTAACAAAAGGTGTGAAAGCTGTCCTACAAGCAAGGCTCCCCTAAGTAAGCATCCCTTCATAGGCTCCACCTGAGGCCTATTTATAGGCAGGAAAGATCTTAAATCACATTAACATTATACCTCATTTCCTTTTCTGTGAAATGAAGATAGAGATTGGCAATTTACAATCCAACTGGATATCTGCGATCCTAAGATCCTATTAAATTATATTTTTGGTGTCATTTAGGCAAGTCATTCAAACTGAGTCTCAGTTTCCTCATCTATAAAATGGGGATATAATGCTTCCAGTATTAGACCCATAGGGTTAAGATGGGTGTGATGAGATGCATGTTGAGTTCTTTGCAAATATTAAAGTACTATAGAAATATCAGCTACTATCCCTATCAACACACACCCTAGTAATGATATTGCATAGACTTAAGTGAGTTCAGATATGGCCTCAGATTCTTACTAGCTGTGTCACCCTGGGCAAATAAATCACTTAACCATGTTTGCCTCCGTTTCCTTATTTGTGTAATGAGCTGGGGAAGGAAATGTCAAACTGCTTTAGTATCTGCCAAAAAAAAAAAGCAAAAAACTCCAAAATGAGGTCACAAAGAGTTGGACACAATTGAAACAACTGAACAAGACTCCACTACCTGCCTAGTCCAGATGCTGAGCTGCTGTTCTTAGTCTCCTAGTCTGAACCCTCTTCCCTGCCCTTTTCCCTGTGTTGAGTTCCACTTTTGCCTTTCTTTCCTACCTGGCCTGACCCTTAGGAAGCAGACTTGTGTAATGGGGATGTAAATTTGTAAGATCTTCCCTGCCCCTAGGCAAAAGTGCACCTGGAGGCTGGGGTGGGAGGCTTGTTTTTCAGTAGATACTTTTTGATTGGCCAGTGGGTCCAAAAGGTTGTTACATTCTCTGAGCCAGGAGAAGGCTATATAAGCCCTGATGTGTAGCTTTGTTTTGGGGGCTCACTTTGAGAAGTGTTCTGTGATTTGATATGGATTCTGGGAAGCCGTTGTCCAGAGCCCCCGGGCTTTGAAAAACCCAGATGTTGAAACCCAGATGTTGATTTGGTATGGATGTAATGGTTGGACAGTTTGGAAAGCTGTCTACTTGATCTATTTCTGTCTTGATAATTCTGCCTGTATATTCTGAAGTTCAGGATGCTGACATTTTTCCCCTGAATGAGGTAAACGATTTATGTTTGACTCATTAAAGTAAGCTTGTTAACCCATTTTGAGTTGCTTTCCTTTAACAAAGCAGATCTAAGAACCTGTGTTGGCAGCAAACCCTGAGGATGCTTGGGGTGCTTGCTGCTAAAACTTGGACCAGCTTACTTGAATTTCCTATCTTGTTTGCATCCTCCTGTTTGACCTGCCTTGCTTCCAGGACCCTAAATCCAGTTTCCAGGGGAGCAACTCTTGTGGAAACCCATCAGAGCAATGGCCTCTGCAGCTGCTACCATTCCCAAGCTCCTCAGCAGCCACCAAAGAAAGCCCTTAGTAATGTCAAAGGGCTCAATGTCAGAAAGATGGTCCATTACCATCTACCCTCTTGTAATACCCTAAGGATCACTGAGCCTTTCTACTATATACCCTGAAGGTGAACCCTCTTAATGTTCCTCATAATTAAAAAAAATTAGAGAGGTAGTCTAGTGGGCAGCAGGGTGGTATAATGGTTATAGGACATGACCTGAAGTCAAGATTTATCTTCCTAAATTCAAATCTAACCACAGACACTTGCTAGCTGTGTGACCCTTGGCCCTGTTTGCTTCAGTTTCCTCATCTGTAAAATTACTTGAGAAGGAAATGGCAAACCACTTCAGGATATCTGCCAAAAAAAAAATACAAACCCAAATGGTGTCACAAAAAATGGGAAATGACTGAAAATGACTGAACAACAACAGCCTGGTACAGTAGACTGGACTTGAATTCGGGAAGACCCAGATTGCATCACAGACACTTAGCAGCTGGGTAATTCTGGGCTAGTCTCTTGACCTCTGAGTACAGTAGGTAACCAAGACAATGAACTATAGGGACTATGCTGATCTGCATTGATGTGGGAAGTTTCCTCATCTAGGAAATGTCCAATGAAATGTCTATACCTATCCCCTGTCTCCAGGCACTGGGCCTCCAACCCTCCAACATTCATTAATCCACAGCTCTCCCCCTCTCTCTGTGGTCTAAGAAGAACACAATCTTGCTTTATATTCCCTTTTTCTGACATTCTACAAAGGCAGCCAGCAGCATAGAAGACATTTTACCTGTCACTGCAATATTTTTTCTAGCTTCCAGGAAGGAAAGTCTCATAACAGCATGATTTCCCTTGGTGGTGTCAATCTCAGAGGAGTTAACTCCTAGAATGGTCTCCCCTGCAGAGAGAGGAAGGGAGAGCCCCCTTTCAGCCTTAGGTTGTTTTTGAATGTCTGCATCTCCTTCTGAAAGAGAGATAAAGTGGGTTGGTTTAATGTGAAGGGACATTCATTTTGGAAGCTAATTTCAAACAGCTATAAGAAGACATTGGTTGCTCCCATCTTTTCTTCCTTAAACAAAAGTCATTGATTTTTAGAACTGGAAGGGAGGTCAGAGGCTATGACAATGAGCTCATTTCTGAGCCCCCACCACAATATTCCCAACAAGGGGCTATTCATCCCAATGGCAGATACACCGGATTGCTTTGTAGCTAGGGATACTTTCTCCATTAGCGATGATCTGTGCCTTAGCAGACAGTCTTCCTGAGTTGCCATAGTCAAAAAATTCAGGACTCTAAGGCCAACTCAGTAATTATCTCACTGAATTCATCTAAAGAGACTTCATAACAAAGTGGGTCCATTCTTAAGGCCATCCAGATTTGGTAAGACTTACCAGAATGTGTACTTAGCTGGTACAGCCCCTCAGAACAACAATAACAAAACTTCATCATCAGAGCTCACGTTTTATGGGATTATTTTAGAGGTGAGAAAACTAAGGTTGAGAGATGGTAAGTGATTTGCCTAGGGTCACAGTTACTAAGTTTCTGAGGCAGGATTTGAACTCAGGTCTTCCTGAACCAAGGTCCCTTGGCTTCCTTCAAAACTCAGATTGAATATATTGACTTCTGAAGGGGGAAGCCTTTTCTCATTCCCCACCACCTTCCACTGCTGGAGTTTTCTCTCTGAGATTCCCTTCCATGTGCTCTGTATTTATGCTGAATTTACATAGTTGTTCCCATATGGCCTCCCCCATTAGAATGTGAGCTTCCTGGGAACAGGGCTTGTCTATTCTAGGCGCACTCCAGTCCATTCTCCACTCAGCTATCAGATTACTCTTCCTAGAGCTCGTATTTGCCCATGTCACCTCCCCTTTAGCAAACTCCAGTGGCCCTCTATCCCCACAAATAGAAAAATATCAAGGAGTAATCTTCTGTCTGGCATCCAATCTGTTCCCCTCTTACCTTGACCAACTTCCCACACTTTGCCCTCCGCCACATACTCTGCCACTGGGTAACATTGGCCTCCTTGCTATCTGTCACACAACACGCTGTATTTCCTGACTTTTCTCTGGATGACTCCCATGCCTGTAATGCTCTCACTCCTCATCTCCACCTCCTGACTTCTCTGGCTTCCTTAAAGTCCCGGATAAAATCCCACCTTCTTACAAGATGCCATTCCTGATAGCCCCTGCCTGCCCTCTACAGTAATCTCCCATCTAGCTTGTATATAACTTATTTGGCCTTTCCATTAGACGGGGGTGTTAGGGATCTGCTGGCAACTTGAAAGCAGGCATTACCTTTTGCCTTTCCTCACATCTCCAGTACTTAACACAATGCAGGTGTTTAATGAATTCTTCCACTAGGGGACGCTATAGTGCATAGAGCACCTGTCCTGAAGACAGAAAACTTAATCTTCCTGAGTTCAAATCTGGCCTCAGACATGTGACCCTGGGCAAGTCACAAAAAAAAACCTCTGTTTGCCTCAGTTTCCTCACCTGTAAAATGTGGTAATAATAGTGCCTACCTTTGCAGGGCTATTATAAGAATTAAATGAGATGTTTATAAAACACCCTAGCACAATGATTGGCACATAGTAAATACTCATTAAATGCTTATTTCCTTCCTTCTGACCTTCTAACTTATTAAATCTTTTCTATGAGGTCAGTGCTATTATTTCTATTTTACAGATGAATAAACTGAGTCTAAGAGAGGTTAAGTGACTACCCCAGGGTCACAAACACAGCTAAATGGCTGAGGTAGGTTTTACCCTCAGGTCTTCCAGCTAAGCAGGTACTTGTAGACTGACCAACTCCATCTACTGAGAGCCCAGGATCACTCACACTATGTGTTGGGTTCTTCTAGTGCATTGAGCATCACCATGCATAGAGATGCCTGTTTCTCCATCCATAAAATCTTCTCACTGTGGCCAAAACCACTCATGGATTTCCAACTCACATCCATCATACTTTTTGTAAACCATTCAAAAACTCCCTTGTGTTTTATGTACCCGCGCCCACCCCCCCCCGTCAAAATTCTGCATTCTTAGCATGGGCTTTTAAATTGCAAATCAGCAGATGCTTCCTATGGTGGCCCAGCAGAATGCCCCACATGCAGCTGCACCTCTGTCTGTGCTCACCCCAGGTGTCTGTGATGAGCATGAGGCAGGTACCTCGACACGTTCAGCTCATTATTCATTATCAATAACAATCCTAAGGAAGTTTTAATGAGCATCAGTCATGCTGATAGTCCGAATGCTTAAGACAGTAGCAATACTGCATGTTAGGGAATTGCTCTAGGAGGCAAATTTCTGTCTATAAATAGGAATTACTATTTCATTATGCTTTCTCCAGGCTACGATGATAGAAAAAAGAGGACTATTTGTTTAATAAAGTACAATTCAAACAGCCACCAAATTTTAGGGATATGGTTTGCCCAATGTTCAGAGCAAATTTTACAAGGTTTTCTCCTTCATTTCTTTTCTATGACTCTTTTTGTATGTTTAGATTCTATCCAGGCTAAAATAACCCATAGACTGAAGCTGGATTTTCCCTATGGAATTTTCCACAAACACCTTTGTCCAGGCCCTCAACATGTTTCATCTGGACCATTACAATAATCTTTTAATTCACCCTCACAATCTGAGCTCTAGCTTCTACAATCTCTCCTCTACACAGCTGGTGAGTCGATGTTATTTCTTTTAATTTTTAAAAATTTTACAATTATTTTTTAACTTTGAGATCCAAATTCTTCTCCTCTCTCCATCTCCTTCCCCCAAGCCTTGAGAAGGAAATCAATATGATGCCCATTATACATGTGAAGTCATGCAAAACATATTTCTATATTAGCCATGTTTAAAAAAGTGGGGGAAGAAAAATAAAGTAGAAGAAAATCTGCTTCATAATGCACTCCAAATTCAATTCTGTTTCTGGAGGTGGATGGCATTTTTCAGCATGAGTCCTTTGGAAATGCCTTGAATCATTGTACTAATCAGAGAAATCATTGTGTTGATTAGAGTATATGTTGCTATTCTTTTTAAATTTTTTTTAAATTACTGAAACAAATACACAATAAGAAAACAAAAAACCAGATTATAAACTTAAATATTGACACTTAAATACAAAATAAGAAAAGAAAAAAACCATGTCATGTGCATAGAAGAATGTAAGAGAGGATTCAAAATACATAGCAATAAATTTCATTTCAAGAAAGCCTATGTAAGTACCATGAGTTGTGTTGAGAGCTGTCAGTCTCTGCTTCTTTGTTAGTTTTCATTTGTTCTCTTACTTTGTTCTTTTTCCCCCTTCCTCCCCACCCCCCGAAAAGCAACAATTAAGTGAGTTTATATTTATGTAGATATAGAAATAGACATAGATATAGATATATGGTTGCACATATATTTATATACGCATGCATCCATATATACATACAAACATATATATGTATAGAGAGAGAGACATATACGTTCCCTAACAAATTCTACTTCTGATCTTTGTTTTTCTGTTTGTGTGTATCTCTCATTTCCTATCCTTTCTAACTCCTCTACTCTATTTCTACCCTCTACCTTGCCCTCCTATTACTTAATCCAGCAGCCCTCCAAGGATCCTTCCCTTATCTCCCCATTCCCTTAAATCTAAGCACCTTCTATAACCCACTTTGACCTATTCCTTCATCCTCCCTTCTAGGAATCTCTCCCTTATATTTTCTCCCCCCTTCTCTACTTAACATTTTGTTTATGCTATTATTCTTTTTTTTTTTTGCTTTTTTGAGGGGGAAGGCAGGGCAATTGGTATTAAGCGACTCACCCAAGGTCACATGGCTAGTAAGTGTTAAGTGCCTGAATCCAGATTTGAACTCAGGTCTTCCTGTGCTCTATTCACTGAACCACCTAGCCACCCCTATGCTATTATTCTTAAAGTACAGACCTGATCACGTTTTTCCCTACTCCAGAAGCTTCAGCAGCCCCCTATTACTTTTCATATAAAATGTAAATTGAAAGCCCCTCACAATCTGGCTCAAGCCTGTATTTCCAGGCTGATTATTCATCCCTTACCCTAATGAACACTGTGCGCACACCAAACTAGAACCCAAATATGACTCTCCATCTCCCACCTCCATGACTTTGCCCAGGCTTTCCCCCATGACTGGAATGCCTTTCCTCCTCTTGGAATTCCTAACTCCCTTCAAGGCTCCATTCAAGTGTCACCTTGATCAAGACAAAAGAGCATTCCTGACCATTACTAATGGTTTGCCCAGTCCTGGCTTATGTGTTTGGTACATATCCTGTGCTTATCTGTCTTTGTGAATAGCACATCTCTCAAATAGATCACAAACCCCTTGAGGACAGGGACTGTTTCACTTGTGATTTGTATCACTAGGAACTAGAAATCCTTGGTGACTAATTGAGTGGAGCTTGAGTAGAGAGGATAAGTCCCTGTTTTCCTGTGCTGTTCAGGTACACGTCAACAGGAGTAGAAAAACCTGTTCAAGTAAGAATTACTCTCCATTCCCAAGGTCCTGCCACCTTGTATCTTTCACCATAAGTCCAGAGCACATTGACATAATATCCATCTAAGAAGTTTATATAAACATTGGTATCTATAGTTCTTGATGATCTTTTTCTAGTCTCATTTTCAAACGTCACATTACCTCCCTCTCATGAGAAGCAAAGCAGGAATGTGGACAGAGAGCTGGTGCTGGGTTTAGGAAGATCAGGATAGACTACACCAAAGTCTTGCCTCCGACACCTATGGGCTCGGTGACCACAGGCAAGTCACTTAACTTCCCAGTATCCCAGGGATATCTCTAAGAGAATAAGCTCCTGATCAGTTGATTGTCTGTGCTGTCAGAGGGCATTTTCTCCCTAAATGTTCCCTACCCTAAAGAAATCACAGTTCTGACAAAAGCCAAAACCATCCAAACAAACAAATACCCCACCCCTTCACAAACTCTGGATGGAAAAGAAACTGGCCTGCTTGCTATTCCCTCAACTCCATATTCCATCTCTGGCCTCTGGTCCTTTGCATAAGCTGTGCCCTATTCCAAGAATGCACACCATTTTTGCCTGTACCTCTTAGAATCCTTAGCTTTCTTCAAGGGTCATCTCAGGTCCAACTTTCTCCAAAAAGCTCTTCCTCACTCCCTCAGTTATTAGCGCTTTCTCCTTCCTTGTAATATTTTGTACATATATCTTTCTGTATATATCCTTTCTCCAAAACAAAAATATGAGTTACTTGGAGCAGACACCATTTTTTTTCCTTTGGAATTTGTATTCTCAGCATCCATAACAGCATAATCCTGGCATGAAATCAAAACAAAGAGAAGGGAAGCATCCAAGACTGGAATCCTGTTTCCCATTTATTACTTGTGTGACCTCAGGAACCTCATTTCATTTCTCTAGGGCTCAGTTTCCTCTTCTGTAAAATAAAGAGACTGATGCCTTCCAACTATAAATACCTGTTCCTATGACCATCATGGCTGAATCCTGAGGGCCTAGCACTAAGAGAACACAAAAGAGATGATTATGGCTGAGCAAAGATGTTCCAATTATTTCTGTCATTAATCAAAGTCTCTTGGACACACTGACCCTTCATAAGGTATGAGACCCCAGGCAGTTACATTCAAGTCCCAGGTGGGGTAGAAGTAATAGAAGATAGCAGATAGGACCCTGGACTTGGAGCCAGGAAGACCTCAGTTCAGACTTCATCTCAGTCTCTTAGCTTCTGTGAGGCTATGGGCAAGTCTATGCCTCAGTTACCCCATCCATAAAATTAAGGGGCTAGACTCAAGAGCCTCCCAGATCCAAATCTATGATCCAATGAGTAAAGGCCACTTTCATTCCCTCTCCCCAACCCTTATACCTACCCTCTGGTAAAAGTCATGAAAATAACAAGCTTCATGATTTTGCTAAGTAACTCAAGATTTTTCTAGAGTTCATGGGTTCGTATCTCTAGCTCTAGAAGGAACTCAGAGGTCATCTGGTCCAACCCCCAAATGAAATTAACAAATAAGGAAACCTAAGACTAGAAAAAGTAAATGACTTATCCAAAGTCAAAAGGTCATCAAGCAGATGAGGAAGGTTTAAAACTGAGGCTCTCTGCCTCCAAATTCAGTGCTCCTCCATGGTGCTAAGGGAAAACCTGGACCTTTCTATAGATTACTCCAATGAACCTGGATGGCCATGTCTTTGGAGATAAGAAATCACATGACTTTGCAGTGATAACTCAAAAATCCCTAAGAGTCTGACTCCTTTCAAAAGATGATTTCCTAAGCACATCAGAAGAAAGTACATTTGATGATTGATCTGTTTTCAGGGCCACATTGAGGGAACTCAGAAAGATGTCATTGAAATACACTGAGACACTAGTTTTTAAAAAAGTGCACATTCATTATCCAAAAAATATTAGGCACTGGAGAAACTTGTCTGAAACTAATTCAAAATGGGAAAGGTAATTGTCAAGTCATTTAGCTCCAGCAAAAAAAAAAGTGTTTCTTAGGCTCCATTAAACCATCATAAAATCTAACTCAATCCCACCCTTTTAAAATAAAAATCAACCTCCAAGTGACATACATAATATCTAGCAGGAACCAAAGAAGATGATCAAGAAAAGTTCCAATTTTCACACAAAGGTTTCAAAGACCCCCTCAAGTCTCCCTCTGACACAATTTGGGAGAGTTTATTGGCCAAAAGGAGTTCTAATGAAAGCCAAAAAAAGGAGTCTTCCCTGAAAACACTGAGGTGGCAAAAGACAAAGCCAAAACATGCCTTGGAGAATTAGTAGACCCAGAGAAAACTCCAGGTCATCTTTTAGTCACTTTGACAAGACAAAGCAGTAAACAACCCCTTGCAATAAAGATCGATAATGTATAATTTAGCAGTGATCAGGCTGCACAAAGTCTATGCAGAGCTCAAGTAAACTCACTGGAGTTTGCCTAGGACTCAAGCTGCAAAATGGTTACTCACCCCATTGTGAATGGAGACGTCGCTGATAATATGGATGCAGGATATGGTGAGCATTTTCCGTACTGTTATTCCATATCAGAATTTCTCCATCATAACTCCCTATGGTAGGCAGAATAAAGAGCACAAATCATCTAGAAAAATCCTAATGGATAGGTAAAATGGGTAATAGTATTTTTCAGTAATGGAGCATTAGCTTCTCTTTTGGGGAAGGGGGAAGAAATATTGGGAATCCCCAAGGTGACAATGAATACAATTGAATCCCCTCTCCCTAGTTCTCTCTTTTTGTTGACTTCACTTCCTTATGCTTTTTCCTTCTCTTATTTCATCCCTTCCTTTCTTTGCTATTCTCATGCCTTCTTTATTGCCCTCACCTTTTCACACATACCTCATACATGCATAGATGCACACATATGTAAGTGTATAAATACATACAAGTTTCTTTCCCAATACTACTAAAAGAAGTACCAAATTAATCCATAAAACAAGGCTGATTCAGACCTACCAGGCCTAAAAAAAAAGATGATATCTCATTTAAAAGTGCAACCTATACCCTGAACCATCTAACTTTTATTGGGTCTTGTATGTAAGTAGAATGTGGAAGTTTGATTTGTTTCTATCATATTTCCAGTGTCTCTAGAGACAACATGGACTAGTCAATAGCAATCAAGCCCTTAGAAACAGAATCTGGATTGAAGTTATGTCCATCAATGAATTCAGGTCCATTTTAACTTCCAGGGCTCCCAGACAACTCTTGAAGGTGGTAAGGTCCAGGTGAGTTGTGATTGATGCAGTTCTCCCTACTAGGGAGCAGAGACTTTTCCACGTGGAAGACATCAGAGGTTCAGACTGAGTCTCTAATCACACTGTAGAGTTGGCCCTTTAACACCTACCACACCCAAGAGACAATTAGTTTCTTATAGAATCAACCTTGTTTTTTGTCTTCAGTTTCTGGAGAAACTTTTAGTGTACCTTAAAGATATATTTCCTTTCTGGTGTTAATTCAATCCATCCATCTCCCAATGGCTTTGAGAGTTTGGGACAATCATATCCTGCCTCCTTTTGTTTTTGGTCTGTCCTTTACCTTGTTTTTTAGGGTTTTTTTATTCAGTCTGCTGAAATATGGAATCGATGGTAACTTTTTATGAGAATTTGTCCTCAAAACATATTTTTTTGCAAGAAATGATGTGACATTTGTAATGTGTATTTCATCTTAAAGCAAGCCCATCTACCTTCTGAAAAGCTCCAATTTGCTCACATGTTATGAGACAAAAGCTACAGTCAAAATCTCCTGAGTGTAGTCTGGGGCTAGACTTTATTATATAATGACAGTACTCTGAGTACTAGCCTCTAAATGAGGAAATGGCCTTGGTGAAATTACTAGCCAAAGAGCCTTTATAATGTAACATGGTAGGATGGAGAGAATTCTGCCTCCAGAGTCAAAGGACCTGAGTTCAAATCCTTTCTCTGAAGATTAATGCCTATGTGATCTTAGGCAAGCTACTTTGTCCATTTTCTCATCTGTAAAATTAAAGAGTTGGACTAGACAGATTCCAAATTCCCTTTCAGTTCTGTATTTATGGACTTATGGTAATATTACTTTGCCTCTTGAGGCCTCAGTTTCCTCATCTGTAAAATATGGGACTAGATGACCTCTAAAGTCCTTTTGGGGTCTACAATTATAATTTATGATCCTATTGAGGAGAAGAAGAAGAATGTAGGAGGAAGCAAGAGAGGGAAGGTCAGGAAATAGCAGGAACATAAAATATGTTCTTTTTTCTATGGAAGAGATACTCATTTTGAAATGAATATATTCTGATTTTTTTTTGAGAGAGAAAGAATTTAAACTTTAAGCATGGGTTGGCAAATTAATATTCCATGACCTGTTACTAGAGTCTGTGGAGGTAAAAATGCAGCACATAATATATCCTCTCGATGCTGTACCCCTCCTTTCCATTCTTCAGGCTGAACCAAGAAGGGAGTGAAGTCGTGAAGTCGGAAGACAGTAATCGCCCTAGGGAAAGAGATTAAGAATTTATCCACATCCAACAGTGACACCTGAGGTAGAAGGGACAGCTCATCACCTGTGGGGTATAATTCAAGGGTTGACAAAAAACTGTCAGTGGAAAAATTTAATTCACCGAATATTTATTCACTACATACCGCTCGGCGGGCTCACCTTGCTAAATACTGAGAATGCTACAAATATGCGATGAGAAGCTGTCCCTAACTTGTAATTTTGGTTGAAGTGAGGACCCAGTGGGCAGGTTAGGGAAGGCTATGAACTCTGTCTCTGAATCACATTTTTTAAATAATTGAAGGAAATTCTGCTCAATGGATTAGAAAATAAAAACACAATTTTTTGCATCTAACTTCATGGACTCCAGGAACCTCTGCTTAAGAATCCCCCATCTAGTAGTCATGTTACAGAGAGACAAACAAATAATTATAATATAAAGTAAATGCAGTATAGGGGTGGAAAACAAACCATGTTGTGAAGACTAAAGGATAAAGGTTTTTAAAGACAAGGAAGATCAAGAAAAGTTCTACTACTTGCAGGTAGCATTTGAATTGGACATTGAGGGATGGGTAGGAATTGAACAAGTAGCAAGTAAGGATGGTGATAGAGATAGTCCAGACATAGGAGAAAATGAAAGCAAAGAAATGGAGGTAGGAAAACACAGGATGTGTTTAAAGGGAATTCAATTAAGGCAGGATATAGAGTGCATGGCGGGGGTGGGGGGGGGGGGTCAGTTAATAAGATAAGTCTAAAAAAGATAGAATGACACCAAACTGTGGAAGACCTTGAATGCTAGGCAAAGGAGTGTGAATTTTGCCTGGTAGGCAATAAGGAGCCACTAAAGACTTTAGAGCAGAACAGTCCCATGTCTGGATCAATGAAGTTATCCATAGACATAACGTAAATGGTCATTAAAACTTGTGAGAGTTGACAAATTCAAAATTTTGCCCTGTGACAAAATTAGTTGTGAGTCTCTCCAAATCTAGCAAGTCTGGTCTGGTCTTTGGATGACATCATCAGCCTGTATTAGAAACCTTTCAATCTTGGTAGGATGGTTCAGAGCTTATATTGTGCTGGCATAGCCTTCAAGACTCCCAGGTCACCTTCCTTCCACAGTGAGACATCTGAACAGAACTTTAGTGGAGGAAATCATGGAAGTATCTCTTAAAATTAACTGGAGGGGAGGGGTTAGAAGAGGTGTTTGTTGGGGTTTTGGAAATAACAAATTGCTCCCTAAATACCTTTGCATTCTATTAAAGTAGAAAACAAGTCACAAAACAAGACCCTGAATAAATATGGTGCAAGACAGATGTGCTCGGATGGGGCAGTAACCAAAAGGGTGAATGGTGAAGGGAAGCTCAGGCTTATAGGGGACTTCTGAATGTAGGGACAGAGGTTGGAGTGGGACTCTACATTGGGGGACAGGGAACTATCCTTCCTTCTAAATGCCCCTTTTAATTTCAAGGTTCTACCATTATTCCAGTCACCCAAGCTGGCAAACTAGATGCCATCCTAATCTATCTCAGCCTCCATATCCCATCTACTGCCAAAAGCTGCCAATTTTACCTTCATATCATCTCTCCCATATATCCCTATCTATCCATCTGACTCCTACAGGCCCTCATCACCTCAGTCCTAGACTATTACAACTGCCTGCTGCGTGGACTCCCTGACTCATCTTTCCCACTCCAGCTCATCTTCCACTCAGCAGTCAAATTAATCTCCCTGAAGCACAAATCTGACCCTCTCACCAACACTCCCATTCAAGAAGCTCCAGTGGCTCTCCGTCACATCCAAGATCAAATATAAAACCCTGTGTTTTAGATGCAAGCCCTTCACAAGCTTTCAGATCTCCAATATTCTTAGCCCTTTCTCCCTACCATGTCCTCTGCAATCCAGTGATACTGATGTTCCTTGAACAAGTTTCTTCATCTCCAGACTCCAGGTCTTTTCACTGGCTATTTCCTGCTCCTTGATAGTCTCCCTTCTCTTCTCTGCTACCTCCTGGCTTCCCTGACTTCCTACAAGTTCATGTTAAAATCTCACCTTCCATGAGAAGCCTGCCCTGACTCCCCTTAATGCTGGCACCTTCCATGTGGTGATTATCTCCTACCGTGTTTCCCCGATAATAAGACCTATCCTGAAAATAAGCCCTCCCCTTACTGTGTAAGATTCCTCTAAAATAAGCCCTCCCCCGAAAATAAGCCCTATTGAGATTGCTACTGTAGTGAAGGTGATCCCCTGCGCTACGAGCTGCATCCAATCAGAGCTGCAGCTGCGAGCGCATCATCCTGTTCTTTATTGAATTCATTATTGAATAAAGGTACATTTTTTTGTTCACATTTACCTGTTTATTAAAATTGCTGTCAATGTTCATTAAAATAAGCCCTCCCCTGAAAATAAGCCCTCTGGTGTTTTTCTGTCCAAAAAATAATATGACAGTGTCTTATTATCGGGGAAACACGGTATCTATCCTGGACATATCTTGTTCATAGGCAGCTGGTGTTGGGCCTGGAGTGAAGAAACCCAGAACTCAAAGGAGCCTCAGATGCTTACTAGCTGTGTGACCATGAACAAGTCACTCAACCTATGTCTGCCTTAGTTTCCCTTATCTGTAAAATAACAATAGCTAGTATTTATATAGGACTTTAGGGATTGCAAAGCACTTTATAAATACGATCTCATTTTATCGTCATAACAACCCTGGGAGGTTGTACTATTATTAAGTACCATTATTTGCATTTCACAGATGAAGAAACCAAGGCACACAGAGGTTAAGTGACTTGCCTAGGGTCACAAAACAAATACATGTCTGAGACCAGATTTGAATTCAGGACTCCTAGATTCCAGGTACAGAGAGCTCTATCTGCTTTGCCACCTAGCTGCCCAATCAGGATAATGAGTATAAAATATAATATATAAAGGACTTTTCAAATCTTAAAGTCCTATATTAATGTTAGCTATTTGAGTTGTAATGATTTAATTACCTTGTAGTTTCTTCTCTATGTTTTTTCTGTATTCCCCAGTACATCACAAGCTCCATGAAGGAAGGCATTGCTTTGCATTTTGCCTTTGTAGCCCCAATGACTGGCACCATAAGCTAACTACATTTCTTGTTCAGCTGTTTTTTGGTCATGTTCAACTCTTCATGGCCCCATTTGAGGTTTTCTTGGAATGGTTTTCCATTTCCTTCTCCAGCTCATTTTACAGATAATGAACTCAGGGCAAACAGGGTTAAGTGACTTGTCCAGGGTCACACAGCTAGCATCTGGGACCAGATTTGAACTCACCAAGATGAGTCTTCCTGACTTTGGGCCTGGAACTCTACCCACCCCACCCCACCACCTAGTTGCCCTACTTAAAAAATTTCATTGAATTGAATTAAGTAGCTAACATTTGGTTGGAGATATTCCATTTAGAATAATTTTATCAGTCCTCCTTTTTACCTGGTCCCTCTCTCCAAAAACCAGTGCTGAATTTGCCCACTTGCTAAAATGCTGATTATTAACCTACAATATTCAAAATGATCCTCTCCTCCCCAAATCTGCAAAGAACTTTGCAGACTACCCAAAATGTTCAAAGTATCCTTTCTGATATTTGACCTTGGGTGTCAAAATACTGAGAAATTAATTAACTGTCATATTCTCCCTTAATACCCAATCTGAAAACCTTCCCCAAGAAATGACAGTTTTCTTCAAATAGCCTAAAAATCCATACCATACTTTCTATTTTAAAACAGCATTTTTCAAAGTGCAGAGCTTCACCCACAATGTAAGGCTATGCCTGCAGAGTCAGTGGAAATGCACAGTGAGACAATTATCTGGATAACTCAGAGGAAAGTGTACCCAAGGAGAAAAGAGTCCAAAGCTGATGGGAATTGGTCTTTGTCGGGGTGGGCTCTAATGAATGTCCTCCCTACATAACCATTTGAGATTGCACTTTATATTTGTACTTCCAGGGATGTTCTTCATACTGTCAAACCTCCCCTTCCCCTTTGTGAAAACAATCCATCTTCTCAATAATTCTGAATTTAAGTGACTTGATTCCTTAAACTGAAAGCCACATGAGCTTCTTGTAAAAGGGTAAAAAATAGTTAGCCTGCATGTATATGCTATCTAGGAAAACATGTGTCCTGCTAAGAGTGCTCAGGAAGAAATCATCATTAAAGAAATTCAGCACAGGTGAGATTTCAGGAGGTGATTCTTCAATTCAGTCCTTGCTAGGCAAGATGACAGTAAATAGAGTCTGCCCTTCGGGAGCTTACATTCTGTTGAAGGATGCAATATTCAAAAAGTAAAAACTGACATATTTGAAGAGGGAAAGAGAACATTAGTAAAAAGAGAGGAGGAAGAGAGTCAGGATTCAATGTGTGCTGGGTCTAGGTACCATGTTCTGTCTGTTGGTACCATGATTCTTGCTTGTTTTTATTTTGTTAAAGTTTGGCCCTGAAGAGAGAAGGGTTCTTTTTGTTTTCTTCATTATTGCTATTTATATTTGTGCCCCAGGCCTAACATAAGACCTTGCACATAGCAGGCACTATTTAATAAATGACTGTCGTATTCTTTTGGCTTCTTTTGAATTATATTGGATTAAACTGAAACTAATAAGTAAAATTAGGTTTGGGAGTTAGTTTATCTGTGAATTTCAAATATGTTTGTTTCTTTATGTTCCTTTCTGCAAATATCCTAGAATTGACAATAATCATGAAAAATGTTAATGTATCCTTATTGTAACTAAAAAGTAAAGCTACTGAAGTTAGGGAGAATTGTTTCCATAATGAGATGACTGCTAAGAACTTTATATTCTGTGATGTTTCAGTTTTCTGCCTGAGGCTGTATGAAATCCTCAAACTCAGGTCACTTTCAAAATTGACTTCCAAATTTAATCTACAAAGCTTTATTGAGCACCTACTGTGAGCAAGGAGCCCTGCCAGCTGTTAAATAACTAGTGATTATTTGGGTTTGGCCACATATTGCACGAAGTTCTCAGGTGCTTTTGCTTTTTATTTAGCAATTTATTTAGATATAGCTTTATATATCTTTAGTATTTTATTTATGAATTTTAATACTGCCACAGGGATGGGATTAAATCTACATGACTAGAAAAGGACCCCAGGAGGGAAATAAAGAATATGAAAGAGCCATAGGAATAGAGGCCATTTCTACAGACAAATATTAATGGTTGATATGTACAGTTTAGAGCATTCCAAGGTTGCAAAGTATGTATATATATATATATATGTGTGTGTGTGTGTGTGTACATATATATGTATACATATAAATATAAATATAATCTCATTTCCTCTTTTTTATAACCTTGGTGTAGGATAGGTATTTCTTGATTTTTTATGACTAAGGAAACTAACACTCAAAGACTTTAAATGATTTGGCCATGGTCACACCAAGGAGATTAGATCCAAGTATTCAAGAAAGTGTATTTCAAGTAATCAGCAAGTATTCCTTAAGTTCTCAGACCCTGGGGATATAAGATAAAAGTGAAACAGTCCCTGCCCTCATGGAGCTTGGGGTCTAGTAAGGGAAGATACTTAACAGATAAAGAAAGATCCAAAACAGATAATGGGGGGGGGGCAGGGAGAGGACGAACAGCTGGGAGAATCTGGAAAGCCTTCATGCAGATTCTCCAAGATTCACATAGATGCAGAAGTTCTTAACCTGAGGTCTATGAACTATGGTTTGTTGTTGCTGTTTTGACATTTTGATAACCATATTTCAACATAATTGGTTTCCGTTTCAATCCTATGTATTTTATTTGTATATTTAAATATATTATTCTGAGGAGGTGTCCATAGACTTTACCAGACTGCCAAAGAGGTCAGGACACAAAAACAGTGTGATATAGAAGGTAGCCCTTGGGCTGAACTTTGAAGGGGCTTGGGGATTCTAAGACGTAGAAGTGAAGAAGGAATATGTTCTAGACATGAGAAATGGCCAGTGGAAAACACTATGGGAGATGAAGTGTCATGTATGAGAAATGAAAAGAAGACCAGTTAAGCTGGACCCTAGTAGAAGTGAAGGCAAACACTGTCATAAAGTTGAAAGGGTGAGTTAAGGTCTGGTTGTGAACAGCTTTCAACATGAACCAGTAGACTTTATATTTTGTCCTAGTAGCATTAGGGAGGGGCAGCTAGGTGGTATTGTGGACAGAGTGCCAGGCCTGGAGTCAGGAGAACCTGAGTTCAAATCCAGCATCAGGCACTCACTAACTGTGTGGCCCTAGCAAGTCACCTCACCCTGTATGCCTCAGTTTCTTTACCTGTAAAATGAGGAAGGGAAGGATATGGCAAACCACTCTAGTATTTCTGCCAAGAAAACCCCAAATGGGGTCACAAAGACTGACCAATCAATTAAACAACAACAGCATTAGGAAGCCACTGGAGATCATTGAATAAAGGAATAATATGTCATACTTGTGTTTTAGGAAAATCATGTTGGTAGCTATGTGAGAGACTTGAGGGAGGGAGCCCAATTAGAAGGCTACTGAAATAGTCCAGATGAGAGGTGATAGGAGTCTGAATCAGGGTGGTATAGATGAGATGGATGCATTGGCTAGGTTGATTCACTCTGCTGGCTGATCGCTCATCAATCTAGTTGTCTTTATGTATTTTGATCCAGTCAGAAATTGGCTTTAGGAGTGCTCAATTGGAGGTTAGGAAGATCTTGGTTTGTATATCTCCTGAGAAATTTAGTTGTTATATAACCCTGGGCAAGCCATGACCTCTCTAAACCTCAGTTCCTCACCTATAAAATGAAAGGGGTGGAACAATGGCCCCTAAAGTCCCTTCCAGTTCTAAAGCTGTGACCCTAGTTCTGTGCTGGGAGCTTGGTCCTGGACTGACCCTAGAAAGCAGACTGTGGTTCCTGCACTCAGCATAATCCCTTTCAATAGCAAGAGGTGCTTTTTGAATTGCTCAGATGATCATAATGTCAGTGCCTCTTAGTGCAGACATTAATGTCCTAGGGGAGCAAGTCATCCTTGCCTTCAGCCTTCACCATAGTGCATATACTTTACAATCAGGAACATTTAGGATACATCTTCAAGTGCAAAACAACCAACATTTTTAGTCTGTGTCTACACAGGGACACAAACTGTTTCCATAGTTTTGACAGAATTGCCCAGCCAATCTAATTAAATGATCCCTACTGATTGTTAGTGGTTAGTTAGTGACTCCTTAGTGACCAATGGACAGAAAGATTAAACTCACTTGTACATGTGGACACAAGTTCATAGACTAGCAGTAATAAAGGCTGCAGCTTCCCTTGGGTTTGGGAGAGGTTACTGTAGCTTAATTGCAGTCTTCAGGTTCCTTTTCTCAAATCCCTAAGCTTTTCAGGATGGTGATCTGAGTTGTTTATACCACACCAGGACATAACAGTAGCTCATAAATGACATCAGCAATTCTGCCTCCCCAAAAGAGCTAATGATGTCTCTTTTCAGCCCCTCTTCTAAATTCTTCCATAAAAAGAGATCCAATCTTACATATTAGAAAATGTGTTGCAATCCAACGCCTCTTTCTCAGTAAATATAGTTCATAAATCCATGAATAAATATTATTACAGACAATTTATTGATCCTTCCATTATAGTTGAAAGGAACACATTTACATGGTGGGTTGTGCTGCTTTTTCCAGTTATGAGTAATAGGTCACCAGTAGTGACAGATTTGCCAGCCCTGATTTCTACTCAAATAGATTAAGTGTCTTCATTTGTTTCAGCCAAAAATATGCCCTCCCACCGCCCACCTCCAGTATTCCTTTAGAGGACCTCATCTAGGGAGATGAATTCTTCATTCTTTTTCCAACATTCTCAAAGTTTCCTTCCTAAGTCTTTTTCAGTTCAATTAAACTGGTTCATCAACATTTACTAATTACCTCTAGGTGTCAGCTATTCTTCTGGGCTCTGGGGATAAAAAGTTAAAGTAAATAGTATCTGCCTTCAGGGGGCCTACATTCTCCTGGGGGAAAACATGTGCACAGATAAGCAGATCCAAAATATATTCAAAGGAAATAATAAGGAAGGTGGGGACTGGAGGCATGCTGGAAAGGCTTTGTATAGGAGTTGGCATTTGAGCCAAGCCTTAAAGGGAGCTTTCCAAGATGCAGAAATCAGGAAGGATGGCATCCTCAGCATGGGGAACAGCATACGCAAAGGAACAGCAGTGGGAGCTAACGCTAGGTATATGAGTATATGATAGCTAACCATCCAAATGACAGGTGAGAAAGTCAGACTACTGCTCTTCAGATTTCCTTCAATATATTTGTTGGACTCAATGATCAAATGTGGCTTTAAGCTTCCAATTTCTAAAATCGCTTTAAAATGAGACTATTCTAATCATTTCATCATTTCCAATTATGGGCTATTAAGGGTTTTTGATGAACAAAATAATGCCCTCTAAGCATTATTATTAAGTATCTATTATTTGCCAGGAACTGTGCTAAGCACTGCAGCTCACTCAGAAATTGGCTTTCATTTTTTTCAGTGGGATAAGAATAAAACAATTCTTATAAACATTAGTCCCAGTTGGCCATTAAAGAAAAATTGCATCATTTCACCATATAATTTTTGGGGGGGGGGAGGATGACTTCATTACAGTAGGGAATTCCCACACAGGGACTCCCTCCATTGATGTACAGTGAGATCTAAAACTTAAGGCCTTCGACAGTTGCCCAGGGCATTGAGAGGTTACACTTCACTTGCTCATGGTGACCCAACAAAAATAGGTCATAGGCAGAGCATGACCTGAGGTCTTCCAGGATCTGTAATTATGGCACACTGCCTAGCCCATAGACTTCACCTTGGTCAGTGTCTGTGCCTAGCATAGAGATGATTAGGATGCAGATTGCTGAATTAGCTATGAGTCACAATGATTGCTGCCATGGACAGGAAGCAGCCTGCCTTTGTAAGGCATATATGGAAGAATTATGTCATAATATTATGTAGAACAGTTTGGTCTGTGCTTTTCCTCCTACCAAACACAATTTCTATGGGAAAAAAAATGATAGACCATATGCTCCATCTGCTAATGTGTCTATATGCATTAGTGCTTAGATTAAAGGTCTTTTCTATGATTAATAAAATCTACCCAAATGGCACAGTTAGTTGTCTGAGCATAGAATCTGATGAAGAGAGGGGGAAAAAAAGCAGTTTATCCCATACTACCCTCGAACCATTAAAATGATAATTCGACAGTGAATAAGTGCTGGCTAATTACCTTTTAAAGCAGTATTTTCTGTGCTGCGAAATTTATGGAACATAGTATTTTCAAAATTCAGGCCCCTTTAATTTTCCTCATGTGAGTGATATCTGAGAATGTCTGGGTCTGGTGCATCCTTCAGTTCTCCAGGAAAAAAAAGAAGGAAATAGAGTTTCCCTTGGGATGAAAGTTGAGGAATGTTTCCATGAAAACAGTAAGTGCTTTGTCAAGGCCACCTCTATGTAAGAAACTGAAAAATACTCCAGTATGCTTTTCTAGCTGGGTATCTGCTTTTTGTCTTTTTTTTTATTTTAACAAAAAAAGGCTCAAATTATAACTGAAGGAATTGAAGAGAAACATTAAAAGCTTTTTGACTAAAAATTGTGAAACCCTGGAAGGTGATACTAAAGGAGGAAAAAAAAGACCTACTTGTGAAAATATTTTTAGAAAGTCAGAAACTTTTGTTTCTGACATTAATGTTCTCTGGGAGGATATCACCCAAGCCAGAAATAGGCACCAGATGGCATCTCCAGGTTCTTCTAAGTCCTATGATTCTTTGATCTGTCACTCAGTTGATAAGCAGTCAACTCCTACTGAGAATTCCCTTCAATTAGGTCACCAGCAAATGAATGACCCAGAGGGAGTCAACATTTCCATGCTCCCTCCTGTTTTTAGATTTGGAAACCCAACATGAAAACATTCTCTTTACCTTCTTTCCAGTCTTTTGCTACAAGACATCCAAAGACATACCTCTCCCAGCCTACCACTAGTATAGTCTTCTTTAGGACTAGGATCTGAGAAATATCCACAGTTCGATCTTGACCCACATTCAGGGTATGATGACAATGTCCATTGAAATCCCAGATCTTTAAGGGAAAAAAAATTACCTTTAGAACAGGCAATGAAATCATACTTTTTTAAAATCCCTTCACTAAACAATATTGTATAAAAGGCTTTGGGTTTATTTCTAGGAATAGAGTTTAAAATTAGCTAAGATATATATTAATTGAAGAGAATATGCTTCCTTTCAAAATATTTGTGATTACAATTGTATGATAACTATTAGTAATATATTTTATAATGAGTTGATTCAAAGGCAATCCACCAATGCATTTAGGATAATTAAATATTAATGGAGACATTCTGTTCCTCAAGATCAGTTTGACTAGAAATATGGAAAGTAAATGACCAAGCATTTTTGGTTTTGACTGGTCTACTTTTTTAAAAACCAAACTATCAGAAAGTGCCCCATGGATCCAGATGCTTCTTGGATGCTTTTCAAATGAGGAATGATTAACAAGTTGTGGTAAATAAATGTATCATGCCATAAGAAATCATGAATATGATGACTATAGAAAAACATGAGAAGATTAATATGAACTGGTGAAGCAAGCAGAACCAGGAAAATATCACACACACTGAGCACAATAAGTGGGACAAGTAGGAACAAAATAATTGAAGCTGAAGGGAAAAAATAATGAGACTAGGCTGAGAAGAGAAGGCAAGGTGCCTCCCTCCCTTCTTTGCAGATGTGGGGGACTAAGAGGGTGGAATGCTACAGCTGCTGTCTGACTTGGCTGATATGCTGATATGTTAGTTTTACTGAACTTTCTTCTCTCTTATTCTTCCTTGCAAGAAAAAGATGTGTCTCTGAGAGTGGAAGGAGCATTAATCACTTTCCAAGTATTTATCAAGATCTTTCTATGTTCCAAGCATCATGCTAGAACCTGGGGATATAAATATAATGAATTAAAACAATCCTTACTTACAGGAAGCTTATACTCTAGTGTGGAAAGACAGCTAATACATATATAAAGGCATAAAGCATTAATATAAAGTGGATAAATACAAATATATACAAGGTAGCTTTTAAATATAAAATAAGCTATAGGAAGGGAATTAGTACCTGAAGGATTAAGGAGAGGTTTCAGGTAAATGATGGTCCTTGAGCTGTATCTTAAAGGAAGAGAGAGAAGTGATGAAAGAAAAGATTCCAGGCAGATTGGACAGCCCGTGCAGAAGTATAGAGATGGAAGATGGAGTGCACTGTGTAAGGAAAAGAGAGAAGGCCAGATTTGTTGGATCACAAAGGCTGGGGTGGATTTGGTGCTGATTTGGCATTGAAGCACCTGGGTTTTAATTTCAGTTCTTCCGTTTACAAACTGTGTGACCTAGGGCAGATTATTTAGTTTCTTAGGAACCTAGGTAACTCTCTACAACTGGAAATTATTGATGAGTTGCCTATCTTGAATTGGTGGACAGAGTTTCCACATTGGGAGTTCCCTACTCTGTAAGGATATATTAATAATATCCTTCCTACCAAAAAGAAAAAATCCCAAAGTTTCATATGTGTATGATAGTTGTAAACAGCAACTGGCATCATGCCCCAAAATAAATTAATAATCACTTAACTTGTATTTGGTTATGCAAGCCATGCCATATGGCATTATAGAAAGTATAACCCATCTCTAGGTACCAGTGTATTGTGATAATAAAGATTAATAAAATAAACCTGGAGATAATAAAAAACCTTAACAAGGATCCAGGGAAAAGTCATTGACATTTCAGAATTAGTCACGTGCTTCAGGCCAGAAATATAAGATAGTCAATGTTATCAAGGAATAGCAGTCTGCTTGTCCCTGACTCCCTTGTATGGGTTGTTTGGTAAATGCAGCCCTAATCATTGGGCAATTCCTTTGTGAACTAATGCTTTAATCTGCATT
This sequence comes from Petaurus breviceps papuanus, assembly GCF_028583685.1. NCBI lineage: Eukaryota > Metazoa > Chordata > Mammalia > Diprotodontia > Petauridae > Petaurus > Petaurus breviceps. The sequence goes on from NW_027185759.1 coordinate 27,966,506, forward strand.
CATCAGCCCTTCATTCAAGAATGCCTTAGCATAGTTTGTCCACCCAAGAACTATTTTGCTGACAGCTTTGTTACTGAAGCTTTTTGCTAATAAGTATGTTATCTGGTCACATTTCTCCTCTAACAAGGCCAACACATACAAGCATTCACACACACACACACACTCATACACTCTCTCTCTCTCTCTCTCTCTC
>NW_027185759.1:27966798-27977007 GCF_028583685.1 Petaurus breviceps papuanus
CACACACACACACACACACACACACACACACACACACAGGCACACATCCCTTTATGGATGTTGATTTTTCCCTAGCAGAATCTTTTGGCTCAGCTCCTATAGAGAAAAGAGCTGGCAAACAGCATCCCAGAGTTTGTTCACACCTTTATTGTACCATCTGGGCTCCCAGTTAAAAGCCTCTTCTCACTTGGATCTAGGGCCATGGTACTGATTTCTGCATTGCCATGGCAACCCGTAAACTGTTTGATTTTCTGCCCAGTGTCTATCATCCAAAAAGCAACAGTAGATTCTGTATCAGAGCTGATGACCTGCAATGGAATGAAATTGGGAAAGCATTCAATATTTACCAGGAATCACACATATTCACCAGAATATATCTGCAGATATCATACATTTTTGGTATCGACATCCCATGAGGAAATTAGAGTTTGAGGTAATAAGGGTTTTTTTTAATTGATTATATCCCAAATAAGGGGCAGTAAGGAGCAGTAAAGAACTGCTTCAGAGTTAGTAAGACCTGAGTTGAAGTCTGGCTTCTGACACATACTGTTTGACCCTAGATGAGTCAACCTTGTAGTGTCCAGACAGTTTTCAAATAATGACAATGATGACTAGCATAGCTTTCAAAGTGTATGTATAATATACATAAAATATGTTATTTCATTTAATCCTCAGAACAAACCTTGGAGGAAAACGCTATTGTTATCCCCCATCTTACAGCTGAGGAAACTCAGGTAGACAGTGATTTAATGACTTGCCCAGAGTCACATTTCTAATAAAAGTCAGAAGCAATGTTCAAACTGAGGCCTCCATGGATCCAAATCCAGCACTCTGCCCACTGAACCACCAACCCATCTAAGACTATAAGGTGCAGAGTTGCCCTGACCCACAACTTTCCCATACCAAAGAAATCACAAATCCAGGGGAAAAAAAGTTAACATAGGCAATAAAACACTTAACTTCAGTCAGGAAGACCAAGTTTTGAATTCTGATTCATGCTTTGTACCTATGTTTACTTGGAACCCTTAAGCGCCCTTCCTCAGTTTCCACTTCTGTAAAATGTGAGGCATCAGAATAAACTGTCTACAGGGTCACAGTTCTAAATTGATGATCCTATGAGAAGGTAGAATTTTAGGGGGAAATAAAAGCCCTGAACTTTAGAAAATCCCTTCTCAGAAAAGAGAATAAGAAGGCTCCCTATACACCCTTCATCCTGGCAACTGGAGGACACTCTGGAATAGCAGGTTATTAAATGCATCTCATCAGATAAATCTTTCCTGTTTGGATCAGAAAGCTGATCTATTGGATAATGGAACTCTGGTATGACTCACTCTGGGTTGAGGGGGGAAGGGGAGCAAGTCTGTTAAGTATCTGTCACCTTCAGTTTAGTCTTCAGCAAATGAAGGGGATCCAATCCATCATGGGAAGAGGCCCATTCCCTCCAAATGTCATAGTTACTGCCTTAAATGCCGACAAGGCCCTAAAATACTTGCAGCCTCTTATTCTCTCCAGGTACTATACATTTTTTTCTGACTAAAACATGATTATGGATGGGTCAATAAAGAATGAAGATTGTAAGAAAGTTAGGCATAAATCTATATAGACCCTGCAAATAAGATATCAAGATGTAAAACTCAGTGTTCTAGGAAACAAATGGGGGGAGGGGGGATTAACAACAGGAACGTCAGACAGGGAGGTTTGGTCAGCCCTGGTGATGAGTCAGTCTGGTTAGTTTTACTGGCATTTTGCCACCATCTTATTAGTGAGCCTACAGGTTCTAGAAACCTTGTACTCAAATCCCTTGGGCAATGAGGAAATAAGCTAGAAAAAGAACTGTGAAAATGGAAGAAAGAAATATTCCTGGAAGGATAAGCATCTTCCAGGTCCAGAAAATGCCCAAGATTTATGTCTCTATCGGCACTGGCTAGATAATAATAACTAACATTTAGATAGCACTTCCTACGTAGCAAGCCGTATGTTTAGTCATTTCAGTCGTGGCTGACTCTTTGTGACACCATTTGGGGTTTTCTTGGCAGAGATACTGGAGCTATTTGCATTTCCTTCTCCAGCTCATTTTACAGATGAGGAAACTGAGGCAAACAAGGTTAGCTGACTTGCCAAGGGTTGTAGAGCTAGTAGGTGTCTGAGACCAGATTTGAACTCAGGAAAATGAGTCTTTCTAACTCCAGACTCAGCATGCTATTCACTGTGCCACCTAGCCCTAGCTGCCTAGCCTACTTTACAAATCTGATCTGATGTCATACTTCTATGATCACACTCATTTTACAGATAAGGAAACTGAGGCAAATGGAGGTTAAGTGACTTGTCTAGTGTCTATCAGCTAGTAAGATTCTGAGGCCAGATTTGAACTCTTGTCTTCCTGACTCCAGGCCTGGTACTCTTTCCATGGCACAACCTAGCTGCCTCTAATAAAAGAAAATTCATGGGAATCATTGCCAAGGCCTATGTTTCTGTAAAATGGGCATAATGATGGCACCTACCATTGTTGTGAGGATCAAATGAGATAATGTAGCAGCAAGCACCCCAGCATCCCCAGGGTGGCTGCCAACACAGGTTCTTAGATCTGCTTTTCTAAAGGAAAGCAACTCAAAATGGGTTAACAAGCTTATTTTAATCAATCAAACATATATTATTTACATAGTTCAGGGGGAAAAGGTCAGCACCCGAAACTTCAGAGTATGCAGACAGAAGTTACAAGACAGAGAAACAGATCAAGCAGATAGGCTTCCAAACTGTCCAACCATTAGATTCATACCAAATCACAATTACCAGAGAGAAAAGCATCAACATCTGGGTTTTCAAAGCTGGGGGGCTCTCAACGGCTGCCCAGAGTCTCATATGGTCAAGTCACACACTTCTCAAAGTGAGGCCCAAAGCAAAGCCTCACATCAGGGATTATATAGCCTTCTCCTGGGTCAGAGAATGTAACCACCCTCTTGACCCACTGCCCAATCACACAGCATCAAGGTGTGGGCATTTCTGAAAACCAAGCCTCCTGCCACAGGTCCCATGTGACCACATTCAGCCTATTAGGGGGCAGAGTATATTTTCAAATCAAGGAAGGTTCTCAGAGTCTCTTAAGCCTGTCAAAGGGCCTAGGGGCAGGGAAGATCTTTAAATCTGGATTTCTATTACAGATAATAATTGTAAAACACTTAGCATAGTGCCTGGTACTAAGTGCTATGTATATGTTAGTTATTATTTTTATCATCATCATTATTGTTATCTATTAAATCCCTTTTATTTTTCTTACTTCAGCCCATGATTTTAGTCAATGTAGGGAATTCCTGGTGTGGAAACTCTGTACTGAACAAAAATTTCACATTATCGTTACAATAACCTACAAGGAAGTTTCTCAAATGTGACTGTTGTGATGGCCCTGGTGAAGAGTCAGCCTGGTTAGTTTTACTGGCAGACTTCCCTTCAATATGCAAGCAAAGTCAGGATCCTTAATTTCTAGTTAACAATTAGTCATTGTCTCTTTCAGTCCCTGTTCTCTGAAATAATGAAGCACCAAATCAAACTTCTAAGAAATGTGAAGCTTTTTTTTCTTAATACCAACATCTTTCCATGGAGCCAATATTATAGATTGAGACTTGGGAAGGCTCTTAGAGATCATCTTGCCCCATACTTTTGTTTTCAGATGAGGAAACTGAGGTTTCCTTCCCACGGACAGTAAGGGACTTGTCCAAGGTCACATAGGCAGAAAGAATCTGAACTCATTTCTCATGACATTTAGTTCTTCCCTATATAGTCCACTGTACACTCACTGGATACTCTCCACTGTCACTTGCAAGATATCCCCAATGCAGACTTTTAAAATATACGAATACCTGATGAAAGGTAACATAGAACGGTGGGTAGAGAGTCAGGAAGATCTGAGATCACATCCCACTGTGTGACTGCATTCTTAACCTTTGTGAGCCTTAGTTTTCTCATCTCTAAAATGGTGACATTGACAGCACCTACTCACAGGGTTCTGGTAAGGATTAAGTGAGATCTTATACATTAAACCCTTTGCAAGCCGCAAAATTCCATATAAATATGGGTATCAAAGCAAGTCAGAGATCAGAACATTCAGATTTCAGAGACTGGATCATTGGAACAAAGATTTAGAGTTGACATGGACGTTAGAGATAAGATTTTCTAAGCCCCTCGCTTTACAGATGAGGAAACTGAGACAATTTATGGGTTAGGCCACACAGATAACAAGCAGTAGAGCTGGGATTCAAATGTACGCTATACACTTGAGATTCTTTGGGTATCTTATGAATGTTCATATCATAGAATCATTTGGGAATTATGAACAGCTTTTTCATAGAGAAAGCCACGGGAAGATAACATCCTGTGCAGGTGAATGACAGTATTGATCTCAGTCTTCAGAAGCCAGGCTCCCTGGCTGTCACTCTCCAGGGTCCTGAAGAGTCAGGAGTTCACAAGTGGAACATGAATGGAGCCAAATAAAGTGAAGCTAAGTCACAAAGAGAAGTGCTTCATCTGCAAAGGGCTAACAACATCTCCTTAACTCCAAAGTCTCCAAAAGTTGCCCCCTCTAACCTTTTCTTTCTTCTCCCTCAAAATAGACATCTGAGCATGTAAGGCAGCCCTGACTTGTTACCACTTCCCACTTTATAGATCTCTTTGACATTTCATTACTTGCAGGCCTTATTTTCCCATTCAATGGTTTCAGTCAATAACTGGAAGGCAAAGATGTGGCCTCATCCATCCCATGGCCACTTATTAATTATAATATTGAATATTTATGAAGAACTTAAAACTCCTCAAAATGTTTTATATTCCTAATCTTATTGGAACCTCACAACAACTAGTTTTGTCAGCTACAAAAATATTTAAATGAATCCAAGATCTCATTAATGTGGTTGTTCTTTCCAATGATGTAGACAAATTACCACCCCTCCGTGTCTGCCCATTCTACATGACTTTCATCCACATCCTCTGTATGTGACATGGTAGGTCCACCCACCATGCCAAACCCTTCCTTGATTTCTCCATCTAGGATGGATGCCAGCAGAGCACTCCAGCTGTCGACCTATTATCCCCCACTCTCACCACATGTCCATTCAAGAGTAAGATAGAACCTGCTCCAATTGTCTCATGGGAGTCAATTGGTAAATTTCCAGGATGTGCATTTGAATGTTGGAAACCAATAAACATTTAAAACTGAGGGTTTCATTTATTGTTTCTTTTAACAAAACATCATTTTGATTTGACAAAATGTTTGTTAATGTTGACTTAAGAGTCTAAAGATTGGAGAATCTACAGCCTTGAAGCTACATGTGGCCCTTTAGGTCCTCAAGTGCAGCCCTTTAGCTGTATATAAACTTCACCTAATAAATTCCCTTAATAAAAGGATTTATTTTATAAAATTTGGCCTCTGTCAAAAGGCCACACCCAAGGACCTAGAAGGTCACATGTGGCATCAAGGCCACAGTTTCCCATCCCCCCCACCCCAGTTTAGACTTGAGATGGAAAAGATGTTAATGATGCAGATTAAATATAAAAGTGTGCCATGAGTATAACTTTTCTTCAGAGAGCTAGTTGTTGACCATTTACCAGCAAGCCCCTGCAGCCAACCTAATGCTTTTTCAATCATACATTTCTTTGTAACATCCTAGATGGCTAAATTGTACAGTGGCTAGAGCATTGGAACTGGAGTCAAGACCTGGCCTCAATTCCTGCCTCAGACACTTAGTAACTTTGTGATCCTGGGCAAGTCACTTAACCTGCCTTACTTTTCTCATCTACAAAAGGGGATAATAATAACTGCTTCGTAGGCAGCTAAGTGGTGTATTACAAAGTAGTGGGCATAGAATAGGGATAAATCTGAGTTCAAATCCAACCTCAGACACTTACTAGCTGTGTAACCTTGGGCAAGTCAATTAACCTCAGTTTCCTCAACTGTAAAATAGGAATAATAATAGCACCTACTTTCCAAGGTTATTGTGAGGATTGAATGAGATTGTTTTTGGTTGTGTTTTGTGTTGTTTTTTTTTTCCTGAGGCAGCTGGTGGTGCTGTAGATACCAGACTGGACCTGGAGTCAAGAAGACCTGAGTTCAAATCCAGTCCCACATATGTCCTAACTGTGTGACCCTGGAGGTCACTTAACCTCTATTTACCTCAGTTTCCTCAATTATAAAATGGAGTTAATAACAGCACCTACTTCAAAGGGCTTTTTTTCTGAGGATCAAATGAGATATTTATAAAAGTGCTCAGTCCAATTCCTGGCAAACAATAGATGCTATGTAAATGCTTATTTTCTTCCCTTCCCATGGAGTTGCTATTAGGATCAACTGAAATTGTGTTCCACACATGAAGCACTACATAAATGTTAGCTGTTATTATACTTCACTTTAGTTCTGCTTCAGTCTGTCCAAACCTACCATGTGGCTTCTGTTGCCTTCTGTGCTATTTTTTTTAATTCTTTTGAGATTGTACTGTTCATGACTCACAACCATACAATAAACCTAGAAGACTGGTATTTAAAAGACAGAACTTTGTATCTGGGAGTAGTTTGGCATAATTGAAAAGCTTTTCAACTTCCCAGAAGACAAACCAACCAATTCATATCTTCTTGTCAAATTCTAGGCCTAGCTCCTTGTCCATTTGGATAGTGTGTCTAAATTAGAAGTCTGGTGGTCAATTCTGAATGTGATTCATGAAACTCAGGGATTCTTCATCTCTTTTTGTGACATGGACCAACTCCTTGGGAAGTCTGATGAAGCCTACAGAACCCTTCTAGGGATAATGTCTATAAATGAGCAAAATAAAATGCACAGGAATACAAAGGAAGCCAAACACACTGAAATGCAATTGCCAAACTATTGAAATGTTTTTTTTAAGTTCACATGCCCCAGGTTAAGAGCCCCAGATTCAGCTGTATGCCATATTTTGGACAATAGAAAATCTTCAGTCTTTACTCATGTGTTTTACTTTATCTATGCCTATGATTTCACTGCTGTGGGGAGGAAACTTGTCAACCTATACAGATCAGTAACCTTTTCCTCCCCCGTATAATTGTTTGGGGCACTGAAAGGCTGAAGGACCTGGGATCATATAATATATGTTAGTTACATAGTTGGTATGTTAGAAATTTTTATTGTATCAAAGTTAAAATTCCCAGGCTATAGATGAGAAAACTGACACTTGGAAATATAAAGGAAACATCAGAGGGGGCAGCCAGGTAGCACAGCAAGTAAGAGCACTGGCCCCAGTGTCAGGATGACCTGGGGGATAGAATCCAGGCTCAGACACTTAGCATCCACCCAGAAACACCTGGCCATGTAACCTTGAGCAAGTTACTTAACCCCAATTGCTTAGGGGTGGCCAGGTGGCTCAGAGAGTAAGAGCACCGGCTCCAGTGTTGGGATGACCTGGGATCAAATCTGGGCTCAGATACTTAACACCACACCCAGAAATAACTGGCCATGTAACCTTGAGCAAGTTACTTAACCCCAATTGCTTTTAAAAAAAAAGGAAGCATCAGAGGCAGGATTTAAATCTGGTCTTCTTGGACTGAGGCTTCTAATCATCATGTCATTCTGCCTCTGACTAAGGGGACCAGACAATAAGGGTATTAGAAGCCCTTCATTCACAACCTGGCTCCAAGCAGGCTTCCAGCATTTTACATGTTACTCACTTCCATACATACTTTAGTCTAACCAGATTGGCCTTCCTCTTCTTCATATATGATACACCATCTCCTATCTCAAGGCCCTTTTTACTGGCCATCCCATAAGCCTGGAATGACCTTACTTCCTTCCCTCTCTCTCTCAGAACCCCTAGTTTTCAAAGTTTAGTTCAAGAATCACTTTCTACATAAAGCCTCCCCTTAATGGCCTTAGATGTTAGTACCTGTCTCTAAAATTACCTTGCATCTCTTTTGTATATGCTTTATAAACCATTTATGTATATATGTTGTATCCCCAGACCAGACTGCATGCTCCTTGGAGGCAGTGATTGTTTCTTTTTTGTGTCTTTGCATGCCCGGGACCTAGTACAGTTCCTGTTACATAGTAGGTGCTTAATAAATGCTTTTTTGATTCACTGATTGATTGGACATCCGTTATGTTTTACCCATCATCATATGGGCAAGTGGATCATGAAAATGATTGGAAATTAAGTGGAAGCAGTTTGATATAGTGGTAAAGGCATTTGCCTTAGAGTCAGATATGCTTGACACAACATTCTAGCTATGTGAACTTTGGCAAGTCTTAACCTCAAAGACCTTCAGTTTCTTCACCCATAAAATGAGCATGATATTATTTTTGCTAGCTACAGCATGAGGTTGTTCAAAGAGCCAGCTAGGGGTCATGGTGGATAGACTTGGAGTAAGAAAGATGTGAGTTTAAATCCTGCCTTGGATACCTATTAGCTACATGACCCTGAACAAGTCACGCAACATCTCCCAGCCTCAGTTTCCTCATCTGTAAAATGGAGATTGTAAATGCACCGACTCCACAGGGTTGTTGTTAGGATCAGATGAGATTGTATATGGAAATTTCTTCAAAAACCTCAAAGTGCTTTATAAATTCCATTATTATTGTTATTATTATTAAGAGATTTATCAACCTTAAGGCACTGCAAAAATATAAGCGATTGTTATTCATATTAGCATTCTAATAATTCTAGGTTGATTTTCTAAGTGTTCCCTGAGTGAAGAGACAGAAATAGCATTAGTAAAAGTCATCAACCACAAATTGCTCAGCTCATCATTCTTAATTACCATCACTAGTATCATGTGGGCTTCTGGGTTATTTCCGACACCATCATTTGAAGCGCAATATTTCCTCTACAGTCATTTTAGAAGGAACAGTTTGAAGTTATGTCTCACAGCAAGAGTGAGGTGAATGGAATAGTAATTTCTGGAATGTAGCAAGAGACAAGCAATTGAGATCATTCAAGTCAGAAACCTGGTAACTTTGAAAATGTGCTCATGAAACCCCACTTCTAATACCAATCGTTATTCCTATAACAATTTACAACTATAAATTTACAGTGTAAATTAGACATTTCTTTCCAATTGTTGAAAGTTGATAAAGTTGAACTTTCTGCTTTGGTTATGAAGTCTAAAAATAGTCCAAAAACACTGAGCTTGTATCTGTCCTACACAAGCAACTAAAATAAATTAATTAGGATGTGGATGATAGAATCAGAATCTCAGGGTTAGAAGGGACCCCTTCAAATATCAGCTAATCCAGCCCCGACCTGAACAGGCATACCTTCAGTAACAGAGGCAGTGTAGTCCAGGGGAAAGAGTAACATATCTGAAGTTCCTGGGTTCAAATCCCTCTTCTGCCTTTTGTCATCTAGGTGAACTTGGGAAAGGATCTTTAGAACTCCATTTCCTCATCTCTAAAATAAGGAAGTTGGAGGAGATGATCTTTAATGTCCCTTCTGCCTCTGAGTCTATGGTCCTTGACAAGGGTCATCCAGACACCACTTAGAGACCTCCAGGTGGGGAGAGCCCACTGCCTCCCAATCGCTCACTCTGCTTGTGGCAAGCTCTCTGAAACTAATAGCAGTTGACCTAGTTCTGCCCTCTGAGTCTAAGGAGAATAAGTTTAACCTCTCTTTCTGGTCACAGCTCTTCAAATACTTGAAGACAGTGTAATGGTAAGAGAATTTGAAGATCTTCCCTGCCCCTTAATGGGCCTCACTTAGAGCCCAACAAGAGAAGCTTGCTTAAGGGAGGTTTGTTTTTCAGGAAGGCCCACACCTTTTATTACTTTATAATTAGGCAGTGAGTCATGAAGGTTGTGATGTCCTCTGACCCTGAAGAAGGATGTGTATATATATACATACATGCAAACATACATATTTACATATACATATATGTACTCTTGAGGTGAGGTTTTGCTTTGGAGCCCACCTATGGAAAGAGGTGTGTGATTTAGCCAGATGAGACTCTGGGTAGCCATTGAGTCCCCTGGCTTTGAAAACCCAGATGCTGGTGCTTCTCTCTCTAGTAACTAACTGTGTATATAATAGCCAGACATCTACAAGCCCTGTCTGTTGGTCTGATGAATTCTGTTTTTTGCTCTGTATTTCTTGTCTGTTTGTCTTCTGTTAGTGTTTTTTGAAGTTCAAGGTGCTGACTTTTCCCCCTGAACTAAGTGAATTATATATATATATATATATATATATATATATATATATATATATATAT
>NW_027185759.1:27977017-27978717 GCF_028583685.1 Petaurus breviceps papuanus
TATATATATATATATATATATATATATATATATATATATATATATATGTTTAATTAAAGTAAGATTGTTAATCCTTTTTGAGTTGCTTTCCTTTACAAAAGCAGGTCTAAGAACCTGTGCTAGCAGTCATCATGGGCATGCTAGGGTGCTTGTTGTTACAAACAGCATGTTCTGCCCAAGTCCTCTTTTCACGAGACTAACCATAATTGCTAACACTTACTATGAGCCAGGCACTGTACTAAGTGCTCTATAATTATTATAGGAGCTCGTTGCTATTATTACATCCCTGCTTTACAGATGAGGAAACCAAGGCAAACATAAGTTAAGTGACTTGCCCAGGATCACACAGATGGAAGTGTATGATTTTGCACTCAGGTCTTCCTGATGCCAGGTCCAGTTCTCCAGCTACCTAGTAGCTGACTCCTAGGTATCAAGGTCTCTAATCCTCTCATCAGTATGATCACATCCCCTAGCCCCAAACATTATGTTCCAGCTTGTCCACAGAAGTGCTACTGAGGTTTTAGTAATCTTCTTTCTCCTATCTATATAGAATCTATTTTTATGGGCATCTAAGTATCTCTCAATTAAAAAAAAAGGTTACTCTAAGAATCCAACTCAAGGTCGGCTCATTAGAACAGTCTCCAGGGCAGCTGAGATACTCCAAAGGAGGCTTTCAGCTGTTAATGCCAAGCAGGTGTTTCCTCATCCTATCCCTGGAAGCTCGTTTTGCTGCTGTTAGCTGCAAGGACAAGCTTTGCCAATGTAGAAAAAGGGGAAAGAAGAAATGTGGCTCCTTTGCAGAAGACTCCTAAGGGTTCCACATGCTTTCTTTTACAGAGAGGTATGAGGGAACAATTCTATCTGGAATTAAAGGAAAGAGAAAGGAGAGTAATGGTTGGACTGTTTTGTTTGTCTGTGCTCGGTGCAGTGATTGTGGTGAATACTCACTGGGGTCCAGAATGAAATAATCAATTCTATAGGCAAGACATTAAAAAAAACCTGCAGCAGAGAGAAAATTATCACAAAATTCAGGCAAAAGGGAGGACTGAAGAACGCTAATGGGAATGGGGTAGGGAGGTAAGCCAGGAAAGTCTTGAGCCTGCAGTGAGAAATTCAATCAATCAGACCACAAGCATTTATTGAATTCCTCCTTCCTGGGCACTGTGGCAAAGGCAGGAGCTGAATCATGTACATAATGTTGTGCAGAGCTGGGTCCCTGGAACTAAGAGGGTGGATCAGGGTTCGAAAACCAGCTCTTCTACTTGCTAAGTGTGGACAAGTCACTTCTCAGTTTCCTCCTTCGTAAAATGAAGGGGCCTTGAATCTCTCCCTACCTTTGCTTCTCAGAATCTTCAGCTATAGGGGTGGCCAGGTAGCACAGCGAGTAAGAGCACTGGCTCCAGTGTTGAGAAGACCTGGAGATCAAATCCCGGGCTCAGACACTTAGCACCCACCCAGAAACACCTGGCTGTGTAACCTTGAGCAAGTTACTTAACCCCAATTGCTTAGCGGTGGCCAGGTGGCTCAGCGAGTAAGAGCACTGGCTCCAGTGTCGGGATGACCTGGATCAAATCCAGGCTCAGATACTCAACACCACACCCAGAAATAATAACTGGCCGTGTAACCTTGAGCAAGTTACTTCACCCGGATTGCGAAAGAAAGAAAGAAAGAAAGAAAGAAAGAAAGAAAGAAAGAAAGAA
>NW_027185759.1:27978727-27988269 GCF_028583685.1 Petaurus breviceps papuanus
GAAAGAAAGAAAGAAAGAAAGAAAGAAAGAAAGAAAGAAAGAAAGAATCTTCAGCTATGTTCGTGACTTGACTTCAGTGCTGCACTTTGCATGAGGTTATTCTGGATTCTTCCCATCTCTGTGCCCTCCTCTCCCCAAATCACTACCTCCTGGCTATTCCATGAACAAGACTCTCCATCTCTCAGCTCTGGGCATTTTCTCTGGCTCGCCCACATGCCTGGAGTTTTCTCCCTCTTCTACTCTAGCTACTGACCTCCTTGGCTTCCTTTAAGTCTCAGTTAAAATCCCACCTTCTACAGGAAGCCTTTCCTACCTCTTCTTGATTCCAGTGCCTTCTCTCTGTTAATTATTTCCTACTTATCCTGTCTAGAACTTGTTTGTACATGTTTGTTTGCATGTCGTCTCCCCCATTAGATTGTAAGCGCCTTGAGGGCAAGAACTGGCTTTTGCCTTTTTGTTTCCCCAATGCTTAGCACATGCCTGACCATGATAGCTACTTGATAAATGTTTATTTATTGATTGTATTTATTTCGTATCTATTTTACATTTGCTTATTTGTACCCATGTCACTTTCCCCGGCCCCTCCCCTGCACCCTTAGAATAAAAGCTCCTTGTGGCCATGACGAATTCATTTTTGTCTTTGTATCACCAGTTGCTACACAGTGTCTGGCACATGGTGGGCATTTAATAAATTCTTATTAAATGCTTGGCTACAGTATTTCTAAAGTCCTTTACATTTCTGAATGTAATTTCTGCCATCAGACACCTTTTAATATGTCTCATGAGAGATGGAGTGTTTTCAAAAGAAGAAATGCAAATGTTTAACAACCATATAAAAATGCCCTAGAATGAATAATAAAAATGCAAATCAAAATAATTCAGAGACTTTACCTCACATGTGTCATATTGGCAAAGATGATAAAACTTGGAAATCTTCAAAACTGTAAAACATGGGAGAACGTCCTGCAAACCCTCTATTAATAAAGATACAAATCAGTCCTGCTTTAGGAAATTTTCTTCATGTTCTCAAACATAGCCAATGTGTTGATATCTTTTGTTGTTACATACACGTGTGCACATAGATATAGAGATAGATGAAGATGTACATAGCTAAAATGGCATAGTAGATAAAGTGTTGAGCCTGGAGTAGGAGGACCTGAGTTCAAATCAAGCCTCAGACACTATGTGACCCTAGTAAGTCACTTAGCCCTGTTTGCCTCAGTTTCCTTACCTGTAAAATGAGCTGGAGAAGGAAATGGCAAACTACTCCAATATCTTTGCCAAGAAAACACCAAATAGGGTCACAAAGAGTCAGACACAACTAAAACCATTGAACAGCAACAAATATATATATATATATGCGTGTATATATGTATGTATACACATACATACATATATATTTGCAACAAGGTGATTTAGCTAAGATGGCGAGGAAAGATATGGGACAACAGCTAGCAGGAAGGGTCAGGGACATGGCTGTGTTTGTGGGCAGCAGAAAAAGAAGCGATAGGGAAAGGTTGATGACTTATGAGAGAAGGGGCAATCTACTCTGACATTCTGTAAATCTACAAACCTAAAAAGATTGGATTTGGAAAGATCAGAAAGCAAGGGGATGAAATAGTTAAGTAAGAGGAAGAGTAATTCAACAAATATGAAATGATATTAGACAGCAAAGATAGGAGTGTAGATCTTTTCATTCCCACATCCCGAATGATGTCTGTGAACTATCTGTTGTGTGTCTGGCCCTCGACTGTGCTCTTTTCAAAGGTAATCTCTAGGGGCCTGAATCAAATCACACACATTCTTCTACCCACTCCTCATCCCAGCAGTTAAATACAACTGAAATGAATCTAGTTATAATTAATATCAAAGGCAACTTTGACATGGAAGCTCAGTACATTAATCACCTATGATTTCTTCCCCCATCAATTACAATTTATTGATAGTTTATAGTCGGCGAGAGCTGCCTAAAGCTCAGTCAGATTAAGTTGTACTAATGAATGTTAGAGGCAAGATTTGAACCCTAGTTTTTTCCAACATCAACCCTCTATTCATCCTTCTATGTTGCCTCAGTCTAGAATAAAGGGGAAGAAATGTCATAAAAAGGCAAGATGTAACCTAAGGGTACTGAAAGATTGTGAATAGGGTCACACAGCCCAAATTTGTCAAGGGCAAGACTTGAACTCAGGTCTTCCTGGACAACTCTTTAAGCACTATACTGCCATGTCTCTCATACCTCGTGCATTGCATATTAATCATTCACATCTACATTTTTTTTCTTATTTTAAGTAAAGGAAGGAAGGAAATAAAGAAGAAAGGAAGGGTTATATGCTTATTATGTACCAAGTACTGTGCTAAGTAAACGCGGGGGATATAAGTACAAGCAAACAAATCAGGTGCTGCCCCAGAGAGCTTACATTCTAGAGGGAAGACAACATATGAAGTTGGAAGGAGATGGAAAGTGTCCATGTGCATATGGAAGTAATTGGAGGGTATGTGGTGACCTGGGCTCCAGGCCAGAAAATTCAAAGGCTCACATGTAAGATCCCAGGGTCCTGGGGGCAGTGTCCAATTTCTAGGGGCAGATGGATGAGGCCAGCAGAATGCTGGCATCATGGTTTAGAAAATGCAAAAAGTAGTTGGTAGCTTGAAATATAGAACAGCAGTGGTTTTGCCCCAGGAAGGAGGCATGGCTCTTTCTTCCCATATTAAATCATCATGGGGTTCGTAATGGATAACACAAGTATCTCTAAAACCATTGGTATCAGGGAAAGTGGATGATCACCTATTGGATACATTAGTGGGGATTTTGATTTGATGTATGGATTGTGGATTCAGCTACTCAGGTCCCTTCCAGTTCTCAAATTCCCTAATATTTTAATGGTCCTACTTCATTGGAAACTTTCTAGTAGACTGTAAACCCCATGAAGTCAAGGACTGTTTCACTTTTGTGTATACACATATATGTATATACATATACATACACACATGTATGTATGCATATATCCCCAGCACCTTGTATAGTCCCTGTAAAAGAGTAGGTGCTTAGTAAAGTACTGCTGATTGCTTGGTTTATTGATTGCAACCTATTTTTATTTCTTTTTTTTCTTCCTTTTGGAGGGGGGAAGGCAGGGCAATTAGGGTTAAGTGACTTGCCTAAGGTCACAGAGCTAGTTTTTTTGTGTTATGTGTCCGATTCAGATTTGAACTCAGGTCCTCCTGACTCCAGGGCCAGTGCTCTATTCACTGTGCCACCTAGCCACTCCCCTTTATCTCTTTCCCCAATGGGCATCAGATTATCCCTCCCTACCATTGTCCAGAACAATTGTACCCTTGATTGGACTGTCTTTTTTTTTTTTTTTTTGCTGACAATGCTTCCCATCCCCCACACTGGTTTGGGTTTTTTTTTTTTTCCCCCAAGTTACAATATTAGTAGTCACAACTCTAGCTAGTCTTTATGCCCTGCTGTCCAGCATTATCTCCCAAAAGGCCATTGTAACTTGTAGGCAATTGATCTATTAATCTATCGGGTGCTTGACTGTATTTTAGTGTCCCAGCCCCTGTCCCCATTTACACCTTTGCAGATCTCAATTAGCAGTGTCTACTATTGAGAAAATACGCATGCCCCAGTAGCCGCCAGGGAACGAAATTAACAAGTTGCTTACCCAAAGTTCAATAAAACATTTGCAATGAAATGAATCCCTGCAGATGAAACTCAGAATAGATTGATTCTGAAAAGATTTTTATCTCCTGGTACGAAAGGAAAGCAGCATTTAACCTACATGACAAACTCCTCATTAGTGGCAGCGTGACATTCTACAGCTTGTGCTTTTACCAAAATGCTCATTTCAACACAAGCTCCAAGGCTTTTGCAGAAAAATAAAAACAGAGGGTGGGGGAAGTGGGGTGGGTGGGCAATTTCCTAATTTAATTGCCTGCATGCTGGATGCTTGTTTTGTGACTAGCTCTTGCTTTGCTACTGCAGTCACACCTAGAATAACTCTCTCCCCTAATGTAAAGGGGGCTCTATCAGCATTTGCTATTACTCCTTGAATTGCCCTACAATACAGCCCTAATGTCCCTTCCTGGGCTTTCTTTGCAGTGCACTTTGTGCCCTGTTCACAAAGCTCCATCACTGAGGCATTTCACTCTCTCTTTAGCACCAATGCTTCTTCATTGAGATGCAGGTAACGCCTGGGTACCAAAGGCTGCAGTGCATCATTAAAGTGCTGGGAAGACAAACAGCTCTCATGCTGCATACCAAGTGGCATTGCATTTAACTGCATCATTTTATTAGGAATGCACCTAGGACTGCCACTGGGAGCCACTTGTGTGAAATATGCCAAGAGAATAGATCCTTGCTAATTACTGTGCATGCATATTTCAGAGCTTGCCTACCTCTGGATGCAGTAGTGTGGGACCCATAAAGGGACATTTTAGAGCCAGATCTGCTGGTAGCTGGGTAATGGCCAGATAAACTGGTAAAAGAGAAGTTTGGGACATTTCACTTTGGGTTTCTTTTAGTTTTGCTACTCTAGCATTTTTACATTATTATGTCAGTGCTGGTGTATTTGTTGAAAGGGAAGTCACTGCCTGCAGATAATTGAATGCAGGTACCTTTACAGGAAAGCATGCTTGTATTTAAGAATTTTTCCTCATAACTTTTTCACCCCATTACTTTTCTTTATTCCTATCTCCCAAAGCTTAAAAATGGCATTATAGCAACTTAGAGCTTTGAGTTATTTAATAACAGTTACTAGCATTTACATAGTACTTAGTAATGGAACAGATAGATGGATAAAAATGCTTTTAAAACATTGAAGTGCTATATAATTGTCTATTAATATTGTTAGTTATAGTAGGAGACAGAGAAAAAGGAGAGGAGGAGGAAGAGGAGAAAGGAGAAAGGAGACAGTTCCATGATGCTTCAAGATTTTATAACATGATAATTTTATTACATACTTAAAAGGAATAGCAAGTTATACATAAGAAAATTGCAGTTTTGTGTGCAATCACCCTTTTCCTATTCTGCTATGTTATGGAAATGCTGTTTTATTTCTTAAGTTCAGAATAAAATAAAATAAATTTAAAAATTAATCCCAAGAACATAAAAAAGTGAAATAGAGCATAGAATGTTGACCTTGGAATCAGAAAGTTTTAGGTTCAAGTCTTCTCTTTGACACATTGGCTAAGTGACCCTGGGTGAGTCATTTAACTTTTCAGTGCCCTGAAGCAGCTCTCTAAGACTATTAAATGTAGACAAGTTTTCTATCTGCAAGTATAGAGGGAGTTTTCACAAAAGGAGTTATCTAAGCTGTTTAATTTGCAGGTCCAAAGTCCTCTCTCCAGCTAAAAAAAATACTTCCAAAATGCTTTACAGATATTATCTCATTTTATCCCCTCAAACCTGTCAAGTAGGTATTATAGGTATGACGTGATGAGTTCATTTCATCATCCCACCCAGCACCTTCTCCTCCCCCTTCAAAACTATATGTATGTGTCTATGTATGTATGTATATGTATATATACACATGTATGTGTATAAGTATGTATGCAAATGATTCTGTAAATGTATGTATATTATACACACATATACTCCCTTCTCTAATGGAATACAAGCTCCTCAAAGGTAAGAACTCTTTCATCTTTATCTTTGTATAATCAATATCTAGCATAGCAACTGGCACATAGTAGGTGCTTAATAAGTTGTTATTGATTGATTCTTCTGTCCATTTTAACAGTAAAGCACCTGAAGTTCAAGAAGGTTTTGAGTTGCCTATTGTTCCTTTACCAGTAACAGAGGCAGGATTTGAATCCATGTGTTTTTTCCCCTAAATCTAAGTCCAATGCCATTCCCAATGTACTCAACCATCTCTCCTAAGTCCCTTATTAGAGAAACACACACACACACACACACACACACACACACAAGCACTATTACCTGCTTGAAGACTGAGTTGTATAAGACACAAGTGACTGGTTTCTCATGACTTGTAACTCTTTTGTTGGTCTCATTTTTCATTGCCAACAATGTTAGTTGGTTATTAAAGGCAATAAAAAGCCGTCCATGAGCTTCATCAAAGTGGAAGAGACATTTGAACTCCTGACTCTTTGTAAAAGGACAAGCCACCCTTTGGATGGAGAGCTGATGTTGAATGTCCCAGAGTCTCAACACCTGGATAAAGAGGAAAGAATAGTGAAAAATAAACACCAGGCCACTGAAATGACTAGAGTGCATCATGTCAACTCATTCTGTAATACGATAGGGAACAAGTATGAAATGTTGGTTTTATTAACAAAGGGAAACCTAGAAAAAGATATTCCCTCCACCAATGGATCTTCCCTGTAACTCTCTGTCTTAAATAAATATATACCATCAGTATTCTCTCCTGCTGGCTTTTAACTAACAACAAAGGCTTGTTAAACACTTGGGACTATGGGATTATAAACCTAGAACTAGAAGAAACCTAAGAGACCATAGTCCAGTTCCATCATTTTATAGTCAAAGAAACTAGGGTCCAAAGTGGTGAACTCACTTGCTCTGTGTCACATCAACAGGTATTAATAGATCTGGACCTTGAGCCCAGGTCTTTTGACTCCAAATCCAGCCCCACCCCTCTTTCTGCTGTAATATGCTAAATGCTAAAAAAAAAATATACTACCTATGGATAGTATGCTATATGCTAAAAAATGGTCTGTGTTGTTTGGAATCCACAAATGAAACAATCTCTGCCTTCAAATACCTATACTTACATGCCAATGATGTGTGACAAATATGGACATTTATTTAAAAATACATTCCTTTCTGGTTCACCAAACTTGATTCAAATCAACAAGCATAAAGGAAATGTTTATGGTTAGAGTCAGAGTAGGAATCAGATTTAGGGTTAGCCCCTGTACTAAGGCACTAGGAATACAAAAACAAGGATGAAACAGTCCTCTTCCCCCAAGGAGCTTACATTCCACTGCAGGTTTTCCTTGTGCACAGTGCATGGAACATGGGAAGTACTTAATTAGTGATAACTGATTGATTGAAATATTGGGCTTCCACTTATCTGAGCCCTCCTTCCTCATATCTAAGAATCTGGCCAGTTCCCATTAGGAATCTATAACTTAAAACAAAATTATGCTTCAGGTAGATATGGAGCAAGTATGGAGTTAGCATGGCAGAATGGCCATAAAGCTGGATTCAAATTGTACCCCTAACACTTAACTCACTGAGTGCACCTGAAATCATTGTTTCATGTCTCTGCATCTCAGGCATCTCTCTCGGACTTCCCGAAGTCATCGGTGGGTTTCATTGGTGAGATAGAGAGGGTTCCCACATCCTGAGGAAATCACAGATCTTCTGCTGATCTGGATAGCAGTCAATCAACAAGCATTTACTAAGTACCTCCTATGCTCCAAGCATTCTGCTATAGGCACTGGGAATGTGAACGTATAAACAAAGACATGAAACAGAACCTGTCCTCACATCATCCCTCTTTAACAGGGGGAAAACACTTGCACATAAGAGGGTGTACAAAGTCATACAAGATGATATGAGGGGATAGGCACTAATTGGGAGGTGTTAGGAAAAAACTTCATCTGACACCCAAGGGGAGCTTTGAAAGAAACTAAGTATTCTAAGGTAAGGAGGGAGTACATTCCAGGTTTAGGGAACAGACTGCACAAAAGTCCAGATACAAATGATGGAATATTGTGTGAAAAGACCAGAAAAAAGCTAGTTTGGACTACAGAGTCAGTCAACTATTATTTATGAAACTATATTCTAGGCACTGTGCTAAGCAGTGGGAATACAAAGAAAAACAGAAAAAAAAACAATGCTTGCTCTCAAGGAGTTAACAGTCTAATGGGGGAGATAACATTCAAATAATGAATTAACAAGATATAGACAGATTGAAATTAGGGTAGCCTTGGCGCAGCCAGGTGGTGCAATGAGTAAGAGTGCCGGCCCCGGCGTTGGGAGACCCGGTATCGGTTCCAGCACCCACAACAAAATAACTGGCCATGTAACCTTGAGCGAGTTACTTAACCCCAATTGCTTTTAAATTTAAAAAAAGCAATTAGGGTAGTCTTGGAATGAAGGAATTAAGATTAAGGAGGACTGGGAAAAGGCTTCTTGCAGAAGACGCAGCTTTAGTGGATGATTGAAAGAAGCCAGGGAAGCTAGCAGACAGAGATTAGGTGGTAAAGATTTACAGGCAAGGGAGCTAGTCAGTGAAAATGCTCCCAGGGCTATGTTCATGAGGCAAGTCAAGGCCTGGGAGCTAATTAGGTGGGAACCTAACTCATCTTTCAGACAGAGTGACCATACATAAGAATCACAGTAGCATGGAGACCTTGGTGACAGAGTGGATAGACAGGTGGACCTGGAATCCAAGTTCAAATTCTACCTCAGATACTTATTAGTTATATGACCTTAGGTAAGTCACAATCTCTCTGAGTCTGCTTTTTATCATCTGTAAAATGAAGGTGATGATAATATCTGCCTCACCAGATTGCTGTGAAGCTCAAGTTGGATAATATATGTCAACATTTTTGCAGACCTCAATTGCTCTAAAATGGTAGTTATATTATTTGGAAGGGATTGTAGAGGCTACCTACCTACCAGACCAAGGATGTAGCCTAAAACAGTCCTAAGAAATGGTCATCCAGCCTTTTTCTAAAAGCCTCTAGCAAGGGGCGAACAGCTGTCTCCCAATCTACTTTTGCAGAGCTCTGATTGTTACAAAGTTTCCCCTTACACTTGGAAGAAATTTTTCTCTCTCTGACTTCCATCCAATACTCCAGGTTTCACCCCCTGTGGCCAAGCAAAGCAAGTCTAATATTTCTTTGCCATGACAGGCCTTCAAATATTTAAAGGCAACCACACTCACCCTAAATCTTCTTTCCTCAAGGATAAATGACTACAGTTTCTTCAATCAATCATCTATTGCATGGTCTGAAGGCCCTGAACTGTCCTTTGTTGTCATCTTTGGGACCCTCTCCAGTTCACCAAAGCTCTTCATTAAATGTTGTACACAAACTTGATGCAATTCCCCAAAAGTTGCGTCATCAGAGCAGAAAACAATGAGGCTCTCGCCTTCCTCATTCTGAACACTATGATCTTCTTAAAACAGCCTAAGATTAGGTGGTGCCAAAAAATTTAATTACTGCTGACATGGCAGTTAAAGGGTTGCCCTCAGAGACAGGAAGACTTGAATACAAATCCTGCCTCTGTCACATGCTGACTGTCTGTCTGGGGAAATGACATCACCTCTTAACACTCTAGGGAAGACTCAAAGTTGCAAAGATGCTGAGCTGCATTGGTAGAGATGGTTTCCTCATCTGGGAGTTCTCTAAATCAAAGACATCACTCACTATCCCCTAATATAAGGTACTTTAATATTTTAAAATTTTTATTCACAATTCCAATTTCTCTCCCTCCCATTGAAAAGACAAGAAATACAATATCCATTATGCATATGAAATCATGTAAAATATTTCCACATTAGGAAGGAAGGAAGGAAGGAAGGAAGGAAGGAAGGAAGGAAGGAAGG